>NC_048603.1:24691187-25006187 GCF_003668045.3 Cricetulus griseus
ACGAGAACCCAGAATTAGTATCAATCAAAAAAGTGTTGTGTCGTTAAATTTCTATTTTATCTAATATACCCACACACCTATGTATATGCATTCATATACACATAGTGTTAGTGTCAATCAGAAAAGTGTTAGGTGGCTAAATTTGTATTTGACTTAACACAAACACATGCTTGCATGCAAACTCTCTCTCTCTCTCTCTCTCTCTCTCTCTCTCTCTCTCTCTCTCTCTCTCTCTCTCTCACACACACACACACACACACACACACACTCCAATATGTCAGCGTTGTGTATAACCAAGAACAGAATGATCATTTCATAATGATAAGTTAATTATTCATGAAGAAGTTGCCTTTCTAAACATTTTGCAAACCTTAAATGGCAAACTCAGATAAACTGAACAAAGAACTGAATGCACAAAACACATATTAATATTTTCAAAAGAGCTCAACACTTTAGTTTTCAGAGAAATCTGAATTAAAACTATTTCGATTTATACTATTGCAATACATTAGAATAACTAAAATTAAAAGGTCAAATTTCATTTTCAGATATTTCCACAAGATAAAGGAAAATTTATGTCCCCCAAAAGACTTGCACATGAATATTTCAGCAGTTTTATTTCTAATAATCAAATACTAGGAATAACTTAAATGTCATTCAAGAAGTGAATAAATGAACCATGCCATCTCCACACAGTGAGACACTTCTCAGTCATAAAGGAAGAGTGAGCTACTTACACACATAACAATGTGAGTGAATTCTGAAGGCAAATTTATCAAACAAACTTAGAATAACATTGATAAATACTGTATAATTTCACTTATAGTAGGTCCCACAACAGGATAAATGATGAAGTAATTGTAGGATGCACACTGTGGGGGCTTCCTATGACTGAATTAGATTTACCTGAGGACAGAAGGCAACTTTCCTGAAAAGATGAAGCTGCTAAGCATATTGTTTTGGGTAATGTTTGGTGAGTTACTATATTTGCCAAAGCTTACCTAACTGTTTCAGATTTATGAACTTCACATGGAATGAATCTCACTTAAAATAATTTTATGTATATTAAATCACTGTAAGCGTGAAAAACATTAACAGTAAGGAAATTGCTAAGATTAACTTTAAGTCCCTAATACAGAACAGATCATATGTCAAGCAGCGAAAATGGACACCTCAGCTCATCTTCAAAGCAGTGATGAACTTTTGTGTGTGAATAGCCGTAGATAATCCATCTGTGTGTTACCTTTTAATTACTGAAGGTCAGCCATGTACAGTGTTTGCACACTTTCTTAAGGACACACTGTTGTAGAAACACCTATTGGAGAGAATTTCCTAGATCTTAGAAAAAGTGTAATAACCTGTCCCTAGACCATGACTTGTCATATGCTTCCCGCACCCCCTTTGATAGTGGAAGATGTGCCTGGCCATATGCACTGAGTGAGCCAATCTCTGTTTATCCATATGGTTCCCAGTCTAGGGTCATGGTTTCACCTCAAGAAGATAGAGACACTGCCTTTGGTACCATATTACATAAGCTCTGTTCTGGATAGTGTGACTCAGGGGCACAGCCTTCCTTCATTTGGAAATACTTGTGGACTGAGTCAATAATTGAACAATTGTTAAAGAAATGGGCACCACCAGTTTATAGTTTTAACTAACTTGGCAAAACACAGCTACCAATGACTACTTCTTTGATCAGTGAAAATGGAATTGGCAATCAATTCTAATGTATTAGAAACATTTGAATCAATAGTGTGTTAGGATGGGTGCTGAATTAGGGACTAAGAGGAGGTTTCAGTATTAGTCTTACTGTTAACCCTTATATGGCACTGGGAAGACTAAGGCTTACCTACATGTCTTAGTGTTTTTAGAGAAACAATGCCCCAGCAGCAGGGTACTGTTTCCATCATTTCCAGAATTAACATTTTGTGAGCCTAAGAAAACAGACTATAACCCTACATTATGGGCAGGTTTCCTGAGAGTGTTTGGCAAAGGCAGACAGAGAAAGAAAAATGACCACATCTCGATGAGAAAACATCTTTTTTATGCTCAGACCCTCAGGCAGGAGGTCCTAGGAAGCAACAATTTGGTAGCATTTATCTGGACTCTGTCAGATGTTCAATTGTGTGAAACCCTGGCTTTAGCGCCCAATTTCCCACCCAATTTCCCAGAACAACTTTTATGAGGATCTCTTGACTCAAAGATCCCATGCAAGATCATCCAGAACTATGACTCAAGAAGCCCAAAGGCCATGGTGGGAATTAAGATTTTCAGTCTGGACCAAACCCCAAACCTGGCTGATATCCCCAGAATGTACAACAGTAAGTTAGCATTTATTTTTTCATCTTAAGCAGAATTAAAAGGGAGAACCTTATATCTAAATGTGCTGGAGTATTTCCTAAGGGTGTGAATATTCTAGTGAAGCCTTTTCAAGTGGATGTTCCACTTGTCTGAAGAAAATCACATGATCTCTCTAAGCCTCAGTTTACCCACATATGAAATAATAACGGGCTTCCTTTATGCCTTTCTGGGTTGATGAATGTCTTTGCATATAAATGCATTTTCAGACTATGACATGAAAGTTGGTCAGACCTAGAATATTAGAGAATAATATCCTTACTCTAAATCTCTTTTTAAAAAATATTTTATTTTTTGAAATTAAAATAGAATTACATCATCTCTCCCTTTCCTTTCCCCCTCCAGCTTTGCCCATGTACCTATCTTGCTTTCTTTCAAAGTCATGGCCTCTATTTCTTATAACACACACACACACACACACACACACACACACACACACACACACACACACACACACACACCCTGAGCAGTTCATACTATGCTACTTGTATGTCCTGCCATAACTCTTGACTCATTGTAAAGATAAAGATTCTCCCCTAGAGATAACCAATTTGGAACTTAATTTTAACTTAATTATTTTATTGCTTTACATGTATCGGTCTCAGTATCTCATTCAGGTAGTTCTCAAAGTGGTTGGAAAAGGGTACCAGATCGCCTGATACTGGGGTTACAGATTTCTGTAAAGCTGCTGTGTGGGGTACTGGATATTGAACCTAGGTTCTCTGGACAAGCAACCAATGCTCTTAACCACTGATCCATCCTTCCAGCCCAACTTACACTTTTGGTCTCTGGAAAATGAGATATAGAATATTATAGTAGGAAATTACCAATACGGAGTCAGGTAGAAATATAAGGGTATTTAATAGGGAAAAGCCTTACTTACAGAGCGAACCAGCCAGCCGGTGGTAGTCTATACAGCAAGAAGCAAAGAGAAACCAAAACCAAAAACACAGTCCCCCTACTCACTCTGACCATGCCCTCACAAGCCCTCAGGTACTCCTGTAGCCAGCCCCTAAGAAGGCGTGGCTACAGCTTCCCCTACAGAATATATTCAGATATGGTATTCCATCCTCATCAGAACAATATAAAAAACCTAAACCAGCAAAACAGAAGGTGTCCAGTGCTCACTGACAAATAAAATTTGCTCCACTAGATACTAATTCTAGAAAGACATGGAAATAGATATTTATTAGTTTGGATTTGGACATTTTTATTTGCATCCATGTTACATGGCAGGCAGGAGGAACCTGGGACCAGACCCTCTATTCATCTTCACTTATGGGTACTCATTTGGTAATACTGTCTTTGCTCTCTTCACGATTACCTGTGTTTCCTAAGATGTTTCTGTCCAGGTACCACTGGTTGAACACCGCAAACAATAGTGCTTCATTGTCTAGTCGTTTGGGAAGCTCTAAGTCCGTGAGAGGCATTGGCAGCATCCCCCTGCCTCATCGTGTGAGTAAGGATCTGCTACTGCCCACCTGACTTAACGTCTTTGATTTCCTTAGCTTGTGGCCACTGGTCACATGATGCAACCTCCCCATCCCAGAGAGCACATCTACCTTCAGATTTCCTGATCTCATTTAATGAATTGTATGCTCGAATTCTCTGCTTTCAAATGGGACCATATGTTGAATTACTGGGGCTTAAAGCTAATAATACAAATTTTGGAGGTTGCAATTCAACTCATAATACAGCCCCTCCTGTCAGAATGGGGTTTTATGCTCTGGATCCTTTGTCATCTCTACTTCTTTCTAACATGATTTTGGGTCCTTTCTCTCCTCTCTTGCTTTCACTTCTTCTGTGGCTTTGCAGTTGAAGTGTCAGTGAACTGGAGTTTATGTTAGGAGGACTGTTAGTCAGGAATGGATCCAATGAAGCCAGCAATTGAAAACATAAAAGGAAGTTATTTGAGATGGATTACAGGATATCATATTGGCAGCACTGACTATCATAAAACTTTCAACTAATCCTATAGAAGGGTTTTCATTCTCCATCTTTTTTTTTTTAACTTTTATTGATTCTTTGTGGATTTCACATCGTTCATTCCAAGCCCACCTATCTCCCTGTCCCCCTACATCTGCCTCCTGTGCTTGCAATCTCCCCCCAGAAACAAAAGAGAGAGGGGGAGACAGAGAGAGGAGAGAGGGGGGCTGTAGTGTGGCCCACGGATTAAAGTTTACTCTTTAATCCATTCATTCTTCACTCGGAAGAGTTCATTGCCAGGAATCATTGGTCTGGTTCTAGGTCTTTGGTTTCTGTTATGCTACCAATAAAGGGGTCTCACTGGGGCTCCTCTTGGATATCCTGTTGTTATCCTGTGTTGGGTAGATCCTGCTGATTTGGATCTGTAGTTTGCTCCCCTTCACATATTTCAACAGTTCTTAGATGGAGTGGATGTTAGGGTGGGCAGACTTATAGCCTCAGTTCTTGGCCTGGGTGGTAGCTGGGCTTTCCTTCTAGCACTGCCTCAGCTAACTCACCCAGTGCAATCTACAGCAAGGAGTGGGGCCAGTTTTCCTGCTCTTAGATCTCTCAGATGTGGGCAACCCACACTAATACCACCAGGGACAGCTCTACTCTTTTGCCCAGGCGAGGTGCAGGGCTCTCTCTCCTGATTGCTGTAGGAAGTATATGAATTGAGGGGGCAGGCAGGGTTAGCTCTCCTGCTCTGTCTTGATTTACATAGGCCATTCTGGTTTAGTCTGGGGGAGAAGCATGGGTAGCCTTTATTGCAATCATCTTACTGCTTATTCTGTATCTGTGTATATGGAAAATAAGCTAGAATCACCATTGCTTGTTTATTTCAGACTAGATTAGTGGCTTTCCAATGGGGTTGACTTTTTGGTTTTCTGGGAACAAGGGTTGCATAAGGCAGGCATAGGCCCAGAAGCTACTAAATGTCCCATGGTACAGTACAAATTGTCCAAGGATGATCCTATACCCAAAGCCAGTAAAGTCAACGCAGAGGAACTTTTGTCTAGGTTTGTGAATTTACCTTTCATAAATTACTTGGACTACAAATTTCATTTGCCTTCCTTTTGAGGGATCTTCTGCCCACTGACACAATCTGTACTTTATTTTCACGTTCTTGGCAGGGACCAGTAAGCAAATAACCTTCAGGATTTAGACCTACTTAGTTGTACCATTATGCCCAGGGATTCACTGCCTCTTAAAAGTTGGGCACAGAGTTCACTTAGGGGTTAATTTTAGTTTTTGAGGGCAGGAAGTGTCTCGTTTTGGAAATACTACTTTTGACCATTAAATAGTGCCACCATGATCTTTGTAAAGCATCTTTACAATGTTTCAAATGGTAGGTAATTTTTATGGGGTAAGGCTGTCAATTCTACTTTGTAGCTTATCTGTATTTTTTTTTATCTCAGTGAAGATCAGTTTGGACAACAAAAGCCATATGTGGTATAGGGCAGCTAGTTAAATCAATAATGCCAGCCCTCCCCAGAACAAGAATGGCTTAGGGCAGGATCTTTTTCTCCTTGTCACATTGTCATATAGGGACTTACTAGTGTGATGGATAGTGGTGGTACTGGGTGGTGGTAACTGCTGAGTTTCTTTGATGTGCCAGACTCTGTTGAAAGAATGGTTACTACCCCAAGGGAATTGAGGTTGAATAAGACAAACAACTGGGTTGTTTGCACAGTGTGGTAAGTGGTGAAGTCACAGGGTTAGCCTGCATTTGTCTGGCTCAAACACTAGATGAGAATTCAGATGATGAATTTCAAGTTCTCTGAAGAAGTATTTACAGATGATAAAATTACTACTACTAAATAATAATGATAAGTGTTTAAGCAAGTTATTACATATCCACAGTATGGACTAATGTAGCCATCATAATTTATATTTTAATGTAGTCAAAAGAATACGTGACAGGAACTGGTAACTCCAGGAACGTAGAAATGTATTTATTAATAAGCAGGAAAGCGAAAGGGCATACAGAAAAAAATTATGTGTGATTTCACTTTTTAAAAATAACAATATGTATTATAAACACTAAGATATATGTCTGGAAAATGCATGTATAGTGTTTATATGAACATAGAGATTATGCCTGAATAATAGGATTCTGGGTTAGTAAAGTAACCACTTTACTAATAGCAACTAAATAGTACTATTTTACTAATAGTACTAAGATGAATCTTGCATATGCTTCCATAATTAGAGAAAACCTCCTTCTATGTTTGAATGTCTATTGTTTATCCATATCCACGAGAATGGAGAATGCAGGACTGTTGAAACTTGTTACCCTTCAGTCAGGACTGTTGAAATGAAATTTGTTATTTTTCAGTCAACCACTTTCCTTATCCCTTCTCAACAATTCTGAACACAGACATTTCTCAATTTGGTATTTGAGAAATTATGTGCACTTAAACTCTCTGGGGCAGTTCTGATTGGTCTGGATCAATCGTTGACAAATAATGCCTGCAATTCAGGGAAGACAGCTTAAGTGGGCAGCATCTGTGGTTGTGATGCATAGAATCTGAGTCCCCAGCGGTATGAATGACTTGGTTTAAACCAATCAGACTAAAAAGACGATTTCTTTTCTTTTCTTTTTTAAAAAAGATTTTATTTATTTATTTATTTATTTATTTATTTATTTATTTATTTATTTATTTATTATATAGCACTCTGCTTCCATGTATGCCTGCAGCCAGAAGAGGGCACCAGATCTCATTACGGATGGTTGCCAGCCACCCACCATGTGAGTGCTGGGAATTGAACTCAGGATCTCCGGAAGAGCAGCCAGTGTTCTTAACCTCTGAGCTATTTCTCGAGCCCAGAAGAGGATTTCTTAAGGGTCCCTGGGAAGCAATCTTCTTGCCTTTCCTCTCCTATCGTCCCCTTTCCTCTACTGGAAGATGTGTTGTTCAATGTGAACTTTGAAATCCCCACAGGCATTTCACACGGAGTCACTCACTTTTACATGAAGCTCAGACCACTGTAGAAAAGCAGGGGGACGCACAGAAACACACAAGCGTTCAAATAGGCCTCTCAGCCACACCAGCTCCACAGAAAGGGTGCGGAGAAAAAGAGAAAAGGGAACACCTGTGCTTCATTGCTGGCAATGCGCAGTTGTGCAACCACTGGAGAGAACAATACAGCAGTTACAAAAGAACCTTATAAGTAGTGATCACATTTTGTGGTTATGTATTCCGTGGAGATAATATCTAAAAGATGCTTTCGCTCCCCCACTCGCTGCAGAATTATTTACAAAAGAACAGATGTGTAAAATCAAAGTGTGCAAAGGAAATCAGCAGAAGGATCAAAGAAGAAATATATAGAGGGATATTATCCAGTTTTATAAAAGAAGGAAATCCTACCATGTGTAATAACATGGATGATCCCAGAGGGCACTGAGCTAAGTGACATAACATAGAAAGACAACTACTGTCTCATCTCCCTTACATATGGAATTAAAAAATTCCAAATTAGCCGGGCGTTGGTTGAGCACACCTTTAATCCCAGCACTCAGGAGGCAGAGGCAGGCGGATCTCTGTGAGTTCAAGGCCAGCCTGGTCTACAGAACAAGTTCCAGGACAGGCTCCAGAGCAATACAAAGAAACCCTGTCTCGAAAAACAAACAAACAAAATTTCAAAATAATAAGATGAGATAGTGATGGTTACCGTTACCATGGAAGAAGAATAGGAAATGTAGAAAGGTGTTGGTCACATGATCCAAGATTTCCAGTTATAGGATCAGTAAGTTTTAATGTATCTAATAAACAGATGATAGTTAAAATACTGTTCTGTGTACTTAAAACTTAGTGGGACCAAATTTTGTATATCTTTATTATATATACACAAAGATACACAGAGACACAGACACATAAAGTCACAAACAGACAGACAGACACACACACACACACACAGTGGTCACCATGACAGTGAATGACACATTGAATAATTTGGTTGTGAAAACTATTACAGAGTGTAGGTGTAGCTAGTTATTTCTGGGTACAGTAAGACCGCTCAACCTACCTCCCTTCTGGACTTTTAAATTATTTGAAGAAAATTAAATTTTCTCTCTATCTTGGCAGTTTGAATTGGGGTTTCTGTTTTTCAGAACAAAAGGAGTCTTGACCATCACTGTAGAAAACATAGACTAAGCAAAAAAAAAAAAAAAAAAAAACCCACAGTTAAAAATTGTAATTTCCCCAATTTCCAGAATGCCATCTTAAAGAATAATGACCAAATCACAACCTCAACATTCAGACAGAAAGCCATTTTATAAAACACTTTTTAAATCTTTTTTCTTGTCTTCTTTACCACTTCAAATATTTAGGAAATAGTCAAATAAAAAAAGATAGAGATGGTATTATTTCTCAAGCACTGGCCTAGGAAAATGCTTTAACCCCTTATAGTTTTTCAAATCACAACAGCCCTCTAAAGTGGAAAAAACCAAAAACAAACAAACAAACCCTCTGTTCTGAAGATGTCAAGGCTATAGCTCAAATAAAGGCTATAGGTTTCTCAGGATGGAAGCCTGAGGTCGAGTTATTTTCCTTTTGTTGTAGCCAAGATATTCTGTATTAAATTATCTTGTTTCTCTTAGAGGAAGAAACCAAAGGGCCGATAGTCCCCCAAAAAGTAATTTTATACCTCCAATGCTACTATATTATATTTAATCTGACCAGAAGAAAGGACTTGAAAAGCAACTAATGGGTCAGCTTGTGAAACTAGAGATGATTCTTAATAACTATCATTTACAACTCTTTAATCTGTTACTGTTCACTTATTTAAAGTAGTTTAATCCTTATAAAGATGATAGCTGAGGTTATAGCTAGAATTAACTTGCATGAAACTATGGTATAATTCCATCTCTAGCACTCAATAGCTGACTGTTTTAGCCACTTTCCCTACCTAGAGAGCAGAGGTGACATGCACAAATTGTAATAACTAAAATAATGATACCTCATTTTAAAAGACTTTAAAGGGTCACTTTAAAATGCTTAGCACAAGATCTCAATATGTGGAAAATTCTCAATGGGCAGAAGAAATTACAAAGTATGTTTTTAATGCAGGAAAAGTTTTAAATCAGACATATTGATTTGACTACATTCTGCAGCTTAGGGTTGTTACCGCATGAGGTCATTTGAGATTCTGCAGGGTACAATATTTCCGTGGAAACTTCCAGTGTCCTAATAGCTTTATAGTCTTACACCTCAAAATATGAAACCACTTGGAATGGGTGGAAAGTCCCTCTGAACTTGTGTATCCCTTTCATTTACGACTTCATTTGTTTTAAACAAAGTGCCAACTGTGTGACTGGAATGTTTCTGCCCCCTGTCTTTTTGGAACATGCTTTTCTTTAGAAGGTTTTTGAGACCACTTCTTACATGATTCATGTCTCTGACCTCTAAAGATCTAAAATGCATCTTTAATTGTGCTTTTCTAAGACTATTGTCTAACCCTTGCAGTCATTTTTTTAGTTCCTTCAATATCCAAGAGGTATTTGTTGGATAGTCAATTGTGCTGGGTGTACTCTGAAGGGAGTAAAATAAAAATGAACAAGTTAGGACGCCTATACCTGGGGAATATTACTTTTGTATAGCCACATGGGATAACCTCATCTGCTTTGCGATCACAACTGATGTTAGCTGGAAGAAGAAACAAACTATGAGAGGCTGAGGCTACAAACTCCAAGAGATTATAGCCGAATCCACCACAGGACTAACACTTGTGAAATCTACTTTCCCTATGGACTTTGTGAAATGTTTTCCTATTGTGTAGGCTAACCTGGGTTTTTCTTTTACTTATTTGGACTTTATATGCAAAATGTGTGTGTGTGTGTGAGAGAGAGACAGAGAGAGAGAGAGAGAGAGAGAGAGAGAGAGAGAGAGAGAGAGAGAGAGAGAGAGAGAGAGAGAATACGCCTGTGTACTATGGGTGTCTTCTTAGTTTTTGTGAGACAGAGTCTCTCATCAAATCTGAAACTCACTGATTCAGCTAGGTTGTCTGTTGGGTGAACTCTGAGAATCCACAGGTCACCTCCTTTGCTCACTCCATCCCGCAACACTGTGGTTGTGAGTGAGTGCCATAGTTTCTGGTTTTCCTTGGATTCTGGCCATCTGAACTCTAGTCCCCTTCCTTGGGTGGTGAACACATATACAGCACCATATTTCCAGCTCAGAGACCAAGGCATTTTAATTGAGGTACCTACTCTTATCTTGTGTGAGAATCTAAGTTCTTGAAGAACACAAAGAGGTTTTTGATTTCCTAAATTGACTGACACTGTCTAGAAAATGAGGTGTATGTCCATATTTTGAATCCAGATGAGGTTTTGTTTCATAGGTCAGAAAACTCCTTGTGTAAAAAAAAAATGGCATGTGATGTGCTTTAGGGTTGTGTACCTCTTTACAAAAGTTATAGACCATGTGGCCAAATGAATGGAAATTTTCTTTCTCTTACCCTGTCTGTTTTTCTCTCTGTCTCTCTGTTTCTTTGTCTGTCTCTCTTATTTTGCTGTATAGAAATCAAAGTTTCTTCAATTTGGAATAATCATGCTAAAAACAATTTCAGGGGGATTTAAATAGTTTAAATGGATTCAACACCATCTCATTAGTAAACCATTTTTAAAATTTATATTGTGATTTCCTTAATAAAATTAAATCACTTTCCTTATCTATAAGAATTCTGTCCCGAAATTCTTCCTTTCAAGGTCATTTTCATTTTGTTATCAGAACTTCCAACATTCTGTATTCCTCCTTATTTAAAAAAGAATAAGTCTTTTTTATTCTCAATTTCAATTCCCCACACATGCATCCACATTTTGCTTTTTTTAGGACTTAGAGAGCCTCAACCCCATAATAACTTTCTTGTTCTCTAAACACACAGGGATGATCCTAGGATGAGCTGTCTCATCTACTACTGTGTATCGACCGTATCTATAGCTATGTAGTGACCACTTGGAAATACATGTTAGATGGCAGCAAGAGGGGATGAAGAAGCTGATTAGGATTTAAGAGCCATTTTGGCAACCCCAAAGCTAGTGCTGCTAACCCTGTGGTATGAAGTGTTGGTTTTGAGTTCTCTAATGGGAGAAAGAACTGCCAGTAGCACATAGAATTCAAGGTGGGATTTATTTCCTCTGCTAACCCACCTGTGGTTGTCTGCTTCCTACAGAATGAGAGTCCCCTCTAAGCCACAGTGCAAATTCTTTCTTGACACAAGGTAAATAAAAGACCCAGTGACTGATATTGGGGTTCAAACTTCAAGCTGAAGATGAGAGAAGCAAAGCAGCCGAGTCTCTAGCGCCTACCTCTCCCTCAGGCTGAAAGAGCTGATCCTGTCTCCATGAGCTCTCATGAAGCCTTAGACTGCTTGCTGCCTCTCCTCAGTGTTCCTGGAGAATGAACACCAGTTCTGAGAGCCTGTTCCTGTCTTAAACATCTTTCATGAGTCTTGGGATTACAGGCATGAGCTCTGTTACTCTTTTTAGACTGATCCAGTCTTGTGTAGCCCAGGGTAGCTTTGAACTCACAGAGATCCATCTGCTTTTACCTCCGGAGTCCTGGGATTAAAGCTGTGTGGCCTCCATGGCTGACAAGTATGGCTGCTTTTCTATTTTGATCCCCAGTGGCTTTAATAAATCATAAACAGTGTATCAGCACACTTTCCCATAGCATCTCTTCCAGTGGCACTCATGACTTAAAAAGGTTTCTTTAACTTTTAGCTCCATGAGTTTTCCTCTTTTATTCTGCTTACAAGCGACATTTTCTTACTTGAACTACCATGTCTCTAATGAAACTTTGTGTGGCCCTTTAGCCCTATGTATGTTTCTATAGATACTGACTGCTTCATCACTGGAAATACAGATATGGCATCCAGGGCTAGCATGTGGGAACAGATCACTTGTGTACTGAGGTGTTTTCCCTCTTTAGTTCTTCAGACACTAAGAACTGCATAGGCCAGGGTTTGATTTGATGTTGGGTGTAGGTGTTGCAATAAATAAAGGCTATTTCCCACTCTTACTGTTTCATTTCTAGCGTAGCCCTGACCAGACATGTTGGAGGCCATTTATGTGGCTGCAGAGCTGTGACCATGGCTGCCTGAACTATGTGATATACACTCTCTATTCTGCTTTTATAGGGCAGCTGTTTCTCAGAGGATCAAGCTTAGGTATCCAGAGTGTGAATTATGAGTCCTCATCAACTTGGTCATGCTTCGTGACCTGGGAACAGCCAGAGCGTTTGCTGTTTGTGATTTGAGCATGCACTTGGAGCAGCCCATGGAGCAATTAGCCAGTCTTTGAAATGGATACCCTGTAAATACATCTAGTCCTGGGAGAGCCATCACAATGTTTTATCATGAGATTAGAGGCCCAATGGTGGTCCTGATGACAACTGCCTTAGTGTTAGCTAGAAGACTTACAAGCCAGATGAAAAACTGAGGCCAGAGGGAGAAAAGAAAACTGTCAGCCAGACAAGAACATGAAGACGTCCATTGCTACCTCCTAAGTCATTAATGTGTGAAAGACCCCATACTATGAAGGTTTAAAGTTAGAAGGACATGGTACTTAGAATTGCCTAAAATTCAGTGTTGTCCCCAAATATAGAAGTTCTTGTCTGAAGGAGATGACGTCTTGGAGAGTCTGAGGAAGACCAGACTTCACTAACCTTTTAGGTCTGAAGGAGAACTCACACCAAGGTATAGTAAGCACTTTCAGTTTTGCTATAATAATCCTCCTTTTCTTTAAAATATGCAACATGATAGTCACTTAGTAAAAGGTTGGCCAGTGTAGTTACATTTTTATCATTTGACAATTCCACACATTTATATGTAAGTTTCAATGAAACCCAGACCCTATTTCCTCCCCTCCTATTTGTCTTTCCTTTTCTACCATGTTTCTTCCCTCCCAATTTCACATGCTCTTCTTTTTTTTTAAACACACTAAATCTACCTAGTGCAGTCTGCATGTTCATCAGTGTAGCATGAGTTTACTTGAGCATGAATTTACAATGGCTTAAGTTTACTGTGGCAAGATTACTTTCATAAGATAATCATTTAATTTCTCTGAGTGGATATTTGCCTCTGCCTCCCAAGTGCTGGGATTAAAGGTTGCACCACTACCACCTGGTTTATTATTTTATTCTTAATTTCAATTATTTTATATTAAATTTTCTTTATTCTTGAGAATCCCACGTATGTATACAATGAACTTGATCAGATTCTGTCCCCCCCCCTCCCCTCCTTCCTTCCCCCAATTTGTGGAAGTTGCTTTTCTCCTGCCATTTCAATCCCAGGGATCTAAATCACAAGGACTGAAATCATGCCATTTGATTTGGTGGCAACAACATTTACTTGAGTCATTTTGCCATCTCCAAGAATTATGTTGTTAGGTGACACACTGAGTATGTGCTTTTGCTATAGTTGCTGGGCTGTATAGTACTTGATGACAGGGATTGTGGCTCATTTGTTATCAGTTACCAAGTATGTAGTTCATTGTATCTTATGTGAATAAAATGTGTCACTGAGATTTGTTGATGGTTTATGGGATGTGAAGCAAGCTTAACTAGCTCTGAGAGGCCAGGGATCAAAGGTGTAGCAATGCAAATTTTTCTGTGCTTCTTGATCATTTGCTTGAAATCGTATCCATTTAGAGCTACAGGCAAAATGTCCAAATCCTTTTGTTTGAATGTGCAATGGGAGTAGTAACAATTTTGGTCACTGTCTCCATGGAGGCTAGTCAGACAACTACCTCCCCGGTGTCTGGCCTTGAACACACATTTAATTATCTTTCCTTATTGTGAAATCCTGTAAAACGTAAGCATTGGCTAGTCACGGTCTGTACTAGATTCCTAACCTCAATTTATGAAATCCAAGGACAGAACTGGATGCAACAGCCCTGAAAGGAACTCACCCAGTGAAACCAATCTTATTCCCAACTGGCCCAGTGGCTAAAGAAGTGTGTGTGTCTGTGGTCTCTGAATCAACCACTAGCCAGAAGAGGCTTTTGAAGACCGTCTAACTACAGAGGCACCTATTGCTCTTACTCAATATCCTACTAGTCCCAGACATTTATTAGACTTTTTTGTAGCTTTTGTCTTTATAAATAATTGACCCTAGTCTCATTTTTATCATTGTTGTATATAGTTCTCTTGAGATAATCCTATCTTACTTTTAAAATTGAGATTGCTTTCAAAATTTCTATGTGTTGCATGTAGTGCAGAATCTTGCACAATGAACTAGTTAAATTCATATTGTTATGAGAACCAAACTCAGTTATCTTATATGAATGGAACTTGTAGGGAGAGATGGTGCTGCACACCTTGAATCTCAGCACTCGGGAGGCAGAGGCAGGTGGAGCTCAAAGCCAGCCTGGTCTACAGGGCTAATTTCAGGACAGCTAAAGCTGTTACACAGAGAAACCCTGTCTTGAAAAGCAAGCAAGCAAGCAAGCAAACAAACAAACAAATAAAAAGAATTAAGCTGCCCAACTGTTCTCTTTTGTCAAACAAGTAGTATAGTTCTGGTGTTTGTGATATTATCATATGAATTAATAAGTTATCCTTGCTCTGTAAATATAATAGTGTTATTGATATCACTGTTCCTCAACAAGGAGAGTTGTGTTCTGGTACCATACGCAAGTCTGGGAACTATAAACATGGTTATCCTTGGCATTGTTCTGGAGTTCCCAAACTCATCTGGAGAATGTATATTGTTATAACTGACTCACTGAAAATAGCAAATATATTACAAAATGGTGTGTTTTGTATCAAATTTTAGTTGGGGCTGATAAAACAGTTTAGCATTAAATCCATGGCCATTTACGTTAGCAGATGCAGTAAACAGAATTTAGTGTGCCTGGTCCAGAGGTAGGCCTGGACTCTATAGTTGTTGGTGTCGTTGGCAATGAGTCCCTTCCCTTTCTCAGTTGTGTCTTTTAGTAAATACATTTCTTTGGTGATAAGAGCTCCCGTGCCCTTGGAGAAGATGAAGCTCTCTTTGTGCTTGGAGTTCCCTACTTGATGGACCCAGAGCTTAAATCTTCTCATGGGAATCTAAGAGTGTCAATCAGAGGATGTTACATCCAGTCTGTTCAGAGGAAGGAGAGTATCTTCCCACATCACTTTCTGACTGGTTCCCAGAGGATGCATTCAGTTATTTTAGTGAATCATGGAAATCTCCGGGGACAGCGTGCGTTTCTCAGTTTTGTGCTTCCCTCTAATGCTCTGCTCCACCCGGAGAGAATTCATGTGCAGAGTGGAGGAGTGATGAGAACATGAAAGGAGGAGAATGTTCTGGAACAAAAACATCTGTGGAAAAAGGCCAAGTCATGATGTCACTAGTGTTATGCAACGCGGCTGCTCTGGGTAAATCATTTGGTTGCAGTGAGCCTTGATTTCTTTATCATTATATTCATGGAAATTTTTCCCAGTTCTTTTTTCCCCCAAAAAAAACTCAGAACAAGGAGATAAGAAGTTTCACTAAAAAAAACGTGCACTATTATTTTAATGTATTTTGTATTTATTTTTAAAAGTCTAGAAGGCCATTCACACAGATGTGCTAATGTTATGGGACATTTGACTCTTCCCAGGTATCCATTCAGGGACTAGTTACTTACTTGAGTTCCTTGGTCTTCACTGAAATGGGTGCTCTTATGAAGAGTTGCTGAAAAAGAGTGAGTTAGATAGTCCAGCTTTCTTCTCCCACATCCCTAACTCCAGATGAATAAGTAAAAGGAACCAGGACCTTCTAATGGGTTTCTTTGTTTTGCCTATTGAAGTAATTTTGTACATTTATATATAACTGAGACAACTGTAATGTTTAGAGACCAAGGCTCTACCCATAAGTGTCTATGTGCCTCACTTTATTCTGGTGTCAGATTGGGTGTATATTCCATCTTCCTATGTTAAGGGGAAACAGTGAAGTCACATATCAGCAATGATGGGAAAAGTGGGAAGCTCCATTTCCACAATAGTTGTTTCTCGTGGTCTTCAAGCTTAGAACCATGCTAGGTAGCTGTAAGGCACACAGCACGTAGATGCCTAAAGAATTACATAATTCAACTCATGAAGCTGTTCAATTGGATCTGAATAACCTTAGTTGGTTCTCAAATAGCCTAGCTGGTTGAGTCCTTCACCATGATAATTAGACAGTAGAATCATGTAATTATATCTGTATGGCCCACAAATGAGAAAGATCATACAACTATATCCATATGGCCTACAAGTGAGAAAGATGCTCTTTTTGGTTAAATTCTTTCTTCTGGGTAGTACAAGCCAATAAACAAGAGTTTATCTAGAGTGTGTATATATGCATGCATATCAGGGTTTCTCATCACAAGCCCTATTGACAGTCAGTACATAGCTTTTGTATGGGGAACTGTTCTTTGCGATGTCGGGGTTTGATGATGTCTTTGATCTCTACCCAGTTGATGCCAGAAGCAGCAATCCCCACTGAGTTGTGAAACTGAAAATACAAAATTCATTTTTGGTTGAACATACTGAGAACACCAGTGGAGACATGGGTAATCCTACTAGAAATCAACCATGAATTTATTCAAGCCATTGATTTCTTGATTGGTTCATTTCTGAGACAATGACTTACAGCTTACCTACTAGGAATCAAGGTTCATGTCAGACACAAGCTAGTGAATTTCAGCATGAGATAGCTGTCTGCAACATGAGGTCATGTACATCTGTAATAGAATTAAGCCCATATTTCTATGAGAACAGAGATTAAGTGTGTCTTAAGGAGTGGGTGGTTTTGGAAAGATTCTTTGTAGACCACAGGAAGGGTTCCAGAAGTAATCACTTATTTGAATTTTCCCAGATTTGTGCATTTTCTAAACAATCAACCACTTGTTCATGTTTAAAAAAAAAAAACATGAACATTAAAAAAAAAACATTCTGAGGATCCACTTATTTCTTCAGTTCTCCTTTTGGGTGGGATCAGCTTTCTGAATTTGAAAAGCGGTAAAGATCATATTTTAAAAGCACTGAAGTAGGAATGTCACACGCTGTAGCAATGACTAAAACACAAAGTCTCTGGCCTCTAGAACTTAGAGTCTGAAAAAAAGGACAAAACACAACAAAACTCTACTCTTGCATCCTAACTTCTCACCGTGCTTAGTGGGTAATGCTTTTTCTTCTCTTCCCCAGGCCTCTTAGCATAGGTAGGATGCAGTGATTTCAACATGTCAGCATCTGCCTTTTCACTTCCCCATAGATCTTACATTCCGTTCGAGATCACCACTTTCTTAGACAGTGAAAAATTGATGTTTGTTTGAGAAATAAAATCAACGCCAAAGTCATCTAGTTTACAAGTCCTGGTGGCTGGGAAGTGATACAACTTCCTTGGGGAAGACACTTTTACCTTATTATAAAGAGTAGGAAAGTCAGGAAGCTTAGAGAAAATGAGAGATGAAGACTGTTGGGTTTAGAAGATACCTTCGAAGTCCTTGGATTTGCTTCTGGACCATTATAGCAGTCTTATGAAGTTCCTTTCTTGGCGTAGGTACATGGCTAAAAGCTCTTTGTGTTATGGAATATATCAAGGCTGTGGCTTGTATGACATTCATACCTATCCAGCTTTTCTACCTAGCATGAGACTTGACCCTTTCTTTCTTTTAGGACAACTGAATTACAAACTTAGGTTCAAGTAATGCAATGTTATCCTCTAATGACATGAAGAGTGAAATTATGCTAATCAATGAATTTAGAATACCAACATGGAATTTAGAAAAATAGAATTTTTCTCATGGGACTTTATGATAAAGTCCTATTAAAAATAAAATTTAGGAATCATTAAAAAATTATCCTAGTGTTAGAAATGAGGTGATGGGGGAAGTACTTCTGTGTATGTTTAACTTATTGATTGTTAAATAAAATACTGTTTGGCCAATGAGACAGCAAGTTAGACAGGGCTAGGAGTCAAAGAGGATTCTGGGAAATATAGTAGAGAAGTGCTGATCCAGGCAGGAAGTGACATAGCAAGGAGACTCTTATTTAAGCGAAGGAGAAACAGGAAGGGTCCCTTTTCCTGTTCGCCTGCTCCAGCGGCACAATGTGATCCACCAGCAAGGAGGGACGCCAATAAGGCGTCCGATAAGATAAGTCTTATAAAATATATAGATGTATGATAATTAAGACTGAGCTAACAGATGAGGAATCCCAGTCATTGGCCAAGCAGCTTTGAACCTAATAAAAGTTTCTGTGTATTCATTTGGGCCTAACTCGGCCGGTGGCTGGTGTAAAGTGCACATGTGGTGGTGGGGCTCAGAGGTTTTTGGCAGAAAGATTTATTGTAACAATGAGGGGTGTGTTACTTTAGCCTGAAGGATCAGAAAAATGTACAAAGGATCTGATGCAAATAATGTTCAATCTCATGGTACAAATGCTGGTTACACATATTTGTTCGGTTTGTGAGATTCCATTAAAATAAATATATGTGATTTCTACACCTTCCTATATGTATGCTTTTCCACAGTAAAATGTTACTAACACTTGGTGGATGTATGAGCATAAGGCCATCCTGGGCTACACAACACTGAACCAACACAAAACAAAATGAGACAAATACCAGAGAACACAAACATGCAAATAATTGAGAATGAGATATTAGTACATAGTGAGTATCTCAATGTGGCAAGAAAAGCTACGACTTCATAAAAAAAAAAATGAGCATGTTTGAAAACACTTGCTTGAGGGAGAGGTGGGGATACAGAACATGTACAAAGAAGATTTATTAATATGAACTTAGATAACTGGCCACTTGGTCAAATAAGGAATCTGACATAGGCTCAACAAATTACTGAAGGCTTAAGAGTTTTAAGTGCGTGGATGCAATTCTAATCAAATTTGTTGGTTTTTTTTTATGTTATAGTTTGAGATCTTTCAATTCTATTATCCCAGCATGAAATACTTTTCTTCAACTCAGACACAGTGATGAGTAGGAAAGGCAGGAGAAGGTAAACACATGAATGTCATCAAGAAACAATTTTACATATTGTTTTAAAAATCTTTCACCACAAACTCTATGAGGATGACAGCTACATGCTGGTTACTCTTCAACGAGGAATGGTTCTTTACCGTCAAGAATGACTAAATGAATGAATAAATGAATGGATGAATTGAGGAAGGAGATTGAATGAATGAATTGAGGAAGGAGAAGACAGCCTTGGGAGTGTTGTATTTATCCCATCATGCCAATACATTCCTTTTTAGTTTTGGTTTTTCATAAGCTAACAAACATAGACAAAAAATCATATACACACAAAAATCACATCTATTTGCTTATACACCATAATATATGTGTGTATGTATACACATTCCTCCCACAGACAACTCACTTGGCTTGCAACCTTGGGGACCTCGGTGTCCCTAATTATAGCTTATGTTACAGGCTACACAGAAGCGCTGCTGATCCCAGCTCTGGCATGGCTCCTGTTTAAACAGACTTCCCAGAAATCTCAGGCAGCTTGCCATGGTAAGGAAACAATTTACGTCAGATTTTGAGCAGGGGAATCCGTCAGGGTTGAGGAGGAAGGCGGAGGGGAGTTTTAAAGGTAGGAAGAGGGCGGCTTTTCATGGGCCCTACAGCTGATCATTATTTCCAGAAGGACAAAGTGGTGTTTCTTCTGCTTGGGCTTGCCGTCGCCTTGACTGCTTGGTTTTGAAATCCAATGGCTGCTGAAGATTCCTTGGGGGGACCAAATGAGTCTGGTAGGATGCTGAGGAACGTTTGGCTAGCTCTCTTGATGGCAGCCCATAGTTAAAAGATTTCTTTGTATTAATTATGGAGGGTCTTTTATGTTTTCTATAGTGCAAAGACAAGGAAAGATTTATCCACAGTTCTTTCTATTTGAAGAATTATGCATATATTAAGATATTATTCTCCAGCCAATACATGTTTATCTAACGTGACGGACATTGTTGTCATTGCCCTAAATGTTCAAGTACCCTTCATTTTCCAACTAGTAGGAGTCTTACAGTTTGTGTTTTGTTTTGTTTTTATTCAGACAATGAATTCTCTCCTTTTTTAATTGAAAAATTTTGGACAATGTTTTTTGATCACTTTTCCCCTCCAACTCTATGTCTTCTACACTCACACAATAGCTCTCTCTCTCTCTCTCTCTCTCTCTCTCTCTCTCTCTCTCTCTCTCTCTCTCTCTCTCTCTCTCTCTCTCTCTCTCTCTCTCTCTGTCTCTCTCCCCTTGAAGTATTCCATCATCTCTGGCTCTTATATCTTTCCACCTCTTCTCCTGCATAAATCCATGAGACCCAAGGGATGGAGCTTAATGGAGACATCCTATTTAGGCCAAGTGAAAGAGCAGTGAATTTTTTTTTGAAGAAAAGGCTTCTCTGTGTAACAGCCTTGGCTGTCCTGGAACTCCCTTTGTAGACCAGGCTGGTCTACAGAGCTCCAAATACCTCTGCCTCCCAATTGCTGGGACTGAAGGTGTGTGCCACCCCTTCCTGGCAATTCTTGTTGGTGTCAGTCAATTATGAAAATCCCACTCTCAGTCTTTGAGCATTCTGGGAAGCCTTGACACACCTCATCCTGGGCCAATGACATCTTAGGAAAGGAAAAGTCTCTTTGTGGAATTTAAAAAGATTTTGTTTTTCCAATGAAAAGGAACATTTTGTAGTGGTAGCTCTTATACCTGTTTTAACTATGACCATGATATCTATCACTTTTCAGAAAAGATGATAATGGCAAGAGAGATATTAACATTTTAAAACTTTATTTCATTCATTATTTGTGTGTGTGTGTGTGTGTGTGTGTGTGTGTGTGTGTGTGTGTGTGGTTCTCATGTGCCATAACACATGTGCAAAAGGTCAGAGAAAAATCGGTGGAGTTGGTTTTCTCCTTCCTCCTTTATGAGAATTTTAAGAATCAAACTAAAGTCTTCAGGCTTGACAGCAGCTTCCTTGACCTACCTTCTTGCTAGCCACTATTGTCTTTTCTTGATGTATTAAACCAATGTGAGTGAGCTCTTACCTGGAGACATTTTGTTATGTAAGTGTTAGAAGCCATTATTGCTAAGTTTTCTGTTAGTGACAAAGGAATTGTACATTCTAGGTGTGTTATCAGAAGTGTGTGGTAGACGCTTTACTGACTTGTGATTGTGGAATAATTGCTGATGGTGGCAACCATCAGCCCCTTTAGTGTCTGATGCAGCTACAGAAGTGCCATTTACTCTGAGGTCTTACCCTTCCTTGGGTGGCCTACAACTTGCGACTACATGAACTAGGGACATAAAGACTTACTTAGTTTTAGCCTGTGTGAGTCTTTGGAAGAGACAACATTTCTTCCAGAACTCCCAAGCAGTCTAACAGAGCCTTTGTTGGGTTAGCATTGCATTAGTGGCCTGGAAGGAAGAGGAAGAAAACACATTTAATGAGTTAGAGCTTTGGGTGTTGTCCTTGGACTCTGTGGATAGAAGGCAGAGGAAGTGGGAGACAGAAAGATATATGGGGAAAATAAAGAGAGATGGAAATAAAAGAGAGACATTTGTTAATCCACTATTATCGTTGGAGATTTCAACAGTCTTCTATCAGAGATGGACAGCTTTAGTAGACAAAAAAATCAGTGAGGCCATTGCTGAATACTATAACTCCATCAATCACTGGATAAAATTGGCATGGGCAGGTCACTTCATCCAACAATAACAGCCTACATGGAATATTCACCAGGATAGACCAAATTCTGAGCCATAAAACACACCTTAAAATTTAAAATAATATAAACCATACAATGCCTGCTTTCAGACATTTGGATTAAACTGAAAACCAACAGACAGATAACATGAAAAAATTCCTCCAAGATCTGGAGATTAGGCAAAAACACTTGCAAATATACATTGTTCGATGGCGAAATCTCAGTAGAAAAACAAACAGAAGTTGAAGGGGATGAAAGCACACAACAAAATCAGCATTGTAAAATGAGACCAGCATTGAACATGTACACTGGGAGAGAAAGAAGCTCTCCAGTCACCCTAGGAATCTAGAGAAGGTGAATTCATTAAATCCAAGCAAAGAGACAGAAAGGAATAGTAAAAATTGGTGCAAAAATCAATGAAATTGAAGAAAATATAATAGAGAATAACAATAATACCAAAAGCTGTTTCTTGGATTTAAAAAAACAAAAACAAAAAACAAACAATCAAAAAAAAAAAAAAACGTAAAATTGACAATCCTCTGTGGAGGCTGTGTAATTGAAGAGGACATACATTACTGATATCAAAACATATAACTAAGCATCCCATGGACATTTAGAGGATGATGAGGGAGTGTGGACTGCCCTGTGTCTTTGGGAAGAGTATGAGATTTTCCACTTCTATTCAAAGTAAAGGCAGAGCAGAAGAGCATAGACATGGTGTAAACAAAATGGGTTGAAACTGTCTTCCTCTTGAGATTTTAGAAGTTTAAAAAACTAGAAATTATTCACTCAACAAGTAAACATTAGCAATGTAAGTTACCAATCAGGAAAACCCCCAACCATATGTGTGTATGTGCAAGCACACACACACACACACACACACACACACACACACACACACACACACACAATGCACATGCAAACACGCAGACAGAGACACAGAATGAGGTGACAGACAAGTAAGTGAATCAGTATTTACCATACCTGATTATAGGTTGTACTAAGAGAAGCCATAGCATTTTCAGTTGAACCTGTGATTATTTTTCTAAAGCTGTGTTTTAAGCATACTTTAAAGCAATACTCAATTTAAACCTCCGTGCAAAGCAGGGGAAGAGCTTCAAATCAAGCACATGTGTATGTCAAATGTTTTCTCCTGCTACACCACTTACTATCATCTGAGGCAGATGGACTCCTGGCTTGTTGAGTGAACTAATTAATAGTTGATAAGTTTCGACAGGGATAAGATGATTTCTTCCATTCGAGTTCAGCATCCTTCATCAGAGTGTCCAGGTGATACCATGGCATTGTCCCCTCTGGTTAATCAAGAAGACGATATCTAGGAAGATGGCTAAGTGGGGTCAGGGAGATGGAAAAGCTATTGAGTTTCCATTCTAGAGTGCGTGATAACCTATTTACGTATACCTATTTACACATTTAGAAACAAGGAAAAGCAAATTCTAAAGGTCCCCAAACAACAATAATCTGAGCTATTTAATATGTTGAAAGAAAATTGGCAACAAGCATTGGTAATAAGCAGATAATACTTTTTGCTTAATAAAATCATTTCATTATCATTTTTAATTGTACAAAATAATGTGTTTTATTGGGTCATTTTATATATGTTTATCATATACTTTGATCATTTTCAATCCCCTAATATATGTTCTGCTCTCTCACCTATAATTCTCCTTCCTCTAGCTCCAATACCACTTTTTACTTCCATGTATTATCTCCACTGATTTATCTATTCTTTAATTGTCAACACACACACACACACACACACACACACACACGCACACATGAATACAAATTGTTGAGTCCATTCAGTGTTGCCCAGATGTATGGTTTTAGGATTGAAGGACTGTCCACTTGGTATTGGATAACTGATTATGAGGCTCATCTCAAGGGTAGACAGCTTGTCACCCAACAGCCATTAATTGCCTATAGCTTTTCATCTAGGGATGAATGAAGCCCTAGATATTTTTAGTACAGCTAAGAATGTAAATATCATCAAATTTTGGCCCATTTCAAAGCGACCATTTCATTTGTGTTTAAGTGAAAATGGGGAAGATTTGTAGCCTTTAATCCTTACATGAATAATTATGGCCACCAAAACTAAGAGCTAAAAATCCATCTTAAGATTTCAGGCATTGTGGGGGACCTATTAATTCTGTTATGGAATATTTTGGGGTCCAGCTTCCAGCTCCTGTAAACAGGGGCACTGGAAAGCTCTGGCTCACCATTGTATTGTTAATGCCAGTAGGGCTACTATTGTTTACCATGGCCTCAGGGTAATATGCCTCCTATTTGCATCTCTGTTGACCTAAGCATCTGAATAGGCCTGCACCTGAGGGAGGTGTGTGAGTGACTAGGGAGGACAGAGGTTAGGAGTGAGAGATGAGAGGAGACAGGAGAACAAAGAGAGATGGTTCCCTTGTGGTCATGGCAGGACGGTTAAGAAACACCAAAAAGACAGCTAATAAAGAAATGGCTCTAGTTCTACAACATGGAACTGAGAGCTCTCTGAAGATGACAAGATGCCTGTGTTTGGTCTTTATTGCCGCTGGGTTGCTAGGAGCTTCCAGGTCCACACACCCCAACTCAGGCAGAACCTCATGGATCAAGGCTGAGACATGCTGGGTCACGACAAGGCATCTGTAGTATAGCTCCTAGATATTGTCAAAAAAGTTCAGATGTTTAAGCCCTGAGGTCTTTTAAGCTTTAATGGGTGCACAGGAGAAAGAGTGAGGTTGCAATAGCCATCCTTCACTTGGTGGTTACACATAGACATACTAGTCACTGGAATGAGGTCTGAGGCCCATAGCCCACAAGAAGAAAGACAAATTCATCAATAGCTCTAATGAAAGATGGGATGACAAGGACACCATTAGAAAGTTATGGACTGTTGCGGGAATTCATAGCAAGAACACATCCCATTAATTTTCATGTCAAAAATCTCAGGGGCTTTATGGACAGTTATACTCAGCTGGGGCTGGGATTCAGTGGGAGAAAAATGGATTCACCACCAGCTCTTGTTCAAACAATGGATCTAGAATGACATGAAGACAGACGTTGTCACATGTGAAAATAAATGTCCCTGTATTGACAGATACACTCATGCGGTCAAGATTCAGTGTGAATACCCATTCTGTGTTGAGAACTTGGTGCCATGGAAGTCCCAGGCCAAGTAGATAAGTGATCATTCTTCCCAGGAGAGTTGTGACCTTGGAGAGGCACTTGTGTGTGCCTGAGAAGATTATGAAGATCCTGAATCTTAGAGGATAGAGAATAGAGAATTCTTGCTGTCTCTTTTCAGTTTCTCTGCAGCACGGGGCTGTGAAATCATTTTTAAATTATGTGTATGTGTGTATGTCTCTGGGGGGTTATATGCATGTGTGTTCAGCTGCCCAAAGAAGCCATCATAAGAGGAAGTTGAATCTCCCTGGAGTTACAGGCTGATGTGAAACCCCCAACCTTGGTACTAGAACCAAACTAAGGTCCTCTGGAAGAGCGGTATGTGTTCTTAACCATGGAGAAATCTCTGCAGCCACCCTACCCTGTGAAATTCTTAAAAGTATCAATAGTTTTATCACAGAGACATCATCAAGGAGATATTGGAGTAATGTTTTTAAAATAGGACATTGTTTTTCTTTGTAAAGCTTAATATGGAGCCAGGATACTGAAGAACAAAGAGGTATGTGAGAAAATGAAGTCTTTCCAGACCGTGGGAGTCTATGGCAACACAAGGCCTGAGCTTTGGACCTGGAGGACTAGATCCAAGGACATGCTTGGTGAAAGACTTTGTGGTTTCTAGGCAGCAGTCATCTCTCATCTAGACTCTACTGCACATTTTAGGAGCCAGAAACAAGCATGTGCTATAGTCTCTGGATTTATTCACAAAAAAAGTGTTCTTTCCTCTAGATAGAGTAAAGATGAAAGTGGGTTTATTAATGGCAAGAATAGGAAGTGGTTGAAGTAAATTCCATAACTCCTCGGCCTTTTAAGCCTGAAGATTACTAGTTAAATAATTTGGTGCACAGGCATTGACCACCATTCTAATGAGCTCTGGCAAGCTGGCACAGAAAATTAACGATAATAAATTAATTCCAGAGAATTCCATTTTGTGTGTTCAATTATTAATGGCACCACAGTGTTATTAATGGTGTCAATTATTAATGGCATGGATAAGTAAGGAGTCATATCCATGCTGTGATGCACAAGGGTTCCAGTGTTCAGCAAACTGCTCAGAATTAAATAAAAAAACATACAAGGGTCCCAGTTCCACTAAGAAAATTTAGATGTATCTGTCACCAGCAGCCTTTTTGTGGAGATTGCTACCCAAGTGTTAAGTTACCAGAGCAATAAGGAGAGAGTTGGGCACAAAGGACTCTGTTTCCCTAGATGCCCTAATCTATGCATGTGGATTAGTGAACATGGGAAGTTACCTGTAAGATCAGGGAGAGTTGTGTGGGTTCAGTAAATCCAGGAGAGTTTAGTAGGTTCCATAAAACCTAGTGATCAGTGCTAATTTTAATCTGAATGATAATACCTGGCCCAGGCAGTTGTAAATATAAAACAGAGTGGGGTTAGGGTAAGTAACAATGCAGGAGGAAAATGTAATATCACGATTTGACTGTGAATACTGCAGGTCTTAAACCTCCTTCAGAGCCTCAGTTTTACTTATTTCATGAAGGGAGATGATATCTATCCAGAAGGTGATAATGAGAGCAGGGGCAAGTAGGACTTATCCGAATTTGAACACAGATCCTGTTTTATTGCTGCTGATTTGCTCACAGTAGAGCTCATATAATCAAATTTGTCATTTTTCTAGGTGAGGTAATTGAAGACTTAAGAATGCATGTGGCTTCTCACTGAGGTCACCCGTAGAATGTCTTCCCTTATCGCCTTTAATTTTTTTGATCATTTTCCATCTTATTCTTTTTCCCAGAAGGGAAGTTCCACACATGGAATTGACAGGACTCCAGGGCCTGAGTTTCCTCAATATAGTGACCCAGAAGAGGGAAGAAAGAAGGAGGAAATGAATGAGATTTGGGTAGTTTTCTTGCTTTTCCTGCCTCTTCCCTGTAGTGGTTCCCATCAGATAGCTACACACCTCTACAGCCAACCACACACACTCTCAAAGTGGCTAAATCTCATTATGACTTTCTCTTTCAGGAATCTTGAAACTGCATCTATCCCTCCTGCATACTGGCAGTGAGTTTCATGGTAGTGAGTTTCGTAGTAGTGAGTTTTATGGTATTGAGTTTTGTAGTAGTGAGTTTCATGATGGTAGTGGGTTTTGTAGTAGTGAGTTTTATGATGGTAGTGAGTTTCATGGTGGTGAGTTTAGTGGTATAGAGTTTCACCGACAACAGGACTTGACTACTACACTACCCTCTTGTTAAAAGTATTTACCAAAATATCCTACTTTGATATTTGAGGGTATTGGCAGACATGATTTTACAGGCCACGATACTTGAGTGTAAGTACACCATCTTTCTTAAAACCTCACTATAATTTCATTCATATGCCCATTTAAGAATCTACTAAGAAGAAAGCCCTGTTCTGAGCATGGGAGATATCAAAATTAGTTACAAGGATGCTCAAACCTCAGACATTCTGTGATAGTAGTGAACCGCAGGGATTAGCAACAAATGCTTTTTGTATAGAAAGCAGAATAAAAGCATATTTTAGACATTGGGACACTCATCTTTATTAAAACATCAAATTCTGTCATTACAGTCCAAGTGACCATAGTCAACATCTCAATAAAAGATGGCTATTTACCAATAAAACTTTATTCATAACTACTGTAATTTGCAATTATATCTGGTTAAGTATTTTTCCTCCCTCAGTATTTTATAAATAAAATGAATCCTAGCTCATGATCTTTCAGTGCTGGGCAGGTAGCCATATTTAGCCTTCTTTTCATTGTGGCTTAGGCCTTGAAACAATGTCTACAAAGGGGAGTACAGTTAAGGAAGGCAAGCTCATGGGCAAAGAAGCCATGAAAGAATGTATGAAGGAAATGATATTTACTATGCAGGAGAGTGGTATATAATTTGTTTGGCAGAGAATGGAAAGAAACTTTAAAATATAACGAGTAATCAAAAGCAAAGAACTGTCACAGTGTAGGATGAGATCAGTGGCATGAGTGGCCATAGGTGACGTCAGCCTATGGCCGTGGCACTATGACATGCCTCATTTCCCTGACCTTGAGAGGTAAGCAAAGCTGGATTTGTCAGCATTTAGCAGGGACCCGGAAGAGGTAGGATTGGAGAAAAGAAGCTCAGGAATGACGGGAAGCAGACATCCCCCCACACTACAGGGAGACTCTGAGCCAGATCTTCAGGGACCAGAGTTCCTGCTGGAAGATTGGGTTTTAGAGATGGGACTGCATGAGTGGTAATGGGGATTTAGGCTACAGGCTAAAAAATCCTCCGTGCAAAGGCCAGGTCTAACACTCACAACTGAGTGATCATAGGGACATCATTGAACCTCTCAGAGCTCGGCTTTTGACTCCCAGTGCTCATCACGACAGCAATGGCTTCATTATTCCATCGAAGAGTAAATGGTAGACTACATGCAGAGTGATTTTAGCAGTGCAGGCTCATGACCAGTGCTCCTTGAAGGTTTACTCTTTTTTTGGGGGGGGGGGGGGGCAGGGTTTGAGACAGGGTTTCTCTGTGTAGCTTTGGAGCCTATCCTGGTACTCGTTCTGGAGACCAGGCTTGCCTTGTACTCACAGAGATCTGCCTGCCTCTGCCTCCCAAGTGCTGGGATTAAAGGCATGTGCCACCAATGCCTGGCTGAAGGTTTACTCTTTATCATGATGATTCTTAGTAGGCTCATACATTAGCTGGGCTCTCACAGTGCCCAGAGTTTTAATGCTTCTTTATTGGGTAGTTGGATGGCAGTTGGAAAGTTGGCAGCTGAGGTGAGCACAAGTTTTCCCTTCTAGCTGACAACAACAGCTCTTACCAGTCTACATTGGCAGAAATCCATTTCCTTGGACCTGGACCTTACAGACCTTGAACTCATTGTGTGGAGAGCCAAGTGGCACCGCCTCAGTTTAGACAATAACTTTATAGTTGTTTTAGCAAACAGTGTGTCCATTATTACAGAGGAAATGGATTTATATTCCTGGTTAGGCTGAACAGGGAGACAGCAATGCTTGGGTAGTTTTCTTTTTTAACTGTCCCTTTTGACTGCCTGGCTGGTGGCTTTCATTGATCTTAATGGTGCTCTCTCTATCCAGTCTGTCAGATGAAAAGAGACACAGAGATAAGCAACACTCTGGGTGACATCACTGGATATAAATAGTTCCATCTTTCCCAAGGAGGCCAGAGTGACACAGATGGACATTAATTCAGAAGATCCTTAACTTACTTTGGATCTGATCTAAATGCAGGATTGTGAAGACTATGACTTTTTACTTTTTACTTCTGAGACTGTTAGGAACATGGAGTTCTGGGGAAGAGGACTGATTACATGGCTTTTTAAAGAAAAAATATAAGCACAGTTTGGGATTGTAGATGAATCATTACACAGACAGTCAGGATCTATTCAGCGATAGGAATCTTATCTAATAATAGTGAAAAATAGAAAACGTTTTGAACATATCAAATATGTTCATTGTGGCATATTTGTCAAAAAAGAAAAAAAGTCATAGATTATAAAAGTTATTCAGAACGTATATTGTATTTTTATATTAGTTGTATATTTCTCATTTTGCTAACATAGTACGAATCTGGGTAAATACAAGGGAAACACTCTAACAGAGTCTCACTAGGCATACAAATGGGTTGAATCGGGTGCATCACTCAGATACTGACCTATAGTATTGCGGTCATGTACCATCCCCCTTCCCTAGAGGCCTGGCATGTGGAGGCTAGCATTTGTCCTCTTTTCAAGCCGAGTGGTACAAGTTGGTGGAGAAGTACCTAAAATTCAGGACACAAGGAAGCCTGGCGTCTTCCATAGGACCTTAAAGGAGACGTAGCATTCAGCTTCCAAGAAGCATTAGGTAAAGTAATGTTTGGGGAGTGCAAGGGAATTTGAATGTATACGGGGTTAGGTTTGGAACTTTAAGTAAGTGTCCCTGGCCAAGAGAAGTACTCACAGATACCAAGTGGCTCAGTAGAGTGGTAGGCTGTCAGAAGGTCAGGAAATGGAGTTGGGAGAGAAAGATGAAGGTAAGAGATAGGTCATTAGCTGAGACTCTGAAAGAGGCCTCATGAGGAATTCCTGAGGAACCGATGGACACTTATTATTTTTATTTATTTATTTATTTTATTTCCCAGTAAGCAGTTTTTCCTCCCTCCTTTTCTTAAATCCCTCCATCCACGGACTCGCAATCCCATACCACAATCCACTCCACCTTTTTCGTTTCTGTTTAGGAAAGGACAGGCCTCCCATGAGTATCAACAAAACATGGCATATCAACTTGCAGCTATACTAAGCACCTCCCCCTGTGTTAAGGCTGGGTAAGGAGACCCAGTATGAGGAGTAGGGTCCTAAGAGCCAGTAAAAGAGTCAGAGACAGCCGCTGTTAGGGGTCTCACAAGAGAACCAAGCTAAACAACTGTGACATATATTCAGAGTGCCCAGGCCAGTCCCATGCAGGCTCCCTGGTTGTTGGTTCAGCCTGTTGAGACCCTATGAGCCCAGGTTAGTTGATTCTATGAGTTTTCTCATGGGTGTCCTTGAACCCTCTGGCTGTTACAATCCTCTGTTCTCTCCTTCTGCAGGATTCCCTGAAGTTCACCTAATGTTTGGCTGTGGGTCTGCCTTTGTTTCCATCAGTTGCTGGATTAAGCCTCTCTGATGACAATTGGGCTAGCCACCAATCTGATTACAGATTACAGGCCTGTTCAGGCTATGTATCCACTATTGATCGGAGTCTCAGCTGGGGTCATCCATGTAGATCCCTGGGTATATCCTTGCACCAGATTTTTATCTGGTCCTGAAATGTCCCTGCTTTCCAGGAGTCTCTTTCAGTACCCTCCCCCTCTCTACCCTGCCCACCTCAACCTGCTCTCTCATGTTCCCGTCCTCATGTTCCCCTCACTCAGTCTCCTCACAAAGTCTCTTCTATTTCGCCTTCCCAGAGATGTCTGTGTGTCACTGCCTCTCCCCCCATGAACCCTACTTCTTACCTAGTGTCCCTGGGTTTGTGGATTGTAGCAGTTGTCTTTATTTTACAGCTAATATCCACTTATGAGTGAGTAAATACCATGTTTGTCTCTCTTGGTTTTGGTTACCTCACTCAGCGTGATTTTTTTCTAGTCCCATCCATTGGCCTTCAAATTTCCTGGTGTCCTTGTTTTTAACAGCTGAGTAATACTTTAGCCAACACACACTTTTTTGTGAGTTCATCTTTTACTGGGATTCTCTCATCCACTAGAACACCAAGACCAGATGTTTCTGAGTCTAACAATGTTCTCTCTCTGTCATTCTTCTTTGACTTTATTCGTTGCTGATGGGTCCCAAGGCAGCTGTGAGGGAGAGAAAGAGGAAGGGGTACAAGAAGAGCAGAAAGCAGACAACATTTGTGAACTAGCCTAAGTTGGCTTGAAAGGAAAAATTTAAATTTCATTAGTGAATGTGTCATATACCACCTTCATTATTAGACTGAAAAAGGAAATCAATGGGCTATTCTGGCCCCCACAGTGTGCAGAGGTGAGCTGCTTCGGTCCCTGCCTTGGGCCCAACTTCCACCGCCCACCCTGGGAAATCCCGCCCTGGGGTCTTCAGGCAAACTGAATGGGTCCCTGAGGGTCCTGGGACCCTGACTCTGCTGAGATCTCTGGGCTATTCTGCCCCTAGGCAGTGCAGAGTGCAGAGTGCAGAGTGCAGAGTGCAGAGTGCAGAGTGCAGAGTGCAGAGGTGAGCCGCTTTGGCCTCTGACTTGGGCCCAACTTCTGCCTGCCCCCTCTGGGAACTCCTGCCCAAGGGTCTGCAGACAGGACGACTCGACCCCTGAGGACCAAGCAACTCAGAGTCTGCTGACATCTCTGCGCCAGTCCTGCTCTCGCCCACCTGGAGAACGAGTGCCTCAGACTTGCCTGCACACACCTTGAAACCCATCAGAGTATTGGAGCCAATTGCACTCACCTGAAGAGAACACTAGACCCATACACACCAGGAAAGGAAGTGACACTACCTCCACCCACTGGAAGAAGAGATGGGAAGACGACAATATAAAAACACATCCAACAACAGGAAAACCAATATGACACCACCAGAGTCTAGGGACTCTACACCAGCAAGACACGAATATCCCAACACAGAAGAAGCAGGAGAGCCACCTTAAAAACAACTTCATGCCGATGATAGAGACCCTAAGAGAGGAAATTAGACTGCAAAAGTATTCAATTTGGGGGCTTGATATATTACTTATTGAAATGGTACTGTGGTAATGTCTGAAGCTAAAACAAGAACATTCACCCCCTTCTTTCTCTATTTCTCTCTCCCTTTCTTCAATTCACTGTGATTCCAATAGAAACATTTCTGCCTTATGATGTGAATGTGATGCGCAGTCGTCAATAGACATTTTAGTTTGGGGACTTTTGGTCTTCTTTTCTGGGCTAGCCTTGTGCAGTGTGATACTCTCTGATCAGCTACAGTAAGCCACAGCTCCCAGGAGCCATTCTTGCAATCATGTGGGAAAACACCTGGATTTCTACAGAGCACTGTGTTGCCAGAGGTGTTTAAGATACAGATGTTCAGTAAATTACACCAAATGCTAAGCACTCTTTCATAAAACAAGCTTTGTGTGGGATGACTTTTTCCCAACTGGAGGATAATCTGAGTATTCTGCGGACATCAAGGTCAGCTTGCCTACGCAATGATGTTCAGAGCATAGCTACATTAATGCATTTTCTGCTGATTTCCAATTTTTGGAGTGTTTAACCAAGACATAATCCTATCATCTCCAGAGTAACTGCATTTTTAATATGTATGATGACCTGGGGGGAGTTAGCAGCCTGCCTCACAGACTCTCTTGCATATATAAAGCAATTGCCAAATGGAAGAAGCAGCTAGTTTTTCTTCTTTTCCAGTCTTGAGTTCTTTGCAACCAATGAAATATGCTTATATAGAGTCAATATGCACTACACAATTTTGAACCCTGACTTAGTATTTCAGATGAAAACACTGGTGCTTTTTCATACCTGAAGAGGATTTTCATGACTTTTTCCAGGGATACAGTGGCCCATTCAATGACATTCTTCTGCGGTGACTGGGCATTTGGGTTGGCTCAAGCAAATCACATTTTTACTCAGAGCCACTGTGGTGAAAGGAACCTTGCAGGCCAACTAGAGTAGCAAAGCAGAGCTCCAGCTTTTGTCTTTTTACAAAACATTGGATTAAAAGAATATAACTACTCACCCAGGGGAAAAGACCTGAAAATTAGATTTTCAAAATAACTTGGGCTTCTTTCAAACCATGGGCTAATTGTCCTATCTGAGTGTACTTTTCAGAATGATGGTAGACAGGAAGTGGGAGGTGTCTGCAGCCTGCTAAGGACAGGGCTCTCAATTCTCCAAAGAGCACTGATATAAGGCCCTTTGAGGAAATGACAGATGCTATGACTTTTCAGTGTGGGAATATTCTAAATTGTCATGGTTCTAAGGTAGTACTTTCCCCTAGAAATGTTCTACTCACCCCCATGACTCAGATTATTTTATTTGAGTTTTAAAGAAATGTGACCAAAAAAAAAATATTCATTCAGGAGGGACTCTGAGGCTCAGAACTTTCCTCAACTCACTGTATTAAAAGAGAATACCATTCAAAGAGTAAAATCTAGGTCCAGTCTTTTCTATGATGCATCTTCTTATATTTGTATGTTTTATATATACGTGTACTCGGACAGATGAGATAGGAATTTATGGTCAACACTATTAGCAACACTCTGGTATGTACATAGAGAGCTATAAAACCTTGACACTATGACAATCTAGCACCAAATTGCTTGACTTGGATAACGAAGGTCCAGGCATGCCATGCGGCCCAATCACAAAGCCTCAATTCTTCAAATTCTTAAGCTTTAAGACAGAGGAGTGTGCTTAGCAATTAGGAAAAGTTTGGTGAAATATGGCAGAGAGAGGTGGAGAGGGAGGGAAGAAAGAAGGAATGGAGAGGGCGGGGGGGGGGAGCACTTGAATATGGAAAAGCACAGGAGACAGCTATCAAAGTGCTTTTTCCCTTGGTGAATTTGGTGACTTAAAGTTTGCATTATTCAAACATGTAGTGAGAAATACTAGGACTCTGGCAGGAACTATTAAAAAGGGACAATGACTTGAAGGGATTTGTAAGTCTTTGCTTTTAAATTTGCTCACCTGACCTCTTTGCTTTGAGGAAAACACCCCCTGGACTACATCTGACTGCTTTGCTATCTGTTCAGGTCAGTGCTGCTAAGAAACTCTTCTGTCTCCAGTGTAAGAGGCAATGAATTATAGAATCATCAAGTGTAGATTTCGAGAATTAACGCATGAGCGTTTGTTGCCTTCTGTCCGTGGAAACAAATGCTGAATTTTACCTAATAATATGTTCCTCGTGTGGCTGAATTTTATTTCACTGGTGGATGTAACCAGAGACCTTTAACCCCCAAATTCACTATAAGCGGTTGTGGACAACAAAGGGCATTCCGGGATTGACAAAAGTTCTTCTGGAATGAACGTAATCCAAAACCCATCACAGAATTTTATTAGAACCAGAGAGAGCAACAAAACTATTGGGTATGACTCCAAACAAGTTAAAGAAATCCCATATTCTTTGGGCATGGGTATACAATTGCTGTGGGAAACCGACTACATTGAGTTATTAGTTTATTTATTTTTAAATTTGTATTCTTCGAGAGCAGAAGAAACAACTGAATTTTAGCCCCCCACCCCCACCCCCGTCAACGTCTCCTGCAAATGAGGTAACATCTCTCCAGGTAGAGAGGACTTGCTGCTTTAAATCTAACAAATATCCTAGCTTAGCGTATGAGCTTAACTTATTTTCTTCTTGGCATTATCCATGTGCTTTGTTCTTTTCAAAGGGTTGAAACAGTGTCTTATGAATGACTGAAAAAGCTATACACCAGAGTCACAGTCCTAGCTGTTTTCAGTTTGGGGGAATGGGTGTAGCCTCAAGGGAAGTTGATAGCCTCTTCAAGACCCAGTGTGTTCTGGGGCAGTGGTTATTGTAATGAGCAGTCAGATGAGTTGTGGCTTGTTCTTTTCATTTCACAGCTAAGAAAAATGTATTGAGAGACAATTTATATTGTACTCTTTGAGGGCTTGGCTAGGTGTGGAACTAGACTTATCTAGAGGCCACTTGCCAGGCTTGGTATACAGCACAGTGCTTCCGTCTGTAAGGATGGCTTCTCCAGATCACACCACATTGAGCACATTCATCCATTCCCCAGCCTCCAGTTGTGCTCTTCATTAAATCTTGAAAGTTTCTTGTCTTGTTACTGAACTCCAATAGACTTAGATAGAATAAACTCCTTGTATATTTTGCATTGGTACCACATATATATGTTTCCATGGGAGGAAGGAATGTTTTGATGTTCAGAATGTATAGGGACGATCATAATATAGTTTCCAGAAGCATGCTGGTTTCTAACCCAACACAAACACGGCCGTAGTAGTCTTATTTTAATTCTATTGTGGAAACATATATGATGTAATCATAAGGCTTTTACTTTGTATGTTACTTTGGTCAGTGAGAATTATAACATTACAGGCCAGGTGCTGAATTTCCTAAATTTGTAAAGAATTTTAATAAGGACACGTGGGACATACTGACAGTTCCTCCCTCCTCCTCTTCTCCCTACTACTACTGTTCCAAACCCAACCGCATAGCAGTTCCCATGAGATACATAACACACTAAGCCACCCAAGCAGACTCTCTTCCATACTTGGTAAGTTCCTCCCCCACACAAGCCAAGGTAGTAAGCAGAAGGTCATATGCATGTGAGCTTCTGGCAAACACGGGTATAGAAATAGTGGCAAGAAATAGTGAGGTGGGTGTTATGTGCTTATCTCTCATCAGTTAGGCACAGATTGGTAAAGGCTCTACGGAGACTATCCAACTTAACTGAAATATAAAAGATGGCCAGGCATTAATTAGGTGATCTGGGATGGGGAGAAAGCTCAGTCTCAATGGACAAAAAAAATACCCAAACTCAAAGCTGGAATACGTGGTTCTACATTCATGAGACAGACAAGTCTAGGGTGACTGAATCCTGGAGATGAAATCATGGGGCTGGGTATGAGGGGATGCAGAAGGGGTGGGTCAGATCAAAGAGAAATGGGAGACATTAATGGACTAAAACACTGAGTTAACAAGATGAGATTGAACTTGGAAAGGATTCCTTATAGGTATCCATGAATCTCATGCCCATGTGCACAGGCTTGAAAAGGGAACTGTAGTGGAGACGCTGGTCGCCCTGGCTAGGATAACGTGGTACAACAAAGGGAGATAGAGACAAGTGGGTGGGCCTGTGAAATGTTTAGTGAATTCAACTAATCACTTATCAGTGGCCTGTTCTGTGTGGGAGAATGACAAAAACATGGTTGAAGTTTAATCTGGGAGTTTAGATTTCTCACAACTGTTGGATGATGGCATCATTTAGCACTTTGGGAAAGAATGGATTTGGGGTATGGTTGTCATAACTACTTTGCACTTATTGGATACTTGCTATCTACCAGTGACTCTCCTGTTTTACAGGCATCTACTATGTAATTCATTAATAGGCATCCGAGTTTAGAAAAGCTTTTGTAATCTTCCCATGGCCATCTAGCTGGTCCCTAGAAGGGCTAAAATGGCAGTATGAATGTTCTAATTCCAGAAGCCCCTAGTTTACTGTCGAAGGCCAAAAGGGGCCTCATACTGAATCAAGAGTTAATCATTGTTAGATGACCAGAATCGCTTCGACTACAAGATGTTTTTTCCGGTTAAGCTGCACAATACATGTTGCAAAATGTTCTCCCTTTTCTCAGAAATAGCTGCAGTTCGCTAACAATGGGACCATGGGCTAAGATTTACCTTGCCTCTATTTCCTCTTGAAAATTTTCCATTCCTCCTGCTCCCTTACCCCGCCCTCCTGCTCCCTTACCCCGCCCTGAGTAAAAATCCCCTGCATATAAGCAAGCTTTACATTTCAATAAACGAGACCTTGACATTGCACAGACGGACTCTTGTCCTTTCTTGCGCCGCAAGGTCTCCCTCCTCTCTCGCCCTCATGACCCCTTTAGGTGACAACCCCCTCGAGACCCGCGAATAACCTGGCCTGCTGGACGGGTCAAGTGGCGCCCAAACGTGAGGCTCGAGGTACGGTGGTCTCCGGACAGCGCTAAGAGAAGAAGAGGCTAGCCGACCCAAAATGGAGACGCCCTGCATCGCTCGTGCACCGGTCTGTCTCGAGGTAAGTACTGCTGTCCCATTATCGTCATGGGCAATTCAGCCTCTAAGGAGGCCCTCTTTATCAGAGAAATAAAGAGTAGTCTTAGGGAGAGAGGAAGTAGAGTTAAGAAAAAGGATCTCTTTAATTTTTTTTTTTGTTGTTGTTGTTTTGTGGAGGAGAAATGTCCTTGGCTGGTGATTCATGGGCCTGGCATTCATCCACTAAGTTGGAATAAAGTGGGAAAGGATATTAATGGTCTCCTCAAAAAGGGAGAGGAGATCCCAGATTCCTTCTTTAGTTTTTATGGAGTTATCAGAGATATTCTTAAGGAATCTGAGACAGAGGGAAAAGTTCTCACCGCTCATGAGTGACTGATTCCCTGGTAAGTCCCCCCTCATTCCGTTTGATAATATGGGCCAAATTGTCTAAGGAAGTCAAACACTTCCTTTCGGGAAAGAGGAGTTTGAGTAAAATGTAAGGACTTGATTCAGTTTTTTGCCTTTTGTCAAAAAAAAAAAAAAAATGTCCATGGGTCATTTTAAAAAGCCCAGACATTCATCCCTAACTTGGAAAAAGGTCAGAGAAGGACCTTAACAGATTGCTCATAGAAAAGGGAGCTGAGGCAGTTCCCTCACAGACTTTTAGTTACGGGCCTTGAGCCTCATTCTCCTAAAAACCTTAAAAATTACCCTGTCTTTAGTCCAAACCCCAAACTAAAAACAGATAGTAGAAGCTTAGACTGCTCAAGTACAGGAGATTTCAGAGTTTAAACGTTTTAAAAGGATCCTTCCCGCTTACAAAAGCCACTGCCATGATGCAGCATTTTGAGTTTCGCAGGGGCTTAGGAAGACTAGGTGCGGCCTCGCATACACGCAGGCCCTCAGGAGATATCTAGGAATGTAATGGAGAACAAAAAAAATCCGCGCCTACTTAGAGATGGCTAGATAGTAAAGAATATACAGGACAAATAATTGGGATGAGCAGGGAGAGAGAGTTAATAAGTACCAAATTGGAGAGCCTTCACCTCCTTCTTTCGTTTTAAGCTGGAAATTCAGAAAGGCAAATACTCAATGGTAAAATTCAGCAAGAGCTAAGAGACTTAAAAATTTTAACAAAATTGCTTACATGAGATAAGAAATTTACAGGTTTCTTGGATCAGAGAGAATGGCTCAGGGGAACATAGCAGGATACATGTGCCAATACCATTCAAACAGCTCTAGGAACTATTAATGGCTTGTGTCCAGTATAGACCAACAGAGGCTGATAGGGAATATTACTATAGAAGCCTCACCCCTAGGAAATTAAAAGTGGATAACCAAGGCCTGCCGGTCAAGAGGAGGATATTTGTTATAGAGACCAGGCAGGGACCTAGGGAGTTGATTAAGAATTGATTTCTAGGCCTATATGGAATTTTACAAAAATGTTAGAGACACAGATGTTGGGAACTTTGATTATAAAATAGCTAGCCTATGATAATGTTGGTAATGCATGCCAGACCACACTAAGGCCTCACAGGAGGAGGACTGATATGGTGAATTCATTAAGAATTTTTCAGATATGGACCTAGCTTACACTCAGGGATTATCGATGATGGCTGCCTTACAGGAAATTCAGTTAAAAATAAGTTATTCCTATACAGAAAGCAAGGTACAGGGAGAAAGAAATACATAAAGCCTTCTAGAGGTCGCTTTGGGCATATGCAGAAAGAGCTCCAGGTCAGACAGAGTCCCAACAAAAGAAAGAATAAGGGATCAGGCTTATGCCCAAAATACAGCCACAGATTTTTCAGCGGCTCAGAGGGCATGGTCGAGCTAAGGCCAAGGTCAGCCAGCCATGGCAGCGGCCAGGGTCTGCCGGCCCTCAGCCAGCGGCTTGGTACCACCTCATGCTGGCATCTGCGGCAGGCTAGACAAAATGGCTGCCGGGCTGGCGGACAGCCTGCCTCCACGTGGTAACTTCCAGCCTTGGGAGATGCCGCCATAGTTGATGGGTAATTAATACATATATAAATACTATTGATACAGCCAGACAGAAACTTTTTGAGACTTATAGAGAAAAAAGGACAACATATTTAAGCTTAGAATTGTTCAAATTTTGGATGCTCATATTTCAATAATTGGCTATAGCTACTATATTAGAAATTTCAATTAGGGATTTTTCTTTTCAACAAATTGATCATAACCTAGGCAAAAGGAGAAATGTGAGACGTATGCAAGTTATGAATGAACGGTGTGGCCACACCTGGATGTGTGATGTGATTGTGAATTTATGAATGCGGATGAATAAAAATGCCTAAATTGCCTTGGATATGATTAGAGGTATTTACATTGCCTCAGATATTGTTTAAATAATATCAAAATCACTTTGACATTGCCAAAAGGAGCATCCAGTCAGTCAGTCAATGTCTTAGCAAAAAAAAAAAAAAAAATTTTTTTTGATTTTAGCCCTAGGTAACAGTCAATTAAAAAGTTAACAAAAGCCTATAGCGTTAGCTTAGAGGCATGAGGATTCTATGGATGATTCTATAAAATTTGGCAGATGAGAGGATACAGGTCTTACTAAATTTTTATGGTTAAAAAAGGAAATCTAGAAAATTAAAGTTAAAACATGATTTTAAAAAAGCTTTATAAAAAGCCTCAAAAGAGCCAACCTGTTAGATTCACAGCTTATATGTTTTTTCATATGCAAATTTAAGCCAGGTCAGCCAAGATGCAAATGAGATTTTATCAGCTTGTCAGCCTCAAAGGTTAGATTAGAAAAGGCTACTCAAAAACTCTAAATAAATCTAGAAAATTGTTAAAGATATGTTATATTCAAAAAAAAATTAAGGCTTAATAGATAACAATTAGAAAAGATAGTTTAAAAATCTTTAAATAAATTTTTTAAAAATTGTTATAAAATATTCATTGGTTAAATGCCTTTTTGGGGACATCTAATGATGATTTAAATCCTTTAAGTAAAATTCTATAAGGAGATAGTGATCCAGATATACCCAGACAGCTAACTAGAAAGGTAGACAAGTTCTATTATTGGAGGAGGCGATTCAGCATCAATATTGACTATACAAAACCATTACTATGGTTCACCAGCCTAAATATTTTAAACCCTTATTTTAAAGCATTAGCCTACATGGTACAAAAATGCCATATAGATTTTAAAAAGTATTTTAGAAAAAAACCAAGTATGATACCTGTCTCCTACTCTAAGCAACAGTTTAATTGGTGGTTTCAGAACAATGAGTCATAGGCGATTGCCTTTGCTCAATTTTCAGGAAGAATTGATAATCAGTTTCTAGCTCATGGACTGTTACAATTTGCACTATACATCCTTTTGTATTTCCAAAATTGTAAAAAACAGTCCTATAAAAATATGTTAATTTTTACCAATAGTTTATTGGGAGAGTTACTTACATAGGTTTTTAATAGAAAGAAATAGATAAAACTGACAGCTCTGGCTTCAGCTCAAATAATCAAACTGCAAGCTGTTACAATGGTCTTTTAAATCCTGGTAGATAATTCATTTACTTTGTATACTGACAGTCACTATATATTTAAGGCTTATAAGGTAACAAAAACAGTCCCATACACAGGGTCTAGTAATAGTCAAGTCAAAATATTATTTAAACAGATTCAAAATGATATTCACCTAAGAATCATGTTTATGGGTCACAATGGGAACCTATTAAATAGGCCTTTCCCTGATTACTAGCCAAATAGAATGAATTATCTAATTAACAAAATTGGTTAATTTGCCTTAAATAGAAAAAGCTCGACAGGCTTCTAACTTTCTTCATCATAATAACAAAAGTCTAAGTAAGAAATTTGGCTTAACCAGAGAGACTGCTGGTCAAATCATCAAACAATATAAAAAATGTCCATAATATGGCTATGGCTAATTTAAGGATGAATCCTCAAGGCCTGCTCCCCAACCATTTATGGCGAATGGATGTGACTCACATTACAGAGTTTGGCAAGTTAAAAATGTGCCGTTCCACAAACAGGAGAAGCCACCAGGCATGTTATAAGTCACTGTTTAAGATGTTTTGGCTGCATGGGAATGCCAAAAGTTATTAAAACAGATAATGGGTCTGGATATACTAGCAAAGCTTTCCAGCAATTTTGTGCTTAATTCCCGAGACTGGTGCTACCAGAACAGCCCATATGGCCTAGTCCCGCCCAATGCACGTGGACCTGCCTGCCGAGCCCGGGCTAGCAATGGCGGACAGCTGGGCCCTTGGGACATGGCATGCCGCTGACTCGGGGGAATGAAGCGCCTGCCTCTGCGCTTCTGTAGATCCACACTTCTGTAGACATGAGACGAGCCCGCAGCTCGGGCAACAGCGGCTCCTGAGCCGGCGGGACGCACAGGCCAGGCATTGGTGGCGCACACCTTTAATCCCAGCACTCGGGAGGCTGAGACAGGAGTTCTAGGCTGTAATGCGCTATGTCTGCACTAAATTCCGCATCAATATGATGACCTCCAGAGAATGGGCGGCCACCAGGTTGCCTAAGGAGGAGGAATTCTATACCATACATTGTCTATGCTAAATTTCCTCATGTATGATGCTACAGAAAAATAAGCCTTGGATAGCCTCTGGCATCCATAAATGGCTCAAAATTATGCTTAAGCCTTATGGAAAGACCCCCTAACTTACAAGGGGAAAAGGACATACATATATTTTTGATACTCAGGCCAAATATGCTAGATGGTTGCCTAAATGCCTTCTTAATCCACCCAGGGAAAGCCCCTGAGGAGCCTTCTAATTCTGCTTAATTCTAGATAAAAGATGCTGTCTTTTTGGCTACTTATATGTTCCCACCTTCGATTGCCATTGCCACTGGAAGCCCTTATCAGATCTACAACTACACCTGGATGATCATCAACCCTGCCAATGATGCTGCCAACTGATGCTTCAGAACTATTGCGACCACCCCCTCCTTTCCCCCCCCATAGTTGACTTATATACTTTAGCCTTAGGGGCCTCTCCAGACTAGGGAACCCCTGACCATTTTTCCCCCCAGGAGCTCCCTTTTCCGCTGACCTTATTCTATCCTTAATTAACCCTACTGTTCAGGCCCTCCATCAAGCCAGCCACTCCCTTATAGAGGACTCTTGGGTCTGCTATTCTTCCACCCCTCCCTTTTCTGAGGGAATTGCAGGCATTTAATTTCTACCTTGCCAGTTCTACTAGATTGACTACTTAAACTGTCACCCTTACCTTTTCAGAAACTAACCAGATTCATTAAGTACCAGATTGACGCCATCCTCGAAAAAACGGTTTTGGTTCACTACCATCGCCTAGCGGCATTAGATTCTGAGCTGCCTGACGATAATAACCCTCCCCCCAGTCCTAAAGGACTGGATTTTTCAGGCCTTGAACATCGAACCTCCCGATTTCCTTGGCCTTGGAGCCGTCCATGACGGGAAATATCGTGGTGCCGCAAGCCAGATGCCGACCCTTCCCAACAGCTGTAGCGTCCTCCATGACGGGTTTAGCGTGAGACTGACCCCCCTTCAAAACCTGTAGGCCCAAATCCGGTCCTCCCCGATCGAGGGATAAAGACTCTGCCTAAGCCCGCTCAAACTCCTGCCCAGTCATCTACCCCTAAGCTTACCCCAATTACCCCTTCTATTAGCCCGGATCCAGGCACTGTAGATAGATTATTCTATTTGGTACAGGGAGCCTATCTAGCACTCAATGCATCCAGTCCTAATTCTATTCGAGATTGCTGGCTCTGCTTGTCTGCTGAGCCCCCCTATTATGAAGGGATTGCCTTTATGGCCAGTACATCCAATATCACCTCCCCATCAGCAAGGTGCAGGGCTGTCCCTCACCAACTTACCCTGCCCGGAGTTTCAGGACAAGGGCTTTGTTTAGGAAAGGTGCCCTCCAGTTACACCCAGTTTTGCAATAAAACTATAATCCCCTATATAGGAAGCTACTATCTTGAGGCACCCAATGGTACCTATTGGGCTTGCAACACAGGATTAACACCCTGTATATTTGCTTTAAGCCTTGATGTTTCACATGAATATTGCATTTTGGTACAGCTTTGGCCTCAAATCAAATACTATTCAGGGGAGATACTGGTCTCACAGGCACAGCGCAGAGTGATGAGAGAGCCTGTCTCTATGACCATTGCCCTTATGCTGGGGATTGGTGGCCTTGTTGCCGGTATAGGAACCGGAACAGCTGCCCTTGTACAAAACAATCAACTGTTGCAATTACAAATAGCTATGAACACGGATCTTGAGGCCATAGAAAGATCCATCAGTGCTCTGGAAAAATCGCTGACCTCTCTATCCGAGGTGGTTTTGCAAAATAGAAGAGGGCTGGATCTCCTGTTCCTTAAGGAAGGTGGCCTTTGCGCTGCTTTAAGGGAAGAATGTTGTTTCTATGCTGACCATACTGGCATTGTCAAAGAGTCTATGGAAATCCTGAGAGAACGGTTGGCTAAAAGAAAGAGAGAGTTTGAGAACCAAAAAGGATGGTTCTCAAATTTGCTACAGGGATCCCCCTGGTTGTCTACTTTACTCCCAACTATTATAGCCCCCTTAATTGTTTTCCTATTGCTTCTTTCTTTTGGCCCATGGGCCCTTCAACGGCTAACCCAGCTTATTAAAAGACAAATTGATTCGGCCTTACCTAAAAGTATTTCGGTCCATTACCACAAATTAGTAGCAGCTGACCTGGGGGAGGAGCGAGGGTCGCAGCAAGAGCTCAGGTTCAGTAATCAAGGACTCAGGTTTAATAACTCAAGATTGATGCAGCAAGGGAGTACTCAATGACGGGAGTATGCATAGGTCCTGGAACAGGGGGCAACAACGTACAGAGGTCGTCAAGACCGGCTCAACAAGGCACGTTGCCTGTCCAGGGGCGCAGCCTATGCGGCCTAAGACAGGGGCTCTCTTGATAATAAGATTCATCATCCCTTTTTGTATACAGAAGGGGGAGATGTCGAAGGCCAAAAGGGGCCTCATACTGAATCAAGAGTTAATCATTGTTAGATGACCAGAATCGCTTCGACTACAAGATGTTTTTTCCGGTTAAGCTGCACAATACATGTTGCAAAATGTTCTCCCTTTTCTCAGAAATAGCTGCAGTTCGCTAACAATGGGACCATGGGCTAAGATTTACCTTGCCTCTATTTCCTCTTGAAAATTTTCCATTCCTCCTGCTCCCTTACCCCGCCCTCCTGCTCCCTTACCCCGCCCTGAGTAAAAATCCCCTGCATATAAGCAAGCTTTACATTTCAATAAACGAGACCTTGACATTGCACAGACGGACTCTTGTCCTTTCTTGCGCCGCAAGGTCTCCCTCCTCTCTCGCCCTCATGACCCCTTTAGGTGACAACCCCCTCGAGACCCGCGAATAACCTGGCCTGCTGGACGGGTCAGTTTACTCTTTACTTAGAAAGGAGGAATAAAACAGGACATATATAGCTTTAGAGTTCAGAAGCACAATATGAACAAGAGACATAAATTTGGAAGCCATCATAATAGTCATCCTAGGCCACAAAATTTCAATGGTCTCACAGAATAAATGCAGTTCTTTTTGCACACACTAGCCAATGGAGATGCCCAAATTGGTTGATTTTTAGGTTGCTTCCCTTCGTGTATCAATTCAGGAATTTTGATTCTTCTAACTTGGGCCTCTACTACTTCTTGGTATCTTGTTGCTATCCTTTATTCCCGTCTTTGTCTTCAGGTAGCTGATAGACTTAATTAAAGAGAGTAGAGGATTTTAATGCCAGGGCTAGAAGGGTTATGCATGATCTCATCCTATATTGCAATGGCCAGTGCAATTCATGTGGTCCTAGCTGGCCACCCACATTTAGAAACATGGACTGAAAGGAAAAACAAAGAGATCTCCCCAAAACATATGTAACGATTCAAGCCACAGAGTGAATGAATCTAGAATTATAAATGTGGCCAAGGTCAGAGAATTGACAAGATCCACATGGTAATGATGATGATTAATAATAGCTAAAACATTTAGAGCACTTAGAGTATTCCAGGCTTATATGCATATATTAATTTCTGCAATCCTTATAAAAAGCCCCTTGATGTAATGGCACTATTATATCTTTTAATATAGACCAAGGAGTAAAGAGCAAGTAAATAACTCTCTCGAGGTCACATAGCTACCAAGTGGCAGAACAAGAATTTTAAATGTAGGGCGTCTGCTTCTAGACTCTGCAGGCTTAACCAATGTCATATGCTTCATAATTATTAACTTCAAATACTTGAAAAATGTCACATTAATATGTAAGTATCTTTGCTATGAGTTCCCAAGGGATAGGATTATAACTAACAAATGGAATGTAAATGAGGCAGCGCTTAGGCTGGAAGAAGGAAGTGCTTTCTAAAAAAGAGCTGTCTAAACGGAAGCAAACTGCAGCAGGAGATAGCGCGATCTTCATCAGTGGAGGTACCCAAGCATAAGAAGAGAAAACCGCCGATACGGATGCCACAGTGGAGATCCAAGCATCCAATGAGTGCCTGGAGGCGATAACAGCTATTCGTCTTGAATATTCAAGGGTCAGAAAGTTTTGCAAATGCGTATTTGCTAAGATTTCCTGCCGAATGTCAACTTTTTCAATTAGTGATTAAAGTCAGTTCTAGAGCCTGTATCTTACAAGACCCAGGTCTGGAGCTAGAAAAAGAAAGAGGAGCTGGGTACAAAAGAAGAATCATCCCTTACCCTTGAAACTCTCCTGGTTTGCACAGAAAGCCAAGGCGTCTTGCCGTGAATTAACAGAGAGCTGCCTAGAGAATTCTAAACTGGCAATGACCAAATGATTTGTACATGATAGAGGATCTCATTTTGGCTCAGATGTCCGTTGTCTCTGCCACAGAAGCCTTGGTCCTTCTATTATCAAGGTGGTTCCCTATTTTTAATACTTGTCTGAATAAATGGGAGTGCTCAATAAACCAACTGAACTTTCTCATTCAGTGCAGTGAGGCCCGAGCCTGTAAGTTTGCATTCCCAAGTGATGCTCCTGCCCCTGTTGCCACTTAGGTGACCACTCCCTGGGAACCGCTGATCTAACCCAGGCTTCTGGTCCAAGACCGTAAGCATTTGTTTACGCATTCAGCTTCTCCTTGCTTATCTTTGTATTATTCTGCTCTAAGCCACCATGTGTTCTTTGAGAAAGTGTTACTGAGGAAATGCATCGAAAGAAATATGGGTTTTCTAGAAGTTCAAAGGGGAAAGAAACCATGGGAATCTTACAGCAGAGGAATCCGGTGCTGTCCCATTTCATATGGCTGGAAGCAGAATTTACGCAAAGACATGTCTGTCTTTGCAGGAAAACAACCGCAGACACATCAGTTTTATGAGTCCTCGAATGCCCGCCACGGCTGCCTTTTTATCACCTCTTCTTCATTATTTTCCTTTCTCTTTAGATGGTCGCTGCTACTTCTGGAAGGAAAAATCTTTCTTGTGTATGGAATGTAAATTGCCTCTTCCTGAAGTCTGTTCCCTTCGGACCGTCTTTGGATGAACTTTGCAGTCTTCACTGAAGGGGGAGCCCTTTCCCACTGCTCGCTGGGAGAGCTGCCCCTTTGAAGTCACAGCTGGCTTGACTAAACTCATTTCCTCCCTCCACAATGTGCCTCTGATGCAGTGTTGGCCGAGGCTCCCCCTTGCCGGCTCCCGCTATTGAACCAGACCCAAGTGCAATGTTTAATGTGAGTGTTTGGCTTGGCTTAAATTTGGCCAAATCATCTGTACTTCGTTTCATTTGAAAGCACGACTCTTTTTTTTTTTTTCTCCCCTTTTCTCTCTCGAATAGTTCATTCCAGATGTTTTTAATTTGTCTTTCTGTGGTCCACTCCACCCAGTTCCTAAATCAGTAAAATCATTTTCATGCTTCTTCTAAAATCAAGCAAAGAGAAGTGCTCAATTAGGGACAGCAACTGATTATAGGTTTCTGAGGACTTCCACTTCAGGCTCTTTTCTTCAGGAACAACACCTTTCCAAGGTGGAAGAAAATGGGATTGAGACCATTCAGATCCCAACTCCTCCGCATTCAGAACGGGAGGGTAGGTAGGAAAGTGATGTGTGCATAAAATGAACATCCATGTCTGTTTCCTGTTTCAAGGCTTGATGGTGCTGTTCCTGTCTGGGTGCTTCTGTGACTCAAGCACACGTGGAGACACCCATTCTATGACCTTGACCATCTCCTTATACGATAGAAACACCAACATAGGATGCTGGGGGTCCTCTCTTCTCTATTGTCCTCACAGACACTTCTCAGCATTATTAGATCATAATGATGCAAGCAAAGATAAACAGAGCCAACATGTGGGAAATGTTTGCTTTACTGTCATCATGAGGAGTACAGGCCTTAGCGGGGAGTCCTAGATCTGATAAGCTAGGGACCTTAGAAGGAGAAAACCAGTACGTACTCTGAGTTTCTCCGAGTTTAGGAATTCGCATAGAGAGTCTTGGTTGCAACTAGATACCGAGATGAGAATGGAGAAAAATCGTTTTAAGGAGCTGGAGAGACGGCTAAGCAGTTTAGGGCACTGGCTGGTCTTGCAGAGGACCCAGCACCCACGTGGTGCCTTCCAACTGTGTGTGATGAGAAGTCTGTGGATATGACTCCTCTTGACCTCTCCATGGGTGTCAAGCATGCAGGTGGTGCATATACACACATTATAAAGAGGCAAAACACTCGCACACGTTAACTAGATAGTAAGTTAAATAAGTAAATAAACAATAATTATTGGAAATAATTTTAAGCAATTTCGTTATGTTGTGAATGTAATTTGTCTCTGTCAAGTTTTGAGCTACATCCCTTCTCAACAATTTCTTAGGGATGATGTGTACTCTCTTTTGGGCTTGGTATTAAAATGAAACTTATTGTTCGGAGTACACCATTAAAACTTTATGCTACTTATTTTATTTCATCCTACGGTTTATTTATTTGTTATATAACACCAGATTATGAAAGTATTCCAATAGCTTTTGGAGGTATACAGATGCTTATTTGTTTCTTTTTTCTTTTTTTATTCTGTAAAGGGAGCTCTGATTAGGTCTGTGAACCTAACAGAGGGTTAGGTCAGCCCTCACAATGGGAATAGTGAAGATTCGGTTTTGACGATCTTGAATAGATAGCAACAATCATTTAAAGTGCATATAATGGTCAAATTTGTAACTGATACAGCAAAGGAGCATGGCATATAGAATGCGTAAAGACCTGCATTCATTTGGGTCAGCGGAATCTGATGCCTTGATTTCTGAGATCAGTTGCCCAGGTCACTGGTTGAAAATGTTGGCAGATTGAACTGTATTCGTGACGTGATGCTATAAGCAGCCATTTTATGCTTCAGAAACTGATAACTTAAAAATATCCTTAGAAATTTGTGTCTTTATATGTAGATTTTTCTTATTTAAGTAGTCTAAGATATGTGCTTCTCTGGTCATGGAAATACCATGGTGATGGCTCGTATGGACTATGTTGATGAATTTGTAGATCTTAAGGCTAGTACAATTGTTTTCAAATTCCAAATTCTATAAAGAACTGGAGTATTCTTGGTAAGAGAGGCCCAAATGGACTAGTGATAGTACTAAGGTAGTTACTGATAGCGATGGCTGATTAGAAATTGCTTTAAAATATAATATAGTAGCTGTAGTTCATTTTAAAAGTTGGTTTTTATTTAGTCTTTGAAAATTTTGGACATGCGTATAACAGATCTTGATCATCTTACTTCACTACTCCAACTCCTGCTGGACCTTCCCAGCTTCCTGTAAAACTCCTCAACGCATCTGCCTCCCAAGTTTATGTCTTCCTGTTTCATTGTTTACTTATTTATTCATTTATTCAACCTACTGGGTCCAATTAGTGTTGCATATACATGGCACATTCATGGAGTCCACTGAAGAGCCGGCAGCTTACAAGTGGCCACAGCCATAATGAACGAGACTCTCCTTCCCCAGGAAGTCATCAGCTTCCTTTAACCCCGCCTCTACGGAAGCTGGATCTTTAACCTTTTTAAATAGGTTCTTAAGCTTCTACTCTACAGTTTACAACTTTAAAATCTTTTGGGGATACAGGAGCAAAGATGGCTTCCTAAGATTCAGTAATGGCTAAGTCCTAGACAAGGCAATCATCCATGAAAGTGCCATTGAGGGGTGACCATGACTTATGGAGGCCTCAGGGAAGTTTCCAGAGGAAGAGAGAAACTTAGCTGAGCCTTAGAAAATGATTAAGCTTTTATGAAACAGGAAGGAAAGGATGAACGATTATCTCAGGTAGAGCGAGGAAGAATTATTGATCATCCCATCTTGCCTGTGGGCTTGGTAAGAGCTAAGTAAAGGAGAAAAAAATCAACTCAGGCAATACTTAGCAAAGATTAAAATGAATTTGCCTATGATGCAGTAATTCCTGTTTAAGATAAATGCCCTAGGAAAAATTTCACCTATCCACATACACAGAAACATCAGCATATTCCTAACAGTAAAGTCTACAGTAATGAAACACAGGAAACTATCTAAGCACTCATCTTCCCATATATGAAATATGTTGACCGATAGGATACTACAATTAGATGAGTTGCTCAGTAACACATCTTCTATGAGCATGAGCAAACTTGTTGGATGCTTGATATATTTGTGTTGTATGCACACAGAGAATCCTTTAAAATTGAACTTTATTGCTAGCAGGAATACATATTGGGACAGGTAACTTAGCCCCAAACCAAATGGGCCTCCTCTTGAATTGACTTCACCTACCCATTACAGTTATTTTTTATGCAGAAGGACCTGAGGAAAGAGCATAGAACATGTTTCCAGTGAGGCACTGAACCGAGGACCACTTATGTGTTCCCTGTCTGGACCACTCATCAAATATTTCCAAGAGGTCAGAAGTTTCTTATATGTGACACATCTCTTTATTCCACAGCCTAATAGCCCAAGCCCACAACTTCTTCTTCTCCTTTTTTTCTTCTTCCGATTCAGGCTTTCTCTGTGGCTTTGGATGCAGTCCCGGAACTCGCTCTTGTAGACCAGGCTGGTCTCGAATTCACAGAGATCCGTCTGCCTCTGTCTCCCGAGTGCTAGGATTAAAGGCATGTGCCACCACCACCCGGCTAAGCCCCCAACTTCTACTTACGCTATTTATGTTTCTTAAAAGGTTTGTGAATATCACAGTGTTTTTTTTTTTTTTGCATCACCGTGTTTTTTTTTCTTGTAAACTAGGCACTGATGAACATGATCACACCAGACTAGTATATGGTCCTTGCTTAGAAAGAAAAGGAAGCATGTAGCCTTTGAGTGTCCATCATGAGTAGCCATCAGCGAATGCAGGAAATGACGAGGCTCTCCTACAGCTGGTGCACTGAAGATGCTGTCCCAGTAACACACAGGTTGTGAGATGGTGGAGCCTGACCAGACAACCTCAGGTTTGCCTGAGTTAGTAGCACCGTGTACCAGGGAAGTACCGGAGAGCTAGTAAGGTCAGGAATTTTTAGCTAATACGGGAATTGCTTCTACGTTAGACTTCCAATAGCAGCATCTGTTTCCTAATCTGTTACTTGTAGGATACTTGAAGAGGCTATGTGAGAAACAGTAGACTGTGGGAACCATTGACTGGTAGAGTCTGGGAGACCAAAGGAGTGTTTGGCCCAAGGTCACGAGCAGATGGCTATGAAGATGTGGGAGAGGGGCGCTGGGGATATAGGTCAGCAGTAGGACACTTAGCGTAGCAGGCAGACACTCCAGGTTCCACCCCTGCATTAAGATTAGATAAATCACCACTGTGTGAACAGAGATGAATTACCTTATTCATCTCACAGCTTCTCGAGTGGGTAGTCAAAGACAGCAAAGGGGGCTGAAGTCATGGATCCTACTGAGCTCCCCAAAACCAGCATTCTCAAGAGGAACTACAAACGAAGGCAGTATTGATCAGAAATCACCAGTTGCGGTATCTTGGTGTTAAAGTTAATACTTTTTTTTCATTCAGATACAATAAAAAAAAAGGCAGTCATGCCTTTTATGGGTGTAAACAGTGACTGTGACTTATCTAAGCATGCAATGAAACCTTCACCGGTGTTTGAGTCTAGAGATGAGCCACACCAAACAAATGGGGGCAGGGAGCAGGCCACATGACCACATGACAGAGTCTGGTGACTAGATGATGTAGGCTTTACCTGGGATAACCAACTAAATATTTTTGAAATTTTGGAGAAGGTTGCTTAGTTACTATGAGTTGTAGAATTCTGCTAACCTTGTTGATAGTTTCAGACCTACCCATATCCCATCCATCCATCCATCCATCCATCCATCCATCCATCCATCCATCTATCCATCTGTCTACATCTATCTACACACACACACACACACACACACACACACACACACACACACACACACACACACACACACTTTTCTAAATGAATGTTACCTTTTCTTTATTAGGGTTGCTCAAAGACTTCAAAGCTTAGTCCTCAAGGCTCAGCCGAATTTCCCAACCATCTAGCACTGAGAGTTCCAGTCACATGTTCTGAAAGAGGAATGCCTTTTTTAGCATTTCTGTGTTCCCACTGCAGCCTTGGAAAGGAACCCAGGGGAAGTCATTACAATATTTCAGAACTGCCTACTAAGTTTTACTTTTATCCTAGTGGTGGGTAGGCCTGGGTTATTCTGCTGAACACATCTGCCCCAAATTTGCATGTGTAATGAAAACGATTCTTTGTTAAATGTTTTTGCTAAATTGTATTTAAATTTTTATTTTGGAATTTTCTGTTGTGGTCAGGATACACACTTTTCTAATAGGAACTCCCTTATGAAAAAAAATATGGATAACCCATAGTGGGTGGTTGTTAAGAGGAAGAGCAGCAGACTAGAAACACCACTGTATATAATTTCAGCAATGTCTAGCTGTTGGGAGGAAAGGGATGATTTTCATGAAAACAAAAAGCTTACTGAGTTCTAGATAGTAAAAAATCCTAACTGCACAATCAATGGGTTTTAGATATATACATTCCATACCATGTAATATATAGAGAGTATTTTCTGTATCCCAGAGGGATCCTCTCTGCCTGTTTCTAATCCCATACTTCTACTGTCTACCCCACTAAATCAAGTAACAGAAACTCTGGCTTCTCAAACACCACAGTTTGTTTAAGTTCTTGGATTTCACATAATTGAATTATACAATGTGCAGTCTTTTGTGGTTGGCTTTCCCCGTCCCCCTCACTAATTTGTTGCTTTCTCTGTGAGATTCAAGGTGATGCTACTTATAGCAGACATCCTCATTTGTTGTTACATAGCGTCCTGTATTATGATTATTCTTCAGTTTAACAATGCTACTATATATTAGACACTGGAGCTTTGTAGCTTTTAGTGATTTTTATTACAACTGTTTCAGTCTTCTTATATCATTAGTGGAGCCCAACAAAAGAGAAAGCCCTGATGGCTGTACAAGATCACTTTCAATTTGGGTTGTACAGTCCACTTTAAGCAGTCTTTGAATGCTCAGTACCAGGTGGGGACACTATTTTGGAGCCTTTCTTTTGTTCCTAGAGGACACTTTCAGGTCCTTCATGTCTTAGAGTGAAGTCTTACAATCCTCCATACTAACTGAACTTTTGGGAAGTAGTATGTAGCATTAGTAAAACCGAATACTTGGCCATATGCCACCAGGAGCTATCCACCAGGTATTGAGTGATATTTGCCCTACCAAACTGTAAAGCTTGGTACACACAGCAAGAGACAGAAAGACAATAGACATGACAGGACACACTCAAGTCCTGAAACACAGTTAAGTTACGGGAAGAAACAGCTCTGGTGTCCATGGTCTCTATGCAGGTTAGGTTGCCTTTTCTTTCCCAGCCTGAAACACTGGTCTTTTGGGAGTTTCTGAGGACTAGTTGGTAGAGGACGAGAAGAATAAGGCTTACAAACAGTTCTCTATGATAAACTGGTACCACTTGCAGATGGATAGTTGCAGGTGTCCTACTTTGGGCCATCCCTGAAAAATATGAAGACACTAAATCATCCAAGTGGCCAGAAATTCATGGAGCTACACATGGTAGTTCACTTTGGCTAAAAGGATAGGTGGCCAGATGTATAATGATTTATTGAGCCAGTGGTTTAGCTGGATGGTTGGGGACTTAGAAAGCAACGCCATTGGCAGATTATGACTAGGAGCACTCAGGAAGTGGCCCAGGCTTCTCTCTCCCAAGGATGACATTGTCATGGTCACTGCCGAGTGCTTAGTGTCTACTTCCCAAGGATGACCTTGTCATGGCCACTGCCTAGTGGCTAGTCTCTTTGCATTAGGTCCTGCTCAGTCCTCGATAAGCCACAATCGCCTATGGTGGTCAACTAACTGGTTTATGACAGGTTAATCACCTTGGGCTGCTTTAGCCATGGAAGGGAAGTATCTTCTTCTATTACTGAAATAGATGTGTACTATGGATATAGACTTGCTTTCTTTATGTACGATGTTTTTGTCCAAATGATTATCAGTGGAATTGTGGGATGTCTTATCTGTTGGCAATGGAATTTCACACAGTATCGATTCTGGTCTAGGAACCCACTTCGCAGAACAGTGGCAAAGGCTCTTGCTGTTAGCATCCATCAACTTTATTGTCTTCCTTGATATTCTGAAGTAGCCAGCTTTATAGAATGTTGGAATCACTTATTGAAGACTCATTGACGGCACCAGTTATGAAGTAATATTTTGTAGGTCTAAGCGAAGATTTTTCAGATGGTTATAAAATCAATGCATCTAACGCTTTTTTCTTTTTTGTTTCAAATATGCCTGACAATGAGCAACTTTCGAGAAATAGGATATGCTGGGGCTCATGGTTTTGGATGGTATAATTCATCATGGCACCAAACCAAGCCAGAGCTCATGGAAGCAGAAGGATCCTTACATCTCAGAAGATCAGAGAGCTGAGATTGGGTAGGCTGGCATTCCTGCTTCCATTTTTATTTAGTCTAGGACACAAGACTTTTGGAGAATACCTCTCACATCAGAATGGAGCTTCCTTCCTAAGTTAAAAGTTTCTGGCGCAACCCCCCCTAGAAATATAAAGATGTGTGTGCACCCCAAGTGATTCCAAATGTGGACAAGGTGTCAAGGAAGATTACTCATCACAGATCCACCTTTGTCAATGTGAAACCCAAAAATAGCACTTCAAAATGACAACATCCCACCGGTGGTCCTCAAAGGCTTATTGCCATGTCAATACAAACCCCATGCCATCTATTTGTAAGAGTCAAAAAGCTGCCAACACAATACGAAAGTCCAAAGTCTCCTGAGACTCAAGACAAACTCTTAACTCTATGCCATTAATAAAAAATTTTACTTATTTCCAATTACAGAGTAAACATTCCCGTTCCAAAAGAGAAACAGAATAAGAGTGAGGAGCGATGGGGTCAATGCAAGACTGAAACCAAGCAGCACAAACACCAAAGCACACGGGGCCTGGAATGACACTGGCTGGGCTTTCATGGTTTGGGTAGCAGCATCCCTCTGGCTTTTCTGAGTTTAGAACACACAGCCTCTTTCTTGGATTGGCTTTCCTCCGAGGATGTCTCCCAGTCTTGGGATGGTCTTCACTGCAGCTTAGACCTCACCTTCACAACTTCATACAATGTCCTTTAAGAGGTACCTTTCAAGGAATTCGACCCTCCACATACTGTGTGGCCTCAGCATCTTTTTGAAACTCTTGGAGTTTTTATCCTTTAAGAGAACCCTCATGTGGACGTTACTGCTGTCAGCTCAAGATGCAGTCCCTTCCACCATAGCTGTAGAGCTTTGGGCGTCTTATTGGACAAACCTATGAAAAATTTCCTTAGGCAGTTTTAAAAAGTTATGTTTTTTTTCTTTTTTTGAGATTACAATTCTGACATTTCTCCATTCCCTCTCCTCTCTACAAAGCCTCCCATTTTCTCTCTACAAACCCACTCCGGTTCTATTTCAAAATCATGGACTCCTTAAAACAATTAGTTGTTATTACACACACACACACACACACACACACACACACACACACACACACACACACACACACACACACACCACTCAGCCTTCTGTACTTGACTGTAATTCTCTTTTGTTGATTTTTTTTTTTTTTCCCGAGACAGGGTTTCTCTGTGTAGCTTTGGAGCTGTCCTGTCACTCACTCTGGAGACCAGGCTGGCCTCGAACTCACAGAAATCCACCTGCCTCTGCCTCTTGCATGCTGGGATTAAAGGTGTAGACCACCAATGCCTGGTCTACTTGTAATTCTTCATGTTTCCCCCTCTACATTAGCATGTCTATTTTTGTGCATTTTTGTTTTGCTTCTTCAGCCGAAGTCTAGTCAGCCCTGTTGGTGAGAAATTATGTGTGTAGCTTCTAGCTTCTGACACTACTAGGAGACTCACACTCTTAGCGAATGCCCTGATCTTCTGGCTCTGACAATATTTCAGCCCTCTTTTCCATAATGTTCCCCAAACCTTAGCTGCAGGAATTGTTTTGTAGATAGATGTATCCCTTGGTAGCTGTTTTTGAACAGGGAGCTACTACACTGGTGTTCCCAATTCAGCCTTCCTTTCAGGTGCATTTTCATTGTCCCCAACTGCAGCCTTTGCTTGGTAAGGTCTTGTCCTCGGGCACATTTCCTATGGTTGCAGTGCAAAGTGCAAGCTTTCTCCTTAATTCTCCTTCTAAACCTCAGTAGAGGCAGTGAACAATGACCACACTACAGGCTAAGCATTTACGTGATCTTGAAAATCCCTCTGCCAAATGACTTGGTCCATTACTTTTAAACTCAGCTTTCCAGACTCAGGAATAATTTAACATGAGTGTCCTATAACTGAAGTCCTAACAGAGACCTCATTTTTCAGTGATACCTTATAAGCCAGGCTTCTAGGCTCCCACTGTCTGAATTTTTCTCAGAATTCATGTTTCACCAGCTTCCATCTGAATGACCAATTAAACTCTGCTTCTAACACTCAAGGGCTGATATATTCTACAGGTCCAAACTCCTCAAAATTCTCTCTACAAACCAGCCACAAAGGCCTACAAGGCACGAGAAGTCAGATAGTCCAAACAATTGCTCCTCTTCTTGGTGTTGCGTTTCCATACTGGATTTGCTTTTCATCGATGTGGCAAAATGACCAACAGAAAGCAATTGACGGGAGCAATGATTTATCCTAGGTCATGGTTTAGCAGGGTGCCGTCCATCCCACTGAAGGTGTGACAGCACTCAGGGCAGCAGGAGCAGACAGCTGGGCATTTGCATGTCTGGAAAAGACGAGGAAGCAGGAGTCATTGAGCACTTCTCTTCTTTTCCCTCCCTGCAGGAGCCCAGACTATGGGATGGTTCCATCTACAGGCATCTGGATGTTGCCTTCTCAGTTAGAGCTCTTTGGTACCACTATTGAATGACATTTTTGCTCTTACTCTTTTGGCTCTTTAGCCTTTTGGCTTTCTTGAGGTTCCTACCACCCAGCTCCCAAGTAAATGACATGCAGAGGCCTATTCTTCATCTCATATGAGTGCCTGGCCTTAGCTTGGCTTGTAGCCTGTCTGATTTCCATCTACGCTTTCCCTCTGGGCTTTTATCTTTCTTACTTCTGTATATCTTACTTTCCTTCTTACTCTGTGGCTGGCTGAGTGGCTGACTAGCCAGGTGGTTGGCCCCTGAAGTCCTCCTCTCCTTGTTCTCTCGCTCCCATCTCTTGCTTGTTTCTCTTATTTATCCTCTCTGCCTGCCAGCCCCACCTATCCTTGCTCCTGGCTCTCTTTTGGCCATTCAGCTCTTTATTAGGACCACCGGCTGTTTTAGACAGTCACAGTAACACACCTTCACAGAGTTAGACAAAGGCGGCATAAACAAAAGCCACACACCTGAAATTAAAATTCTCCCACATACCACCTGTGCTAACATACCAAAAGAATGTACCTAAGTGAGTCCAAATCCCCCCAAGATGACGATTAAACATTACAATAAGTGTTGATCCCACAGCCAGGAAATAATGGTTCTAAAGTCAAGGGTGGACATAGAGTGGTGTTGACCCTGCTCCTCTTGGTGACACAATAGAAAAGTGTTTGCTTTCTAATCCTGTGCCCTCATCCTCTGTTGCCACTGGAGAAGCTACTGTGGGCTCTTCATGTCTTTTTTTTTTTTTTTTTTTTTTTTTTTTTTTTTTTAATCAGCAAAGAGAGAAATTGCTCTAATTGCTAGTGTGAGTACTTGAAAAGGAGGAAACAGAAGTGTCACTCCCCCATGGAAGTGAGGAAAGTAGATATGGCATAGAGAAAAGCACTGGGGTCATATCTTGGTATTAGAAGGTATTAGAACATAAGCTTTAAGTCCATGGAAACTCATAACATCTCACCCATGGCCTGGACCATCTATGGACTCTGGCTTGAATCAGTGTAGCAGGTAAAATACAGTGGCCTACCGAGAGGCTTCTTTAAGGCAGGAGGGGAGCTGAGAGGGGGAGGAGGAAGTGTAGAAAGGTGAAAGAGAGAGGAAAGAGGGAGAGAGAAAGAGAAATAGGGTGTGGAGGAGAGAAAGAGGGACCATATGTGTTCATAGCACATAAAGCTATAGTGCTGTCTTTCATGTTTTCTTTTGTTCAGGTAAGGTGTGTCAGGCTTTGTTCTTAGAAAAAAAAAATACTTGGGACAGGAGACACTGAGTCTCCAACCCCTCTTCCCTTTGCACCTTCTACTTGTTTACTGGCTTCTGTCAAAGATACAAACAGCCTCCAGATCACAATGAAGATCCCAAATGAAATGGTGGAGCTCACCTGTAAATAAATAACCCCATTGCCTCCATAGTGAATCCAACTACAGAAAGAGCTCCTGTCAGTTACGCTTTCATCAGGAACCAGGTTCTCTGATAAGGTGGTACTACACATCATTATCTCATTAATTATTCACCTGTGTTCTTATGCCAAGCTTGACGTGTTTGGGTCTCGAATATGTGCATAAGGCAGCCCCTTCTTGTTATTCCAAATATCTGGTAGGATCAGCATGTAGAGAGGCTGTCGGTGAAAGCTTTAGGAAGCATCTCACTATTACATTGGACTTTGGGGTATATTTTAATTATTTGGTTCTGTGCCTGAGTTAAGTGGGGATTTGGCAACTACCTGCTTTCAGATCAATGCAAGCACGGAAGACAGATAAATTCAGGTCCCTACAGGAAAAGCTACAGAAAACATTTTGTAATGTGAACTCAGGCATGGCCCTCTCCTTCTTGGCTCTCTGCCTTGTCATCTGGCAGAGATGGAGCCTGGAAGAGATGATCTCCGAAGGCCTCTGCCAGCTCTGATGTTTGATGTGTTCATCATCTTCATCTGTTATTGTGACTGTTTCACCAGAGGGTACCAGGGACCTGGTTGATTCTTATTTATCAAAGCAAGGTAACTAGTTCAGTGGAAGGAGTAGAGAGCGACTGCTATTGGATTGACACTGCTTAAAGAAATCAATCAAAAGTTGTCGAATCAATTAAGGGACACATATGTGGCTATGTAGACAAAGAAAGCACTGGCAGTAAAACGGTCACATTTGTTTGTAAAGATGATTAATGTACCCCGCAGATTGAAGTGCTTATACTGAAGATATATACTATAATCAAATGCCAGTCCAGGTAATTTTTCTAAAATATCTGATGCAGTTGATTCTGGTAATTAGCAGAGCATGAGCATGGGGTAAAGCCATTCTCTGGAGCGTAAGTGACTCACCAGTGGCTATGTCACCGAGGGAATGACTCTCTTTGTTTCAGTCCTCTTCTGTTTTTCGGTTCCCCTGTAACAGATGAGGTCTGATGTCCCACGCCCTGCCTTCTCAGGGTGTTCTGAGGATTCAGGCTCAGCTCCTCATGCCTGCACAGCAAACATAATTAGCTGCTTACCCATGTCTCCAGCCTACCTTTCACCATTCTTTAAAGGAACTCAGAGTCCTTTTCAAGCAGAATGTTTAGAAAACATCTGCTGGTTATTCTCTGCTTTGCCACCAAAGTGTTTATGTAAAGGTCAAAGCAATATGACAGTCAATTAAATCTGCATAATTCATGATTCAAATGTGGCCAGAAAGGGGCTCTGTGTCACCTGTGAGTTAGGGCTCATGACTGAAGTCCGATTCTTTGTCTAGGCAGATGTCTATCCATAAAGTTTATTCAGTGTGAGTCAGGAATATGTCCAGAGTTTGGCAGATCTGAGAAGCAGTAGATATATTTGAAAATATGTTTTTACTTGAAATAGAATTACACCAATTTCCTCCTCTGTTTTCTCCCTTCTGCCCCTCTCAGCCACCCTCCATCTAACACATCTCCCATGCACCCAGACCCTGAAGTTATTAGGTTCTTTATTTTTGATTACTACGTACATACACACATATATGTACACACATATGTATGTATGTATGTATGTATATGCACAAACAGCTGAGGCTGTTTTTGTTGTTTATGTATATGAAGAGGCCTGATCACTCTTCATTGCAAGGCCAGTAAGGGAACTCATCCCCAACAGAGGCTAAGTCTTCTTCTCCCTGACGTCATTAGTTGCTGAAGACACTTCACCCTTAAGACCCAGGATTTGGATATTGAGAGCTGGGTCTGACATGGAAGCTTCCTTCCTGTAGTCTGGCTGCCAAGGGAGGGAAGCACTTAACAGTCCTATTTGGCTACAACACCTACAAACGACAACTCGTAACCTGCATGGCAAGTTATGCACTCCCATGATGGTGGCAACTGCCATCTGTCTCAGTGCACCAAGGCTAGTAACCTACTCAACTGGAGGGAAGTCATGCCTGGTCCTGGAAGTCTCTCGAGCTTTCTGGGGTTAGTGAGGTCATAGTCTTTAGAAAGGAATGTACGACTGACACTTGTCTATACCAGCGTAATTCCTTACTACATTATTAACTTTGCCCTCACACCTACACATAGGTGTTGCTACAACCCCTCATCAAAGAGGTCTCTCTTTGCTGCCTGTGGAGACCATCACAGAAAACCACAACTGGACACATAGAAGACATCAGTCGATCATGGACAGCTGAGCCCCAACAGATGTGTCTACATCATAGTTCCTGCATGTATTGTAGGGAGACACCCTAGCCCCGCCCAATAGTCATGGGACAGGTGCCAGGTGGACCCGGGACTCGCCCATTAGGGCGTGGTGAAGGAAATCCGGTGTGACGTAAGGGAGCTTTTTAAGGGCTGCACCGGAAGACCCTAGCCCTTTTCTGGCCACGCTTGTTGGGTTCCTGTAACGTCGCTCTGGTCTGCGTCTTGCCCTGGTGTTTTCTTGATTAAAGAGACTTCACTATCCTGGATCACAGTTTATCTTTGAGCACACGCTCCAACCCATATTCTTCAATCTATGGTTCAGGAAATATAGTTAAAGAGGGGTCAGGAATACTATGCTGTGAAACAGTCTCTTCTATAAATGGCTGCCTAAGGAAGACTTTAATAATGGCAGTATCCATAGGCATGTTAACACTGAAGGGAGATTTAAGGTTATAAGTTTCTTACCTAACAGTCATAGTATGCTATAACTAAATAGGCTATCATAGAAGCTAGTAGGTTTTCGAATAGTTATGGTGAATAGATACCGGGTATTGCTTATTCAATGAATTAATTAATCAAATCACTGGGCCAGTGAATGTTACAGGTAACAATTATGAATACATATATGGTCTCACATACAGCCAAACTGATAACCTGAACCGCTTCCAAAATATCTTTAAAAGTATTTATTTAGTGCATAAAATAATTTGTGCAAAACTTTCAAAAGATGAAATGTCTTACACTTGAATTAAGTGATTCATTACAAGTTATAGATGGAAAGTATTTGCACTTACTTGAAACTTTTGAAATTATAATTTTAAGCTAATTAATCACTGTGGCCATATTGAAGAATAGACACACTTATTAGATACCCTGAGACAGACACAAATCTTTGCCAACAGATCTATATTTTGAACTATTTGGTTTCAAACCTGTAGCTGATTTGACTGAGACCAAATAGGGCTCCCCTGGTTTGTCACTCATCAGTGATCAGCCAAGAGCTGCAGACTGAAATACTGTGGTTTCTACATTCATTCAGTTAGCGTGTCACAGGGAGTGAAGAAGGGAAGGCTGGGGTCCGAGAGAGGGATAGAGAGACAGAGAGAGACAGAGAGAGAGACAGGGGGACTGAGAGACACAGGGACACAGAGACAGAGAAAAGAGAGACACAAACACAGAGAGACAGAGATGAGAGAAACAGAGAGAGACAGAGAGAAACACACAGAGAGAGACAGAGCTGGTCTATTTAATTCTCTGTTCTTGTTAGTTTATGGATTCCAAGACAGTTCTTGATTTGTTCACTTCTGAATCCTCCTTTGCTTCTTGTTTTAAAACAGTCTCATGGTTCTCCAAAAATGAAACAAAAGCAAATAATCGCAAGTTATCATGGTAAATATAGTGATAGCTTCTGTATGATAGATAAGGTGAAGCCAAGGACAGGTCTAGAAGTCACCAGGGATTTATAGACTTGGGCTTTGTTTGAAAGGACATCTAACAATAAACAACCAATGTCCCAAGCCTCTCAAGCAGGCTGCTGGTCTAGATTGATGCTGTGTTTGTTTTCAACAAGCTCATCTCTTGCTATGATTTTATAGACTGTGTTGTGCAGGAGCAAAGCCAGTCGTGAAATTCTAAAACGGAAGTCATTTGCTGCTTGTCTCTAGAGAGTCTATTGATTTCTGTTAAAGGGGAGCCATATTCTACCACTTGAGTTGTAATAGCTCTTTTCTCCAGGGTGTTGTTAAAGTTCAGGAGAGGATCCACTTGGAATCCTTGGTCTCACGACACCCGTAATTAGGCAACTGGAGGATGTGTTCCTTTGCCTTGCTCACCTCTAACCTGGACTTGAGATGCAGTCCAAATGCCTATCAAAACGGAAGTGTGGTTTTAGAAGTAAGAATGTCCTTGTACTAATACCCCGAGCCCATCTTTTCTAACCAGCCAGGAAAACAGCTACTGAGCATTTGAAATGAACTTTGTGTCAGAGCTTCTCTTACCTCCAACTCACTTTACCTCCTCTTGCAATTAATAAACTTCCTTCCACACAGTTGCTTGAACCCGATACCCAGAACCCATGCTTCATTCTCCCTTACACCCACATTCTGTAGTTAGGAAAGTACTGCTGCCCAGCCATTTCTGATACGCGTCTACTTAATTAACACTAAACCACTCCTGCATAGATACCCCCTATCAATGACATGTATTGCTGAAATGATTTACTTTTCATTACAGCAATTTTAAATGTGCAAAACTACAGTGCAATACAGCAATCATCTTGATGGTTTCCCCTCATTATAACAAATACTGACTCTTACACACAGACTTCAGATTTAAAAGAAAACACAATTGAAATCATGGTTTGAGCATTTCCTTTTTGATTTGACCCCCTTCGTCAGTGACAAGATGCTATATAGTGTTGTACTGTCTTCTGATGTATGCCTTAAAATACTTACTATACATGCATTTACAAATAGCACTTGATATCTTGACTATTAAAAATAGAAATATGACACGCAGTACACAATATTTTATTAGTTTTATCTTTATGCCATTTTTATGAAACAGTTCTTCACCAGTGTGTTGCTGTGGCCAATTCTCATCTCTTTTTTCTTGTTTTTCCAAAATCTTCTAGTCCAATAATAACTAAACAGACCCCTCCTTCTGAGATCACGTGTTTAATTGGTTCATTTCAGCATAAAAGTCTAGTAACAGCAGAATCGCCACCCCACGTCCCTGTAGGAAACAACCTTGCCAGCTAGAGTGTGGTGGTGATGTGTGAATTATTTGTTTACAATTAATTTTACAAATTTATCTAAACAATTTTGAAAGTATATAATCAAGTAAGAATTTTTTTGTCATACCTGCATTCACTGGAGTCTGTCCCAAATCCCTCTATGATTATAAAAATTTGCATATGTATGTTACGATAAATCTTTCTGCCAAAAGCTGCCTGAGCCCCACCGCCACGGGTGAGCTTTATGCCAGCCGCCTGCCTGAGTTAGGCCCAAATGAATATACAGAAACTTGTATTAGGTTTAAAGCTGCTTGGCCAATGACTAGAACTTCTCATCTGTTAGCTCAGTCTTAGTTATCATAAATCTATATATTTTATAAGACTTATCTTTTCAGATGCCTTATTGGTGTCCCTGCTTACTGGTGGATCATATTGTGCTGCTGGAGGAGGAAGGGTAAAAAAAGAGAGCCACTTCCTGTTTCTCCTTCGCTTAAATATGAGTCTCCTTGCTATGTCACTTCCTGCCTGGATCACCACTTCTCTACTACATTTCCCAGAATCCTCTTTGACTCCTAGTTCTGTCTAACTTGCTGTCTCATTGGCCAAACAGTTTTTTATTTAACAATCAATAAGAAAAACATATACAGTACATTCCCCATCATATGTACATGTTCATTTTGTGCTGTAAAGGTCTATGACATCCTATGGAATTTGACAAACACATGGGGTCTATGTGTCCACCCCTGTGATGGCATACAGAATAGAGTCACATTTCCTGCACAAGTCCCTTGTGCTTTACCTACTCAGCATGCCTCTGGCAACAACTGTCTCTGCTATTTATGGTTTGCTTTTCTGCAAATATTGCATAATTAAATCATATAGAATATAGTCTTTAAAGGAGTTCAGTCACTTAGTAATTTGTATGTAAGAGTTGGATTGATGTTTTCATAGTGACTAGCTTTCCCCCTTTCACATCTAAAGTAGTCGTATGCTTACATTGTAGTTTCCATAGACTACTAGCCTTAGTAAAATGTTTACTGTTGTTGTATATACACTCTTCTTCTTTTAAAAATTTGAAGATGAACTCCAAAATCTGAACTAATACCCTTACAACTATGTAATTCTACTGTTCAGGGAATGCAGGTACCAGCTTAAGAGAGCATTGACTTTGACCCTTCTCATTTTGCATAAGCTGGAATCACCTCCAACTTTGTAGCTACTCTTTCTTCACACAGTTATGCTTTAAAATAATGAGAAAAAGACCTTTCAACTGCCTGTATTCATCCCTCCTACACTTTTCTTTATGTGTATCATAGTTTCTGATGTCTAACCTTTTGCCAAACCTCTTTTATTTTTGAGATTATCATATAATTATATCATGTCACCCCTTTTAGCCTCCCACAAGACCTTTTCACACATCCCTTCTTGCTCTCATTCAAATTCATAGCCTGTTTTTCATTAATTTCTGTTACCTGCACACACACACACACACACACACACACACACACACACACACACACACTTCCTAACTATATTCTGCTGATTGTATAATGTCACTTATATGTGTGTAACCTATTGTTCTGATTCCTATCAATGCATCTGCCATTCACACCATCATAACCTTTCACCTTCAAGAACTATAACCTTTATCCACCTGGGATGATGCTTCCAGGTCCAATGCAGCTTGATTTCATCATGTAGTAATGTTCATGTACATGGTCATTAGCAATAGGATCTTACTTTTGAATTGGGGATTGTCATAGAGAGCAATGACAATAACCTACAATGTTTGGCATCTATGGTACCTCCCTGGCCAACAATACCAAGAAAGGTAATCCATTCCTGACACTGTATGTTTTATTTGTTAGGTTCTGATGCCTAATGGAGCATTGTTGCCCTGTTAATAACATAAATTTATTTATTTTAAATCTTTTTAAATACACACACACAGGGAGAGGGAGAGGAAAAGGAAGAGGGGGAGGGAGAGGGGGAGGGGGAGGGGAGGGTTCCATATGTCATTTCCCAAGGATCTTTGGTTCTGTTTATTCTTCCCCATACATTTTTGTTCTATCTTACCCTCTTCTCCCAACCCCAGTTTGACCAATTCTGTTCCATTGTTACCTTGTAACCCCTTACATTAGGGATTTCCATCTGCTCTCCCTTTAGAGAACCCTCTCATGATTGTTAAGGGATTAGGATGCTGTATTTAATAGTAACTGTACCATACTATGCTCTGTTATTTTTTCATTTAAAAGGTTTTTCTTTGGTGATGAGGATTGTAGGCTGGGAATCCTTTGCTCTTTGTCTAAAATTCATAAATGAGTGAGTAATACCATGTTTGTCCTTTTGTGACTGGGTTACCTCACTCAGGATGGTTTCTGCTAGTTCCATCTATTTGCCTGCAAATTTCAAGATTCCATTGTTTTTTTCTGCTGAGTAGTACTCCATTGTATAAATGTACCACGTTGAGGGGCATCTAGGTTGCTTCCAGGTTCTGGCTATTACAAACAATGCTGCTATGAACATGGTTGAACATATGTCCTTGTACGAATGTCCTTCTTATCGGTATATGCCCAAGAGAGGAATTGCTGGATCTTGAAGTAGACTGATTCCCATTTTCCTGAGGAGTCGCCATACTGATTTCCAAGTGGTCTTACAAGTTTGCACTCCCACCAGCAATGGAGGAGTGTTCCTTTTTCTCCACATCCTCTCCAGCATAGATTGTCATTAGTGTTTTTGATTTTAACCATTCTGGCCTGTGTAAAATGGTATCTCAGAGTTGTTTTGATTTGCATTTCCCTGATGTCTAAGGATTTTGAGGACTTTCTTAAGTGTCTTTCAACCATTTTAGATTCCTCTGTTGAGAATTGTCTATTTAGTTCTGTACCCCACTTCTTAATTGGATTATTTGTTGTTTTGGTGGCTAGTTTCTTGAGTTCATTGTATATTTTGGAAATCTGTCCTCTGTGTGATGTGGGGTTGGTAAATATCTTTTCCCATCCTGTGGGTTGCCATTTTGTCTTGTTGACTGTGTACTTTGCCTTACAGAAGCTTCTCAGTTTCAGGAAGTTGCATTTATTAGTTGTAGATCTCAATGTCTGTGCTAGTGGTGTTAATGTTCAGGAAGCGGTCTCGTGTACCAGTTCATTCAAGAATATCTGCCACTTTCTCTTCTAGGAGGTTCAGTGTGGCTGGATTTATGTTGAGGTCTTTGATCCATTTGGACAACAATCCTCATCACCATGCATGGACCTCAGAGAAGGGGAAGGGGCAGGATCTCCTGAGCTAATTGGGAGCATGAGGGTAGGGAAGTGGGTACTGGGAGAATGAGAGGGGAGAGGAGGAGGGGAGAGGAGGAAATGGAGGAGCAGGAAGGTTGAGTCAGAGGAAGAATAGAGGAGAGCAGGATGAGAGCTACCATAACAGAGGGAGCCATTATAGGTTTGAGCAGAGATCTGGCACTGGGGAGATTTCCAGAGATCTACAAAGATGACACCAACTGAAAATCTAGGCAATGGTGGAGAGGCTACCCTAAATGCCCTTCTAGTATAATGAGACTGATGACTGACTTATATGCCATCCTGGAACCCTCATCCAGTGGCTGATGGAAGCAGAGGCAGACACCCACAGTTAAACACTGAACTAAACTCTGGAACCCAGTTGCATAGAGGGAGGAGTGAAGAGCAAAGGGATTGGGACCAGGCTGGTGAAACCCACAGAAACAGCTAACCTGGGGCAAACGCGTGGACCCCAGACTAATGTCTGGGAGGCCAGTAAGGGACTGATCCAGACCCCTGATCGTGGATGTCAATGAGGAGGCCTCGGCACTCTATGGGGCCCCTGGTAGTGGATCAGTATTTTTCCCTGGGGTAAGAAGGGACTTTGGGAGCCCATCCCACATGGGGGGATGCTCTCTCAACCTGGACACATGGGGGAGGGCCTAGGCCCTTCCCAGCATGATATGACAGACTTTGGGCAACCCCCATGGAGAGCCTTACCCTCCCTGGGGAGCAGAGAGGGGATAAGGTGGGGGGGCTGGTGGGGAGTTGAGGGGAGAGGAGGGCGAGGGAGAAGGGGTTGACATGTGAATCAGGCTTGTTTCTAAAATAAAAAATGAATTAATTCATTAAAAAAGAAAATAAAAAAAGTTTTTTCTTGTATAGATGTTTTTGTCTGCATGTGCATGCAATGACCATAGATAGAGGCCAGGGGAAGACATCAGGCAGCCAGGGACTGGAACTCAGACTTTGGTGGGCCACCATGTAGGTGCTGGGAATCAAAGCCACGTCCTCTGGAAGAGAACCTAGCATTCTCAACCACCGAGGCACCTCTTCAACACACACACACACACACTCCTTTCACTAACATTACCGTGGTGCCTACATTTGGTTGTGGACTTGATTGGTCCAGAAAGGCCTAGGATATTAGTTATATAAAACTTTGAGCTGGGCGTTGGTGGTGCACACCTTTAATCCCAGCACTCGGGAGGCAGAGGCAGGCAGATCTCTGAGTTCGAAGTCAGCCTGGTCTACAGAGTGAGTTCCAGGACAGCCTCCAATGCTACAAAGAAACCCTGTCTCAAAAAAACCCAAACAAACAAAAAGCAAAGCAACAAACAATAACAACAACAACAAAAAACAAAACAAAACAGAAATCAAAGCAAAAAACTTTGGGTGAGTCTACAGGAGCATTTCTGGAGATAATTCAAGCATGAGAGGTGTGAACTAGTGCATAGTTTCATCTCTTGAAGGACTCATAGTACTATGAGATTACTGGGAAACGGTGACAAATAGGAGCTAATGTTAAACTAGAGAAAGCAGGATACTGAAGCTGTGTCTGCAGGGGCTTTATCTTGCCTTGGCCTCTTTCTGCTCTCTGCTTCCTCCTGTCCATCATAGCCTTCCTGGTATTATTTCATAGTAATTGAGCTTTAATGTTTAATTATTTGTTTGGCTTTTCCCCCCATGACCTTTGAACTTCTATTCTGATCTGGGAACTGGGAGATTATAATTTAAACGTTGGTCTTAAGGGCGTGGGCTGACATTGACACCCAGTCTAACATCTTGGATTTAGGACACATGTCCTAGAATGATCTACACACAGGAGTGTATGGGTGTTGTTTCATTTATCCAAAGTTAAACAGTGTTAGGTCTCTGCTGAACATGACAAGCAAGGCAAAGCCACACAGTAACTGGGAAAATAGGAATGAGAAAATTAGGGGGATTGCTTAGATGGGAGCCAAGAGTCCTTCCAGATATCCCCTGTCTTCACCCTCCTACCAATGCCTTAGACGGTTAGCATAAACTTCTTTTTACCTAGTCCACTTAACTGAGCAGCCAGTCATTCTTTATCAGTGATGTTTGCTGGCTGAGCATCTCAACAATTTTCCTGAGCTTTATTTTGATATGAAGAGTCAGTCAATTCCAACATCTGAAGGTTTGGTCTCTAATTCACAGGGGTCTGGTAAAAGTCTCCCCTGGAACTTCATACCTCTCCAGAAACAAGGGGGTCTTAACCTCACTCCCAATTTGTGTATCAATGCATCATTTGTATGAAAATTAAACTCATTGTAATAGGAGGCAAAAAAAAAAAAAAAGATTCTTGTGTTTTGTTCCCCAGGGAGAGAGCTAATGCATTTGAAAATCTTTCTGATGTCATGGTCATAAGATTAATGCTGATGTAATCCAATGAGTTATCTGTCTGCCGTGTCTCTAATAAGTCAATAGAGCCACACTTCACTAATTGAAATCTGCCTGCTGCTGAAGTCCTTCCCTGGAAAGGAAAGGTGGCTGCTGCAATCTGTTGGGAGTTAAATTAATCCTCCAGGAGGGAGTCTGTTCTAATTACTTCCCTCAGCAACACAGGGCTTTGCTTTAGCTGATGTTGAGCTGATTGGTAGAGCCCAACATGTCATTTGGCTAATATTTTCATGTATTACCTTAAACTCACTTACTGTTATTATGAGTTTTTTTCACATGAAACTGTAATTTTATATGCTCAACTTTTATATGAAAGTGTCCTTAAATTCAACAAAAAGGACAATTGGCTAGTCACATATTAAACTGTTTCTGCCTAATTATTTGTCACCCTGGAATATTCCATGTAGCTTTGTCCTCAAAAGCAATTGTGTGCAGAGGCATTACTGAGGGCAACAAAGTGTAAACCTTTTCAGTAACTACTCTGAGTTATCCAATTACTGTAGTAATAGTGACTGGGCAGATAACTTATTGCACATAGCAGGACTCAGCCACTGTTCTGGCCACATAATAAATGTGTTCATATTCTATACATGACATTTTGAAGTAGTGTGTTGCCTGTATTTACTCTACATGTATTTTTTTAAAAAAAAAATAGGGAGTTTTAAAAAAAATCTTTCTAGTTCCACAATGCAAATGAATTTCAAAATGACAAGGTAGTCCAATTCCAGACCAGGCTGCCACTTGAGATAAAGGCTGACTAATTAAAATATAAGCTTTAGATCAACAATTTAGTACACATAGGTGCTAAATATTGTAGCGAAAATGGAAAGGGTAAGTCACATTGTTAATTAGATGAAATCTAACTTGGTATTTTACGAAAGTTATTATATCCTTTTTTATTTTATTTTTTTTGGAGAATGCTAACAGCCTTTCTAAAACTCATGTTATTTTTTTCTCCTCAGAACAGTAAAAATAGACTTTGATGATTCTCACATACTCAAGATGCTACCACCACCACCATGATCAAGACACCAACCATGCAAACCTCTCTCTTAAGCAGCCTTTATTTTGCTAGTATACATGAACAGATGAGGACCTTGGAACCCCCAAAGAGAAGCCCCATTTAGACTACTGAATAGTGGTGTGGGCAAATAGCAAAATCATTCCTTTCATTCCTTCCTTAGAGAAAGCTATTTATCTGCTTAATTAAAATTCTAATTCTAAGGAGTACTCATTGGAGGTGCCTTTAAACACACACACACACACACACACACACACACACACACACACACACACACATATATATATATATATATATATATATATATATATATATATCATGCAAGGGCTTCATAATGTTTTCCAGGAGAAAATCATTGTATCTATCCATATTAAAACTTATTAGCTGGTATTGGTTGAAATTGGTATTGGTATAATAATAATAATAATCTTATAGAGATTAAAACACCAACTGAACTATTAGGATTTTCAACTCTTTAGGAAAGGGTTTCTTTAATCTTAATTATATTTTCTGTAAAGTATGAAATAATGATGCTTCTCCCCAGATGCTTCATTTTTTTTCTCAATAGACTGTAGTTCTTGGACTTGAGAGATGCTGACTTCAATGCTTCATTATGGACTTGTCATGACTGTTGTGATGGCATCTTTATTGTATTTATGTTGCCAGTTAAACCTTTTAGTTGTATACACACCCTCCATTGACTACTTGCAGCAGACAGTGGGGTCAATTTTCTTCTTTAGGGATGTGGGTATAGTGTCTAATAATTCTGTCATCATGCTGTGGTAGTCTGTGTAAAACTGAGCGACAGAGGGACTCAAACGATTCTCATCAGAACCAAAAGGTCCAAGGATGAGGAACAGAGGTGTTTCCTTTGAAACCAGGTGATACTGATCTGTGCATGTTGTAATTCAACATTTATTGTAGGAGGAATCATGATCCAAAGAATATATAGGCAATCTCTAGAAAATGAAGAAGTCAAGGAAACTGATTCTTCCTTGAAGTTCCCAGAAAATATGCAGCCTCACAGATAACTTGGTTTTAAATTTCTGCCCTTCAGAACTGTGCAAGAAGAAATGTATATGTTAAGATGTAGAGTTTATGGCAGTTTGTTACAGCAAGCACCAGAAGCTAATAGACCACCCAGTGAGATCATCTTAAATCATGCTCTGCAGAATCATTTCATGTCTTGAGGAAGACCCAGAAGCTCCCCTTATATGATCGACAGCACAGAGTCTCCTGAGTTTTATTGGGGCAAGTTCTAGGTATGAAAAATCTGTCTTCGGATCTCCATAACTTTTCTTGTTACTGGTCTGCAAGCACAAATCAGTATTTTCTCTGACTGACTTTTCAGATAGCTTGGGGAATAGATAATGGTCTAAGAATGAGAGAGTCATTAATAAACTACATCACCAATAAAATCTTTGAGAAACACAGGCCTGAGTTCCTGATTGGCCACCTGACATTTGGAAAGTGCCCTGACTTCTGTTCAACCTTGGTTTCTGCACCCCAGTATATCAACTAATGTCTGTACTATTAGGACACACTGAGTTTCTGGGTATGCCTTTACTTTTTGTCTATTTAGATTTTGAATTCTAGAGTTACAGTTTAATGACTGAAGATAAGTAGCCTTCATTAAAGGACCTCACATAGCCTATATAGGCAGTGAAATATGTCCCAACCCAGGGCTCAGCTGCGAAACGTCAATGGCATTGTTGTAACATGGCCCTTGGATTGCTGCAGTGCCAATAGGTGAAAGGCATGACAAACCAATGTTTCAGGGCTCACTGTCCTGCCTTCCCTAGTATCATATGTTATGTTGAATCTTGTGTTATCTCTGAAAATGTAGCTGTGACTCTGTGAAACATGAGGAGAAATGAAAAATCAGAACAAGAGGAAGCTAAAATTTTTCCAATACCCTCCAGAAGAAAAATGTCTATGTTAGAAAGAGGAGATGAGGAAAGAATGAAGTAGATACATGCCCGGGCTGTACCTGGGAAGCTGTTGATGCTGTTTTCCTGCTTGCTTGTTATTTCACTGTTGCATGGTGAAGTAACTCCTGCTATCCTTCAGTGATCAGCCTTCCCTAGTTGCAAATGTTGGGGTTAGGAGTCAGCATTAGTTATTTTCTTATTGCTGTGATGAAACACCATGACCCATAGAATTCATTTCCAGCTCCAGAGGGCCGGGGTCCTTGATGGTAGAGTAGAGGCAACAGGTGGCAGGGACTGGATGCTAAGAGTAGAAGTGGAGGGCTGACATTTTGATCCCCAAGCAGGAAGCAGTGAAAGCACACAGGGAATGCCATGGGGCTTTGAAATCACCAAGCCAGCCACTGGTGACTTACCTTTTCTAAAATGGCCACTCCTCCTCAACCTCCCAAACAGCACCATCAAATGAGACCAACTACTCAAATGCCTGAGACTATGAGGGGGCATCTCATTCAAGAGTCTTCTAGGTCATCCATAGCTCTGTGCTTTCTGCTCCAGAGTTTAGTAGAGTGTTTATATATGTCTGGCCTCTTCCAAGGATCTTAACATTCTAGAGAGAGATATGTTCTTCTCATCTTCACTGTTCAGTGGTCAAATTGTCAAATTCAAACATACACAATATAGTGAATCTTTTAGAGATTCTGCTGCAATAGCAGTGATATAAGTACTCATAGCTTGGGACTATAACTTAACATGATTTTGGGCAGTGACTGATAGAGCTATTTTTCCAGGACCTGAATGGAATGAAATATTAATAGGAGAGTATCAGCTTGTACTTGTTATGAAAGACCATTATTCATGTGTTCTCAAAATGTAACACAAGTAATATTTTAAAGCCATCTACAAGTTATGGCCTCTTTTGTCCATTCATAAATTCCTCCTGCATTCAACACATTAGCAACTGTCTACCGGGTGCTAAATTCAGTTCTGAATCAGTAAATGACACAGTCTTCTTTCCTCTGTAAGAGGCCTATAGAGCAGAAGGAGTCAACAGATAATAGAGTCATGTATGTACAAATGTGAAATAGTGAATTGCTGTAAGTGTTCAGGAGGAAGCAAGAGCAAAAGTTCAACAGTGAACACTACAGAGAAAAGTACTGACTCAGGATGTGTAGCATTCAAAGTCAAGTTCTGGATCTTATCAGGTGTATCAGCCCAGGAAGTCAAGCTTTCAGAGACTTAATTCAATTTTCCATGAAACGGAGGAGACATCACTGCCTGTTTCACAGGGCTATTATGTTATTCCACTAAATCCCTGGTGTTCGTCACCAAAAGTTGCTGAGATGATCTTGATATTATTATCTATTGAAGGAAGTATACATTTGCAGATATTACAAAGACTATACATGCCTTTCTGCAGTTCAGTGAGAAGGCAGCTTGTTCTTTTGTTCTTAGGAGTATGTCAGTGGTGTAGGGAGAAGATATTTGTGGGACAAGGAGTCAAAAAAAAAAACATTGTCAAGCAATGACTTCACAGAGTGCTCTTGGTGAGGTGTGCATGGGGCACAGAGGTCCTCAGAGAGGTCAAATTTCAGAACCTATGTCATTATCATATTCTTAGACATGTGCAGTCTAACACTCAAACATCCACTTTGAGTTCTAGCCTTCACTATTGGTACCATAATCCTCAACTAAAAGATGCCTTGGCAGGGCAGAAAGAAAAGCATAGCCCCAAGGCTGTTCAGTGTTTGAAGACAAGAAGTGGCATAGTTGGGATTTAAAGTCAGTGTGTGTGTGTGTGTGTGTGTGTGTGTGTGTGTGTGTGTGTAGCTTGTATTTTAAGTGATACCTAGGAGGCATTCATGCAGAAAATAAAAAACTGTTAGTGATGTGTGCGCTCTGTCTCCCTCTCTCTCTCTCTCTCTCTCTCTCTATATATATATATATATATATATATATATATATATATAAATCATCTGGCAGATATTTTCCAGGTACTTTATATAAATGAACTCACTTGGTCCTTATCAAACACTGTGCGCTGTATAATGGTTGTGTGTTAGGAAAGGAAAGGAAGGTGAAATACATAGACTTATGTATCTATCATGACACAGTAAATAAAGTCGATGAGATTCACATATTTGCCATCTGCCCCTGGGGTTCTCCACTATAGTCTTTGTAGAACTAGTTATATATGTCAAGACACCAACAAAGAATAGGATATGTGACCTTTATGACCTAGACATAAAGAGTAAAACAGTGTAAAATTTGACCTGTAATTGTTCATTGTATCATTTCATTTCATTCAGGAGAGAAAAATAAACATAGCATTTTCATTTTCACAACAGTGGATAAAATCAGAAATCTATCAAAATGATAGTTTTGATTTGAACATTTATGTCCCTATCTGGATCTATTTCCATTGTCATATTTTGTATTTTATGAGGAAAAAATCACAGTTAGTGTCTGCTTGGCTTTCCTTTGGAAAAGTCTAAAATACTCCCACCAATTTCCATGTAAGGATGGCCTTGGTCACCAAGCTGTGAGCAGTTCATCCCGTAAATATCCCTTCCTAGTTTCACTTGTTTGGACTACTATATTTTACAAAATTCATCTTGCTTTATTTTTCCAGCTCGTTCTATTATTCTTGGTGAAAAGCTGCATCGAATAGAAGCAAGAGAATAGACGTATGAATTGTTGGGGGTGGTGCTAAGTTTAACTGCTCAGATTGTGTCTTGCTCAGAAGAGGCAGCCGCACTGGAATTGTTCGTGATGTATGTGACATTCCTCTGAGCTGTCAAGGTATAGTGCCCATTCGTGGGCTTGTGTGGGTACTGAAGAACGTGTGATTGTGGGTGTCATTTGTATGTGAAAATGTCAGTGTGAGTACGAGTTGTATCTAAGCATCCATGATTGTGTATGTGTGTGCGCGCAAGCGCGCAAGTGCACGTGCACCAGAGAGAGAGAGAGAGAGAGAGAGAGAGAGAGAGAGAGAGAGAGAGATCCATCAGGATGAGATGCTGTACTTGTGATGTGAAGTAGGAGAGACTTAGCAATTATAACTCCACAAGCTAGATGAGCTTGAAGCCAGTGCAGCCACACATATCAAGTGAGCAAACACCATGCAGACATGCTATATTGTAGATGTTATTGGCATCTACTAAAGTCCTCTAGTTTTTTCCCAAATTATGACAGCTTCTTCTAGCTTGAGAGACATAGTTTAATCTCCTCCAATACAGAACAATATTTAATGGCAACTTCAGTTCTGAGTTGTATACTTACATTGCAGAAATTCACTTGTAAGTTCTTTCTTGCCTGTATAGACGATTTGTGTATAGCTAGCTTCCTTTAGTTGATATCTGGTTTTAGGTACATCTTCACTATGAAATACATCTGTAAACCCTTTTCATAGTTTAATAATAGTTGTATTTTTAGGCCATATTTTATTGCTCTTTTACCAACTGATGAATGTTTAGACTATTTACAGTTTGGGGCTGACCACCATATACAAGTATTGGTATAAGATAGGTTTTTATTCTATTGAGTACATAGAATCTCAGGTCTAGAACTCATGAGTCATTTGGTAATTTTATAATAATTTTATTGACATGTGAGGCATATATCCCAAAATTCACCATTTAAACATGTAATAAAATGCATTTAAGTTTACATTTCTAAAAACCTTCCAAACTCATTTCCAAAGAGAACATGTCATTTCTATTCTTTCCTGATAATAAATTAGAATTTCAACTTCTTAATTTTATTGCTAACACTTATCATTGTTGGACTTTTGATAAAAGTCATTCAGGTGGATATGCAAACACATTTTCTCACAGCTTTGATTTTCATTTCTTATTGACAAAAGACATCAGCATCTTTTTATATATTTACTGTCTTTTTGTGAATTATCAAAGTGAGGTGCCTTTTTATATATTTTTATATATTTTGTCTCTTATTAGACTAATTGTGATCTGCAAGAGTTTTCTAGTATTATACTCTAATTAATATGTTAGTTTATGTACCAAAGAAAGAGAAACATACGTTTGTGATTGAACTATGTATGGGATCCAAGATGTGGAAACAACAAACATCCACCCAATCAGTAGGTCATGAATACACCTTTGATATCTACACAAAATGGAAATTCACTGTCACTGAACGCATCTGTCCACTAAGAAAATCAGAAAGATTTCACAAAAATTTTGAAGATCAAAGCCTAGATACACAAAGGTATAAACTGGCTAAATAAATCTCTATTAAGGTCAGAATATTTAAAACTGATCTCTGATGTGACAGCAGTTGTGAACTTTGGAGAGAAAGAGGGAAAAGCAATTATGACTGAGAAGGAAGCGTCTGTTTGTTTGTATCCTGGTCTCTAATCCAAATAGACAATACATAGCTGTGCGCCTCTGGGAAATCTACTTTGTTTTATGTTTATAATCTGTGGAGTTAAAAAAAATACACTTTTTAAGCTTCAGTTAAAAGCTTTGAGAAAAAGCAAAAGAACTATGGACTTCACTGCTATTACCTGAGCATATATCCTGGCTCTGTTGCTTTTGAGGAATCGGACAGTGACTATGCTGTTGGCCAGTTCATTTTAATGATAGTTCCCCAAGTTGCTGTGACTATTTTATTACTGATGAATAATTTTATTACTGAAGCATTAAGAAGAGCCTTTATGTCTATATGGACTCAAGGAATATGGGCTAGCATAATGTAAGGAAGATAAGAAAAGTCACTTTGTTTGGGTAGGGAGCAGGAATGTTGTCATGCTGATAACGATTGAGCTGTGGCCTATTACATGGCAGCCATGATAAATATTTACTTTGATCAATTTTACTATTATGCTGTTGACTCCTTCATCTGGAGTCTCGTAAGTAAATGTTATTTAGGTCTTAAAAGGTATGCTTTTGCTTTCTTTCCCTACGAATATATCATCCTCATCCTCACACTCTATTGGGCTATTACACTACAAATCCCTACTTATAAATAAAGACACTTAATTTCATCATGTATGTTATCTCACGTCGATGCATCTAGAACGAATCTTGTCATGCTCCAACTGCAGACCATCTGATTCCTCTTTTTCTCCTGGATTATGTCCAAGTGTCTGAAAGTGAAATGGCACTTCATTGCAAATGATTAAATCATCTTTCCTGAAGAGGGGCCACCGTATTTCCTTGATGCAGGGGTTTGGACCACATAATTTCATTAGTTGTCTTTTGCACTTGGGAGTCTTGGCATAGAGAAGCCTTTTCTTCCTCTGCATGGGAGGTCAGGGAAAGGGCAACACAGCATTTTCCACTAATGAAATAACAGTGGGAGAGCGAGTCTATCCAGGAGCTCAATTCTTATTTTTAGCCTAGCTCAAAAGGCTTAGCTTATTTTAGCTAGCCTTGGGACTTCCCACAGCAGCCAGAGAGATGGATGTCTTAGTTGCAAATTTGCTCAGGTTTTCCAAGTATATTCAGTCATGATTTCTGGAGACATGATATTCATCACCAGACCAATGGTCTAAACATGATTTATCTTGACTTGGTACTTTGACCACAACAAACTTTATATTACTAAAATAAAGTTTGTATTTGATGATAAGATAGAATGGGCTTGAATTCACCCCTAAAACTGATAAGCTATCTAACATTGGATAGAACATTTATTCTTTCTGGCCAGCAGTTTCTTTATCTGTGAACTAAGAATAATATTCCCATCACAGATTACCATATCCCTATTTCAAAAAACAGGTACTCCAAACATATAGGGTGTTCATTCCTACAGTTAGTGGCTTTTGTAAGGCTTCGTGGATATGGGTGTATTGTCACAGCATTACTGGCTAACAAGAGAATATAAAGTCAAAACTCATCTGTTCTCTATACAACAGAAAATTTAAATGCCTTAGGCTGGCAGTTTGATCCATGAGGGATTCTGTTTCTGTTTATGCTCTCATTAAGCTTTTATGACTTGTTCTAATCCTTGTGCGTGGAGAGCGTTGCACATCTGGTCCTGTTGTTCATTGGAAAGGCCAGGGGCAGTGTATTAGGAAGAGCAGTATTTAAATGGCTTCAGATACAGATTTTTGACGACTCAGATTCCTGCTCATCATTAAATCCAAATGAACACTTTGAGGCAGATTCTTTGCCTCTGGTCTTCATTTGTGGGTGAGTTTTGCTTACTGCTTCAAATTTGTTTACATTTTCCCTACCCAATAAATCCATCTGTCTCTAGCTATCAAAAATCTTTACTATTTCTTACATTTAGTACTTTAAAATTATAAGATATTGTTTTGTGTTTGGTCACATAAATGAGTGTCTGATAGAAATAAGATATGGTGAGTTTGATATTCCATCCTTTTTCAATTCTAACTGGCAAATGGTAGATGCCCATACTACATAACCAATTAGAAAAGTTGTGTTAATCTCATATTAGTGCTGCATTACCCCTTTCATGGTATAAACCAGAGAGGAATCTATTTCAGAAATATAAATGTCAGGAGAAACAAAGAGAGAAGATATTTTTGATCCCATTGCAGGCATTGCAAAACACTCATGCAACAACCCTAAGAGGTACATGAAGTTATCATTGCTTAAAATGAGGATGGTGACCGACAGTGATTATTAAACCACTTACCAGAGCTCTCAGACAGCTCAATTTGTTACAAACACCATCCCATCTCAGAGAAACCTCAGCATTGGACTATTCTTCAAGCCATGCATGTTTTTTCATTAGGTTTATACTCCTCAAATGTCTTAAGAAAACATTGTTTTCAAATATGTACCTTTTACATATATCTTTTCACTTAATTTTTTTCTCCATTTTTTATTTAAATTAGAAATAAGATTGTTTTACTTGTCAATCCCAGGTCCCTCTCCCTCCCCTCTTCCTCTGCCCCCCCCACTAATACCCTATCTATCCCACACCGTTTCTGCTCCCCAGGGAGGGTGAGGTCTTCCATATGGGGTCTTCAGAGTTGTCATATCCTTTGGGATAGGGCTTGGCCATCCTCCATGTGTCTAGGCTCAGGGAGTATCCCTCTATGTGGAATGGGTTCCCAAAGTCCATTCCTATGGTAGGGAAAAGTACTGATCTACTACAAGAGGCCCCAAAGATTTCCAAGGCCTCCTCACTGACACCCACATTCATGGAGTCTGGATCAGTCCCATGCTGGTTTCCCAGCTATCAGTCTAGGGACCAATACCTCTCCCTTGTTCAGGTCAGCTGTTTCTGTGGGTTTCACCAGCCTGGTCTTGACCACTTTGCTCATCACTCTTCCTTCTCTGCAATTGGATTTCAGTTCAGTTCAGTGTTTAGCTATGAGTGTCTGCTTCTGCTTCCATGAGCTGCTGGATGAAGGCCATAGGATGGCATATAAGTTAGTCATCAATCGCATTATTGGGGGAGGGCATTTAAGGGAGCCTCTCCTCTGTTGCTTAGATTGTTAGTTGGTGTCATCTTTGTAGATCTCCAGACATTTCCCTAGTGCCTGATTTCTCTTTAAACGTATAATGTCTCCCTCTGTTATGGTATCACTTATTTTGCTCTCCTCTATTTTTCCCCCAACTCAACCTTCCTGCTCCCTCATGTCCTCCCCCTCCTATTCTCCCCTTCTCCTTGTCCTAGCTCCCTCTCCACTCTCCCCATGCTCCCAATTTGCTCAGGAGATCTTGTCCCTTTCCTGTTCTCCAGGGGACCATATATGTCTCTCTTAGAGTTCTCCTTGTTTCCTAGCTTCTGTGGTGGTGTGGATTGTAGACTGGTAATCCTTTGCTCTACATCTAAAATCCATATACGAGTGAGTCCATACCATGTTTGTCTTTTTGTGACTGGGTTACCTCGCTCAGTATGGTTTCTTCCAGTTCTATCCATTTGCCTTCAAATTTCAAGATTCCATTTTTTTTCTGCTGAGTAGTACTCCATTGTGTAAATGTATCACATTTTCTCTATCCATTCTTCAGTTGAGGGCATCTAGGTTGCTTTCATGTTCTGGCTATTACAGATAATGCTGTGATGAACATCATTGAACAGCTTTCCTTGTTGTATGAATGTGCTTCTTTTGGGTATATGCCTAAGAGTGGAATTGCTGGATCTTTTGGTAGAATGATTCCCATTTTCCTGAGGAATTGCCACCATTGATTTCCAAAGTGGCTGTATGTGTTGGCACTCCCACCAACAGTGGAGAAGTGTTCCCCTTTCTCCAATCCTCTCCAGCATTAACTGCCATTGGTGTTTTTTATTTTAGCCATTCTGACAGGAGTAAGATAGTATCTCAGACTTGTTTTGATTTGCATTTTCCTGAAGTCTAAGGATGTTGAGCACTTTCTTATGTGTCTTTCAGCCATTTTAGATTCCTGTATTGAGAATTCTCTATTTAGTTTTGTACCCCACTTTTTAGTTGGATTATTTGGTGTTTTGGAACCTAGCTTCTTGAGTTCTTTCTCTTCTAATAGGTTCAGTGTGGCTGGATTTATGTTGAGGTCTTTGATCCATTTGCACTTAAGTTTTATGCATGGCGATAGACATGGATCTGTCTGCAGTCTTCTACATGCTAGCATCCAGTTATGCCAGCACCATTTGTTGAAGATGCTTTCTTTATTCAAGATGCTTTCTTTATTCCACTGTAGAGCTTTAGCTTCTTAGACAAAAATCAGGTGTTCATAGGTGTGTGTGTTAATATCAGGGTTTTCATCTGTATTCCATTGGTCTACCTGTCTATTTTTGTGCCAATATGAAGTTGTTTTCAGGACTATAGATCTATAATAGAACTTGAAATCAGGAATGGTGATGCCTCTGGAAATTCTTTTATTGTACAGGGTTCTTTTGGCTAACCTGGGTCTTTTGTTTCTCCATACTAAGTTGAGTATTTTTCTTTCAAGGTCTGTGAAAAATTGTTCAGGTATTTTGATGAGGATGCTGGTATTTTGATGTGTTGCCAGTATTTTGATGGGGTTACCTTAAAATTTTATGTGGAGTAGAATCACCACCTTTGAGCAACAGAACCAATCATTGGCCATGTTCAGTAATATTTCTATATAAGCAGAGGGAGTTTGCTGAGAAAAATGTACTCTGACCTGAAACCCATAATCTTCAGAGTAATTTTCTTTCTAAAAAGTGTCAAAGATTCCATGTGATAAGTTAATGTACATTTGAAAACCTATTAAAAAGTAAGATGGAGAGCATTTTAAGTGGTCTCATCCTGGGATCACAATAGCACAGCTCTCAGTTCTCCATCTACACAATGTACATTGGGTTACCCTGCCCTAATTGAGCTCTGATCATGCCGTGCTGTACTTGGACAGACATTTTTGTTGGAGAAGATGCTTCATGACTAAGCTAAAAAGCTATTTGCAAGAATTCCAGGGGACAACATGGACTTTGGGAACTTACAGGCAAAAAGGTGGATGGCATTATTAAAGAGAGGCAAAGTCAGGAATGCAAGAAGACTTGGTCGGGTTGTCCCTTACATGTGGAACTGTTTCCTGGGGTCTATGCCCCATGAACAAGCAAGTTCCATAGTTTGATCATTGCCACCTTCCCAAAGGTATGGGCACTGGCTGTTATAATTTACTAGGTGGCCTCATTTCCTCACTGTTCCTCATACATGATCCCCGAAAGGGTCAGCCATAGTTCATATATTCAGAGTTCAGAATCAAGATCCAAAGATGGTATGATTCTGTTGGTTACAGATAAGCATTTGTCAACTCCCCATGAACAGAATAGATGGGATATACCATCTACTGGGTGTAAGAAAAGGAGAGCAAACTAGTTTGAGTACACACACACACACACACACACACACACACACACACACACACACCACATACACACAAGTAGTCATTTAAACAAATCCATCAACAGGGTAGAATGTGATGAGATAGACTGAAAAGTAATGGCGTTCAAAGGGTTTTTGTTTTATTATTTATTCTCTTTGTTTACATGTTTGAACCTCATCTACCTGTATTTCTTTTGTATGCCAGGCAATTTGATTGTATTCTTTTGATGAATATTCCCCTTTCCTTTTCTGCTAAAAAATTATTCAGACTTTATTTTACTTGCAGCCAAAGGAAGCTTGATTAAAAGCCCAGGTTTTCATGCCGGCAGAGGTTCTGGGATGGCTTTGAATCACTCAAGTTTAGAGAGTGAATCAGCCAGAAAGTTTAGTCTACAGCTTCAAGGCAGAAACTTCAAATTCTGTGATCCAAAGGCATGGGTAAGGCTGGAGCTCAGGAAAAGCAAACTGGAGTCTAAAGAGAGACTTGCACAGCCTTTCTGGAGTGGTGTGTCCGTCAGGGTTACCATGATGCCAGGGAGAAAATACACATATGTGTTCTTTTCAATGTATGGGGTGACATAGTTCAGTGGTTTAGTGAACAGACTCTTCAGTAGGTCTCCTTACCTCACTAGTTTAAATCTTTTCTTTGCTGATTCTGACCAGGTTATCTTAGGTAGGTTAAACTTTGACCCAGGTACTTTTGAAAAAGCTTTTGATTTTTTGTCGGTTTCTGTAGTGTTATTTCTTGCACAAATAAAGCCTGTTTGGGTGTCAGATAATGGAACTTGCCACTAGCTAACCCTAGAGGTCTGTACAGACAGACAGGAAGTGGGGTAGCTGGGCAGAAACAGGATATAAGCAGGGAGGAACAGGAAATTGATCTCTTCTCTGCTGAGACATGGAGGAGTTAAGGTGTGCTTTGACTTGCTCCTTCTGTTTGATCTCTCAGCATTTCCGTCTGTATTTGACTCTGGCTTTTTATTATCTAGACAAATTAAGAACTCCTCCAGACCTCTGAATAAACATATAAATACAACCTGTTGAATTCAGAAATTGTCTGCATGTGTATATTTCTAGGGGTGACCACTTTGTATTGGACAACAAACCTGGGGCTCATCAGTGGGGAAAGCTAATTTTCTCTCTCCCAGAGTATGTCAATTGTTTGTAGCTCCTCATCAAGTAGTGGGCTCTCTGAGATTTCTCCATCAAAATTCAGACTTTATACAGAGAACCACTGTGCTGTGTTCATGAATGCAATGACCATATGAAGACACAGAATACAGCATTCTGTATCATTGCCACCTGTCCTCTGGCTCTTACATTCTTTCCTGAGATAATGATATGATAATGATTCTGTCACTGTATCACAGAATAATTTGTTCATTAAATGAGTTAGTATAGGCCAGAGTTCATAACAGCTCCTAGAGCTTGGCAGGCACTATTTTTATTAGTGTCTATATAAGGGTATTGTTGGCCTTCCTTATCACAAAGACAATGTGATAACTACTTTATAAATGACTACGATGGAGTAGAGAGATGGCTTAGTCAGTGAAGAATTGCCCTTGTAAGTATGAAGACATGAGTTTGATCACAAGTACCCACATAAGAAACCAGATATGGTCTCATTAATTAGGAATCCAAGTGTTGGGAAGGAAGAGATAGGTGCATCCTTCCAGGTAGCCTGTTTGTTAAGTTCCAGGTTAGAGAGAGATTTTGCCTTCAAAATTAAAAAGAAAGTGGCTGGCATCTGAGAAATGACATCCTACGTGGTCTTCTGGCTTCCACACAAACATGTACATACACACATACACACAAATAAATGACTATGATATTGTACTCCATAATTTTAGAGCATACCACATGTTACACATATTTGTCTAAGGCTAGTTTGGTGGCTTAAAAACAATAAACTATATCCACAAAGCAATAGTTAAGCCCATGTCTTATGCCAGGCACTGGCATATAGCACTTTCCTTTGGATGTACTAGAAAACCTACATTGATGTTCATGACTCCATTTTCTAGAAAAGGACATTGAGAATAGGAAAGCCTGAAAATTTTGACAAAGACCTCACAGGTTGCGTGTGGTAGACTCTACTTACATAAACCAAATCCAAGACTGATTGACTTAGTATTAGAAAGTCTATTGCCGTAACCATAATTCACAGCCAAATATAAGGGCATGAGACGAATCTTTTTATGGCTTGCTTATTTTCTCAGAGAAAGCCATGTGTCATAGATAGCTGTCCTTTTCTCTCTTTGGAGATAACTTAAGTTTGCAAGGTAAGATAGCTGGGGCAGTTCAAGGAAAGGTGGATGAACAGGAGCAAGGTGTAGAAGTGTTACTTGCTCAAGATCGAAGATAGACATGGGAGCATTGGGTTTCTGAAACTTGCTGCAGACAAGCAGCTTCTTATGACTAAAAAAGGGGTCACCCTATACAGATTGGGGTTCTGAGTACTATAAGACACACACAAGCAGCTTCAAGGTTCTCCAGAGCTGGACATTGTGCAGGGTTACAGTGTGCCATGGAAATGCTGCCCATTCAGAAAGAAAAACATGTCCTGGTTAACATAGCAACATTTTTTTTTTTTGCACTGTGTTTAGACATAGGTCACTTGACTCTAGGAAACCTTCTCAGTAAGATCACTTTCCATGTGTTAAAATGAAATCATGCAAACTTGAGGAACTTATCACAGTCCCTTGGGATCAGAGAAGAACAGTTTTTACCTTTTGGCTTTGGTGGTTCGCCTAGTTAGTAGAGGGAAGAAATAGAACACAGGCATCATTTTTATATATGTCTGTCATCACTCCTCTGCCCACGTTCCCAAAGATACTCAACAGAAAAACAGCATTTGTCTTTAACAGTGTCGGTTTGCATTCAATGGTATATTGTAAACTACCAAGAAAGCAAAATCCAAGGCAAAAAGCTATCCTGCTGATGAATTTACTGATGATATTCTGGCCTTGAAGTCACAATCCTTATCCTCCTGAGTGTTGGGATTACAACCAGGCATTACCACATTTTGGTCTCCCCTACCCTACTCTCTCTGTCTCTCTTTCTCTGAGTGCAATGGTGATGATTAAATCTAGGTGTTCAGGAATTCCAGAAAATACTCTACCACTGTATATATACTCCGAGGTGATATCTTATTTGTACAAATAAACTCTGTCAGAAGGTCAAAGAATGGAGCTTGCCACTAGCTAGCAATAGCGGTCTGGAGGTCTTTACAAACAGACAGAAAGTAAGATAGCTGGGTGGAAACAGGATATATGCAGGGAGAGACAGGAACACTTACTCTTGTCTGCCAAGAGGCTAAGGAGGTAAGATGTAGCAGTGGCTTCCTTCTCTCTGATCTCTCAGCATTTTCCTCTATATCTGACTCTGGGTTTTCTCTTCTCAAATTTAGTTTTCTTTCTACCCCTTTGTCCTTCCTCTCAGACTAAGTTGGGCAGAAATGCCCATCACATTGTAGGAGGAAAACTAGTTTGCATTCATTAAATGATTACTAAGTTCTTAGCATATATAAGGCATTAGGTTAGGCACTGGATTTATAGCTGTGTGCAATGAATATATCCAACATTTAGAAGGTCCTGGTGACCTCCTAGACACCAGTCTTGCTTAAAAACTCCCCTCTGATATCAATATCCAGTCATTTGTTGTCATTGACTGCCTGTTCCTTGTCAATGTCTCTTGATCTCATTTAACATATATTTATTAAACACTTTTCACTTTGAGTTGGATATCTCTGAAATGTATCAGCAGAAAAATATTCTTATATTCTACAAGCACATTCTATAGTCATCAAATACTTTTATGTCTTTAAAGCACCAGATTATTTTACAATCTTTGCTTTTCCCTGTAAACACGTTCTTTCCTCCTGTCCGGTAAACATTTCAAATCCTCCAAGACTCCTTTAAGTGGTTTTTTTTTTCCCCTCCAAAAGTCACCCTTCCTCCTGCCTCCCAATGAAGTGAATGCTTCTCTGCTTGTTAAGTGTGTTTCCTTGATGTTTCCCACTTTACAGTAAGTGGTCCCGTAGAACAAGGTTGCAATTTTACAGTGTGCTATGGTGGTGATGGTTATGCATTTCATATAGGCTTACTTAGCAGTGATGCAAAGACAAGGAGAATGTGTAATGCTCTGAGTTTCTGGCTGAGGCACTTGTAGTATAAAAGACTGAAACTCTTGCTGGGCGTTGGTGGTGCACACCTTTAATCCCAGCACTCAGGAGGCAAAGGCAGTCGTATCTATGTGAGTTCAAGACCAGCCTGGTCTACAAGAGCTAATTCCAGGACAGCCTCCAAAGCCACAGAGAAACCCTGTCTTGAAAACAAAAAACAAAACAAACAAACAAACAAACAAAAAACAAAGACTGAAACTCTTGAAAGCCTGCTCAGTTATGTCACCTTTGTTTCAAGGATGCTTTAGGAGAGTGAGTCTCATCCCAAATTAAGATAGGATCTGAGAGCTGTGGAGATTTTGACCAAATACACCAACCTTCATTACAACTCTATATGAAGTCCTCAGAGCTTTTCCTTTGTTGACCTTGGAATAAAAGAATAAGCATACAGTGATAGAGATGCAAGAGGAAATCAAAGCTCCATGGGAGGCGGCCTTTAGCAATCACTTATCCCTTTCTGTTCTGGGCCAATCCCATAGTGTGCTGTTCTCACTCAGAAGGCACAGGACAGTGTGTGCTGCATCTCCTCAATCCTAGCACCTACTGTGTTGTGGGTGCTTTGTAACCATCAAATAAGTGAGTGGAGCCTTAGTAAATCAATGGTGCTAATAGATGCTTATTAAAATGACCAGCTCAGAAGCACCACCATGTCCAAGTTACTGGAGTGCTTCATGATCTGTGCATACCAATGACGCTAAAATGACCACTACCAACTATCACCGTTTGTTTAAGCAAGTTTCAGAGACCAAAGAAAATGAGCTGCCAAGGAGAAAATATGCTTATTGTATGAAATATGAAATGAAAAGATATTATTAAAAAAAAACCTCTACCCAAGTTGAAGAGACATGATTTTTTTTGGAGTGAATCTTTTACTATAAAAACAAAAAGTTTATTGTCTAATCAAATCTTTTTTAATAGCTTGGTTTTACGTCAAATGGAAAAGAAAGTCTAATATACGCACTTTTCACTAAGTAAATCAGTGTATGCCAGAAAGATTTACTGAGCCTCCATTCATTAGCTAGTTTATATAGTACAGACATCTATGTATTGTGGGCTGGAGACAGAGAGCAGTGGGCAAGATTTGCTCCAATGTGATGGAGATCTAAGTTTATAACCCCAGCAAAGACATGAAAAAGCCAGCCTTGTAATCACATGTATGTATCATTCTATTACTGTGTGGAACAGAGAGTGGAGGGAATCTGGAGCTTGATAGACACTACCTTCAGGTTCAGTGAGAGACCCTGTTTCAATGGAAAGAGGTGGAAAGTAACAAGACCCCTGATATCCTATCCTCTCTTCACCCTGTGCACTCTCATGTATCTCCATATAAAACACACACACACACACACACACACACACACACACACACACACACACACACACACGCTATGAAGAGTCCGTTTCCTCTAAGGAGAGTTGTAGAATAAAGCAGTTGCCCCTGCAACTGACTAAGATATGGATTAATAAAGAGCTAGCCAAAGAAATGACTGATGGAAACCATGTTTATTTCAAAATATAAGTAACTGCCTCCTTGTCCTCTAGGCTTTGGACAAGGCCTAGATTGTTTGTCTTGTGACAGATATTGGGATAGCTTTCATCCTCAGAATGTAGATAATTCCTGGAACATAGTAGATACCTGATGATAATGTATTGAAACAGTGAATGAATGAATGAAGTGAACAAGTGAATGCAGAAAGAAAGGGGAATACTAAATCCCTCAAGAGCCAGGGATATAGCTCAGTGGTAGAGAGTTTGCTGAGCCTGAGGACGCTCCCAGGTTAGCACCTAGCATCCAAAGTTCTCTGCCCGTGCTGTGTGGACAGTCAGCAATTGCAAGGAGGTCCGTGATTAGGAGACAATGTGGAACAAATTACTTTTGCTTGAATGGAAAGTTTAGGAAGACTTGAGATTTAGATTGAAATTCATTTTTAACATATTGACTTTTCCAAGAAAGGTGGCCATTTCAGGCAGAATAAATAGGGACATAAATGTGAGAGGCAACATGGTAGAATATGGAATTTTGTGAGTTTGGCTGGGTAAGAGTTGGGAAAAATGATGTAGGAGGGTGGAACTGTGGGAAAGAGCCAGGAGGGAACCAGGTGTGGAAGATATGCCAGCTCCATGCATAAATTTAGTTAAAGAGGCCCATGGATAGAACAGTTACTCAAAAATGTCTGAATGCTTATTATAAAATTAAACATGCTTACACCATGACCTAAACCCTAGTGTTTGCTGAGAAACAAAACCACTTATGTTCCCACCAAACCCTACATGTGAATGTTTATAACAGCTGGGTTCTTAATCTACCCAAATCATCATAAGTAGCCAAATAGTCTTCCCAGGGATGAATAGACAAAGGTGGTGTATCTATGGACTGGAAAACTCTTCAGAAATAATAAAAAATGCAATGAAAAAATTTCCAGGGAGCAAATAAAAATAGTGGAAGGATTCTACAGTAGATTAAAAGAAGTCAGCTTCAAAACCGTATGCAGTGGACACACGTATATAAGTGTATAGTATTCTAAAAACAAACTTTAGCTACAGAAAACATAGTAACAGGTTGCTAGGGATTAGGCATGGGGAGTTGGTTGACTCTAAAGGCAAAGCCAAAGGAGTTTTTGAAGTGATGAAACACTTTGTGATGTTGATGAGTGAATGAGTGATGGTGAGTCCATGAATCTATATAATATTTTCAAATGCATAAAGCTATATTTGGCACAACAGATAATTTTACTCTGAGAAATTGAAAGCTAAAATTAACATGTGCTGGTGAATGAGATGAAGCGTGCTAAAAGGCTCTTTTTCAACTTTTTGATTACATAGTCACTTTTATTTCTTTAGCACACAGCATCACGAGCATTAATTCCAGTAGGAAAAACTTTCTTGTTGCCAAATAACATATTCTGTTTCTCCTTCAAGATTTTGCATTAGGTCATTTATGTTTTCCCTCTAAAATGATACACATTGTACTATGCACCTTTAATTGATACACTATGTATTTTAAGCTACCTCACTGAAAATCTTTATGGAGGTACAAATGGATTCTCTTTGGGTAGAAAATGTTAGATTTGGGATTTGCCATATTATATGCTTAAATTGGATGAAGATCCACAGGGAAACAGCTTGGGAATGTGGTTGGGACTTCCCGCCAATGTGCCTGTTGGAGTTGGCTGGAATATGAAGAACTTTGTAATTCCTTAACTGTGTAGCCTCCTGTGATCCATGGGCTTCAGCTCCAGGAATTATATGTGCTTTTAAGCCTTAATATAACTCTGTCTACTTCATGCAGTTCTTAATGTTGGGATTCTGGGGAAACAGAAGCAAGAGATATTTGAACTCTTATAGGTGGAGAGAACAAAGCCCAGTGGGGCCAATTCTCTTGATATGTACAGACCTGTATAAGACCTAGCCGTCAAGATGCCTGGCAGTGTTCTCTGCCTTGTGCTCTGTGGACTGACATCTTGCTGGTTAGTTAGTTTGTTATCCCAAGACAATGGGATTTGATCTCCTTGGGTTCATAAAATGCCCTAAAAATTGATAGGAAGTTGACCATTCTTTAATCTCATGCATCATAGAAAGGCAATAACTCAGCATAATAGCTTTCAGTTTTATTTGTTGACAGTCATAGTCTGGTACTTCTTCGTGTAAAATCTGTGTGTAAGAGAGAAAAGAAACCATGGGCAGGGGCTCACATGCCGTTTTGTCATGATGGTTTTGGGAAGATGGAAAACGTCTGTCTTTTCTTTGGTGGAGTGATCTGTGATTCCACTTTTGTTGCCTCTGGAGTAGACACACTCTCTTCCCAGTTGTTGGTCATATCACTATGGAATTTTCTAGACTTAGTTCTTGAGCAGTGAAGACTGAGCTCAGTTTTGAATTTTGAAGGAACACCTGACTCAACTGCCAACACTTTTGCCCTAGGGTAGCTTATCACAGTAGCCCAGGAGGAAGCAACTTGACCTGAGTGCGTAATTGCCCTAGCCTATGGTAAGATTTTGAGAAAGTCAATCTTCCTTTTAAGAGTTCATTTTTTTTTCTCCAGAAAAGGAAGGATTGCTAGATGCCTGATGCATGCGATTCTGTTTTCCAATGGGAGCCTACATAGGCAACTTTCTTTCTGAATTCTCGTCTACACCAGAAGCAATTTCACAGCACTGCAGCTGAGTTTTCAGATACACAGCTGCTGACATGTGGTGGATGTCCCAACCTCCCGTGCTAAAGGAGGGCTGAGCAATGTGAACTGGTGTCTGTGCTGGAACTGACATCCCCCTCTCTCATCTTTCCTGATGTTTGCATCTTGATTCCCCCCCCCCCAGCTTCTCCATTCTGTGCCTTCTTGGGATCATAGCATCATCTTCATGCCTGTTCTCAGTTAACAGTAGTCCCAATCAAAACCTGTACCCAGTTTCATCCCTTTGGCCAAAATCCTTGTGATGCATACATGAATAAAGAAGTGTCTGAGCAGCTATCCTTTTAAACACTTTAATTATTTCTCTCTCTCTCTCTCTCTCTCTCTCTCTCTCTCTCTCTCTCTCTCTCTCTCTTTCTCTGTGTGTGTGTGTGTGTGTGAGAGAGAGAGAGAGAGAGAGACAGAGAGAGAGACAGAGAGAGAGACAGAGAGACAGAGAGAGGGAGGATAAGGGTGCATAAATGTCTGCATACAAGTGCCAAGGTTTGTGTGTAGAGGGCAGGGGACAACTTGTTGTAGTTAGTTTTCTCCTTCAACATGGACTCTAGGGGTGGAACTCTGACGGTCAAGCCTGCTGGAGAATTGCGGAAGAGCTTACAACAGCTGCGTCATCCCTCTGGCCTTCAACCCTCTTTTGTAATCTGTGTTCATTCTATCATTTCTGTTCCTCTGGAGAACCCCTACAAACACAGGAACTATATGAAATATGTATTGCTCTGCTTCTCTGTCTTCTTGACAACATCTCAATCCCCATAGCTCCCAGAGCCGAACACTCATTTTCTAAGGATGTCTGAGCCAAGTCCAATTTTACCGCAACTGATATTTCATTATTTCCGGCCTTTGTCAATGGGAATTAGTGTGCAAGATATTGTCATCTAGGATTCCTTTCAAATGAAAAGTTTCTCTTAATTAAAGAGTGAAGGAGAATTCTGATATGATGTGAGCTGCTCACTAAAGACAAAATAATGCTCTATGGAAGGCATCTTCTGCACTCTAAGGTTCATCATTAGAGCAAGGAGGGAAAACAGAATTGTAATGAGTGCTACAAAAAAAAAAGAGAGAAAGAGAGAGCAATGGTCCCAAGACAAGAATGGCACGAGTGGTGGGAGAATCTGTCTGAGAAAAGCACTGCTCTGTCAGAGAATTTAAAACAGAAGGAGCATCAGGATTTCCAGTCACAAGTAAAAAAGATTTTCAAATGTACTAAGAGAAAGATTCATGGGTTTGTTGTTTTGCTTTGGTGCTGTTGGTTTTCTTTTTATTACTATAAAGGTATGGAGCTGGAGCCCAGAAAAAGAATAAGAATGATACTAAGACAATGTCAAATCACACAAGGATTTTCAGATTTTAGGAAGAGGTTTCCATTTCACTGTAAGTGAGGGGGAAATTCATTTTGGATCCTGAACAAGGAAAATGGCGTGGTTTTATTAACCTTGTGATAAGGTCACTTTTCCTATGGAGTGTAAATTGTGTTAGAGGGAACAAAAAGTGGTGAAGCTAATCTCAGAAAGCTGCTGTATGTATTCAGGAGATAAACAATGGTGGTCAGGGTTCAAGTGATAATGTTGAATCTATAGAAGAGAGAATAGGTGCATATTTACTTTTGTGGAGAGAAGTAGGGCTCCGAAGAAGAAAATAGTTGGCATTGGCTTCCAGTGTCTGTTTTCAACAATGCAGTTGATTGTTACAATAAATCTTTCTGCCAAAGCTGCCTGAGCCCTACCTGCACGTGTGAGCTTTACACCAGCCGCCCAACTGAGTTAGGGCCCAAATGAATACACAGAAACTTGTATTAGGTTCAAAGCTACTTGGCCAGTGACTAGGATTCTCATCTGCTAGCTCAGTCTCAATTATCATACATCTGTATATTTTGTAAGACTTATCTTATCAGATGCCTTATCGGCGTCCCTCCTTGTCGGTGGATCGTATTGTGCCACTGGAGCAAGAGCGGAGGGGAAAAGAGAGCCCTTCCTGTTTCTCCTTCGCTTAAATATGAGTCTCCTTGCTATGTCACTTCCTGCCTGGATCAGCACTTCTCTACTACATTTCCCAGACTCCTCTTTGACTCCTAGTCCTGTCTACTTGCTGTCTCATTGGCCAAACAGTATTTTATTTAATAATCAATAAGATAAACATACACAGTACATTCCCCATCAATGGATAGTTGTATCACGGAGGTAGCTGACTGGATTAAACAGTGGGAATGGAGAATCAAAGTTTCTCATTTGGACATGTGGAGCTTGTGTCTAGAAAAGTGAATTTGGTACCTAATCTGGCAAAATGCCAGTGTTTGTAATGTGTAATAAAGGAGAATCCAGTCTCATTTCAAGGACAGTTATAAGGAAGAAAACCAAAGGAGACTCATGGCCTCTGTGCCAACAAAGAAGGAAGAGGACAAATTTTGAACAAAACTGTATATGGCATGTGCAGGTGACCTTGGAGTGCCTAAAAAGATGCTTCCACGGAGAAGTAAATTGAAGTCTCTAACGAATGTTGGAGACGAAATATGTGTGGAGACAACTTTTTAAAATAAACTCAGTCTGGAAAAGATTTAAAAAAGAAAGAGTGAAGGAGAGATTAAAAAAAAGGAGAGGGAGTGGTTAAGCAGGGGAAATAGGATGTAGAGGGAGAGAATTAATGCTTGTTTCTTTAAATCAATTTTTGTTTGTGAGAAACAAGGGCATTTCCTAGGATCTAGCCCAATCTCACATAGGCTTTCTGATAACTTTTTCAGGAATTTGTTTCTTTCATGGTTATGGTACCCTAGTCACCTGAATGAGTATGAGTCATGTTTTCTACCTTAAGATATAAACTACACAGAAACAGATGCTCCTTCTGCGCCACCTTCTCTGCTTTCATGAACTGTACCACAGAGCAGTTGCTTAAGGAAGGTTTGCTACAGTGATCATTCTTAAGATGGCATGAGAGAAAGAAGAGTGTAAGAACCCCATTTTCACAACCCCCTCCCCAAATCAAAAATTTTGTTCACTTCACCCCAATTAGTAGATGTGTAGGTAGTTTTCAGTCTACTGCACTGTTCTTCACAGACGTTGCCCTAAACCTTCAAAACTGATGGTCATCCTTTTAATTATTTCCATTACAGATTCTATACCTTCTCTCTTTTTCCATGCAGAATATCAAGTTGAAACATATTGAAGGTGAATGATGCTAAACAATGTGGCCATGTCTGTCTCCTCACAGACAATCAGCGGACATCACATTTCCAAGCACTAATTTTGGAATCTCTATGCATGCTTGCATGTGTGAATCTCTGTTTGTCTGTTATCTGTCTGTCTATCATCTATCTATCCATCATCCATCCATTGTATTCATTCTATCAATCATCTATCCATTGATGTCTCTATACATCCATCCATCCATGCATCCACCCACCCTAGTCCATCCTTGTATCCATCCATCCATCCATCCATCCATCCATCCATCCATCCATCCATCCTTGTATCTATCCATCCTTGTATCTATCCATCCATCCATCCATCCGTCCATCCATCCATCCTTGTATCTATCCATCCATCATCCATCCATCCATCCATCAGCTTTCTTTTCATAAGGCACTGTTATCAAAATAGTGAGCAGGCTTATTCGAAATAATCATATCCAATTATATTCACATTTGCCATCATCTGCTGCTATTCCCATATATTTCTCTTAACTCTCATTTTTAACTTCATAACACATAAACAACCTGAGAAGCAGCGATGATGAAAAACATGCTGTGGGTTTTGGGCTTGTGTCAGTGATGGTTCTGAGATTCTATTCTATAGTGGTCTGTTTATTAAATATCTCTCTATCTTTGTTCTAAATGTTTCTGCCTACTAAATATTAATAATTTTATAGAAGAGAGGAGAATATGGTCCTTATTTCTTTTTTAAATTAAAGTGCCTTCAAAATTCAAATTGTAAATTGTGAGTAGGTACCGTGTTGAGGAATCTAGAACTGCAGAGGTGGAGTGTGTTGGCAATGGAGGTAGACATTTCTTTGGGGAGCTTGAACACTGTTTTGTAAGCCTGTGCAATACAATGATGATGGTAAACTAAGAGCTATTAATACTGTATTCCTCTATGTTCAAACAAAGGGGCAAAATCTGCTTCTTCCTGAGAACATACATTTTCCTTTCAACCTTCAGCTGTGTAATTGATGATAGAAATAATTATCAAAGGATTTTGAAGCAGCCAACATTCATAGAAGTATCTTTCCTAAAAGGGATTCCATTGTAATCCATGTTATACCCAATCCCTGGTGTTTGTGACGCCAATTACTGCCACCTGCCCTGTCTTGTCTCCGTCACAGCACCCCAGAGAGCATTGCACTTAAGACTCTGTCAAAAATGTCAGCTCTGCTTCTGAGGCCAGATGCAGTAACTTCACTTGAAGACTGCTGGGACTGGGTCTCATGTGAACAGCAGAATTACATCTTCCTGTGGGCTAAGTAGGAGCTGCCATTTTAGCACTCTCCTTGCAGCTTACACAGGGAGGGTGGGTGTTCTCCTTGAAAAAGAATGTGCCAGATGCTCTGCCAGATGTTGGAGATGGGTTGTTTCATTTAATTCTCTATGCCTGAAAGCTTATTTATCATCATTCCCAGTTTACGCATGGGAAGGCTGAGGCTCCTGGTCACTTTATGTGGGCAGACAAGGATTTTATCACAGTCCTTCTAACCAAAACAAACACATGATCTTTCTCATTATGAACAGCAAAAGTCTGCTTACATTTGTTTTGAATTACTTATTGCAGTCAGTATGTTTCTCCATATAATCTTAGGCATGTTTTGTTTCCACTCTCTTGTCCTATAATAAACCTGCTGTCAGGGGAACTGCCTGGGAATATGTGACACCATGGTTTTTTTTAAATGCAACCCATAGAAATAACATTGACAACAGAAGATAGCATCATTCATGAAGGACTCAAAATGCAAATTTAAAATATAAAGGGTATTGGCCATGTCTGTAAGTTTTGATCAAAAATACAGTGGAAACACACAAGTGACTGTTGCTACCTCTGAAAGCAGTGACACCCTTCTCTCAAACACTTGATGAGCAAAGTTTCAAGTTACTTTTGCAAGTATGGTTTTGCAAACACAATAGTTTAGGAAGCATACACATACATCCATGGGAAAATCCTACACTCAGTCTGAAGTCATTGCTGTCACATCTACAGTTCACCTTTCAAAGTATCTTCACACTTCCCTTGTTCTTTCTTATTTTCTCCATTGGATTTCAAAACAGATAATATCTTACTGTATTAAATTATGAGATAGGGTACACTATTTCAATGTTTATAAAGCAAGCCATGATCAAATCATGGCAAATAATGGTTCAAAATCCTGATATGTCATCTTTAGTGTTAATGGTCATCTTGTCATGATTGCTTGGGAGCACTTGGGAGACGGGATTATGTCCATTATATTAATTAAGATGGGACAAGATATGGGTAACATCACTCTTGGTCTGGGTTCATAGACTGTCTAAGTAGAAAATTTGAACTGAGTAGGATAAACATTTACAAAGTGGAGTCAGAGGTAGGTTGATAAGCGGCAGTTTATTGGGGAAAAATACTCATGCAAGGGAGCCAGTGACCAGGTTTGTACCTGAGCTTCCTCTCTGTGAACGGGCAGTGCCAGAGAGACTAGGCGATGAGTGCTCATGGGCGCAGAGGGCAGGAGGGAGAGGAGAAAGGTTACCTGGGCGCTGATGCGGCAGAAGGATAAACCCTGCGGGCCACCGGCTGGGTTAAAGTTAGTTCCCCAGGTCATGACCCATCCATGGGTTCAAATTCAGTCCCATAACTCCTCAAACCATATATAGACGCTTACAAAGTGGAGTCAGAGATAGGTTGGAATCCGGTAGTTTACTGGGAAAAAGTACTCACGCAAGGGAGCCAGTGACCAGGTTTGCACCTAAGCAAATGCTTCCCAGTCAGCCCAGCCAGGTCAAAGAGAGCTGCGTGTGTGCCTCCCTCCTTCTTAAACCCTTGTTATGTAACTCTGACCATGCCCAAGGGGACATGGTCAGCAGCGGTACCTGTGACCATGCCCAAGGGGGCGTGGTCAGCGGTTCCTCTAATCAGGATTTCTCCCTACAGAATAGCAGCATGCATTTATCTCTCCCTGCTACTTGATTGTAGGTATCATGTGACTTTGCTGCCTCAAACCCTTGCTAACTTGACTCTTTGTCTTTAGTACCCTCTGTCCTCAAACCTTGAGACATAATAACATTTTTCTCCTTAAGTTGCTTTATAAAGGGCATCTTGCACAGCAACAGGAAAAGAAAGCAGGACATGATCCTCACTTTATTTTTAGAGACTGCATTGAAATGTGTCCATTCATATTTCTTGCCCATTTTTTTTCAGTTGTGTTTTAGATTTTCAGTTATTGATGTTTAAGGTTCCTTAAACATTGTGGACATTTCTACTTTGTCAGATAAATAGTTTACTACTTCTGGCCCAGTGGTGAGTTGTCTATTTTGTTGCCTGTTTCTTGGCTGAGCAGAAATTTCTGTTTGGTTTAACCCCATCTGTTTTTATTTACAGTCTTTTGGGGTCTTATCCAGAACATGATCATCTATTCCAAGGTCTTGAAGTATTTGTAATTGAAGTATTTGTACTCTGTTTTCTTCATATGTCTATATTTAAACCTTTGATGTGTCTATATTTTTTTAAAATATTGAGACTCTTTTATAGGTTAAATATAAGGTTCAAGCTTCAGTTTTCTCCATGTGTGTGGATGGTTTTCTTATTGGGGTTCTTGAAGTAGCTGTCCTTTCCCGTATACATTTGTTTGTAGATTCATCATTCTATTTCTGGTTCCTCCATGGTTTCCACTTGTTTGTATGTTGATTTTTGTGCAAGCTGTGATGTTTGATTACTAGCCCTTTAGGATAGTCTGAAGTTAGGTAGTGTGTTGCCCTCAGATTTGTTATTTCTCAGGATTGCTTTAGCTATTCATGTTTTTTTTTTCCTTGTATATCAATTTTATGAACTTCTTCCCTAGCCCAATCTCTACCTGAGGTGCTACTGGCAGATGATAGTTGTTGAAGGTGGGAGATGGGGGCACAATAGGAGCAGTTTTCTTCATGGGTGTGGTTACTTGAAGACTGCCGTGCTTCTGTGGATGGCCTTACACCCATGTCTTGAATATGGGCAACACTAACTCACTAACTGGACTCTATGACACACACACACACACACACACACACACACACACACACACACACACCACTGAATTTTGGGATGGAATGGGAGGGATGAAGAGTAGTAAAGGTGAACTGGAGATATGATAAAAATACACATGTAAAAAACTCACCTAGGATAAATATCATGTTATATTTTAAAAAGAACTTATCAAAAATGTCATTGATATTTGCTTGATAGAGTTTTCCTTGAATTGATAGATGGCTTTGCATTGTTTGGATGATTTTAAAATCATGAAAATGGGAGGTATATGCATTGTTTTGTGTCCTCAATAATTTCATTTATCTGTATTTTATAATTTTCTCTGTAGTTGTCTTCCTCTTCCTAGTTCAAATGCACTCTTAGGTATGTTATCTTTCAGGTAATTTCAAGTAGGATTTTTCATGATTTCCTGTTCAACAATTTCATTATTGATGTGTGGGTGCTAGTCATGTTTAAGTATTGTCTAACTTTGTAGCTCTGTTTGTCTTTTAATGGAACTTTAAGGTGTTCCTACATATAAAATCATATAATCAGATAATGGATAATTTGATGTTCTTCCTTTGTAAGTCATTTATACCCCAGGGACCTAACCATGCTAGTTAATACTTCTTGTATTGGGTTGTATAAAAGTGATGAGAGAGAACTCTTTATCTTGTTCTAGATTTCAGAGAAAAAGGATTTCGTTTTTCTCCTATTCATTAAGAGTTAACCGTGGATTTTTTATATAACAGTATCTATTGTATTGGAATAAATTCCTTCTAGAACTTTTTTGTTCACTTTTTATCATAAAAGGACATTGAGTTACTCAAATGTTTTTTCCCCCGAATTTGTTGAGTTACTAACGATTTCTGTCCTTCGTTTTATTGATATGATGCCTTATCTTTTTTAAGTGATATAGGCTGGATTATAATTATCTCTACAGGACCAATCCCATTTGACTATGATGTACTGTCTATTAAATATGTCATTACATTCAATTTGCTATGATTTTGATTATCAATTTGTATCTATGCTCATTAGACAAATTGGTCTATAGTTTTCTTTTTAATTATGTCACTATCTGGTTTCAGTATTGTGTCATTCATCTAGTATCAGACCTTATAGAATGAATTTGGAAGACCTTCTTCCCTTTTAATTTTTTAAAAATTAGAATAAGAAATGTTGGCATTACATTTTCCTAATTTTGTTCCAGGATGGCACGGTAAAAAAAAACTTTAAGTAAACAAAGGTATCATAGTCCACAGGCAAACCAAAGTATAAGGTGGGAAAATTTTAATATTTCATTTACTTTCCCTCTAAATTATAGACTACCATTTTCCAGAAACACATGACAGATTCTTTTACAAAGTACTAATGACGCAATTTTTAACCTCAATGACCCATCATTATATCTCCTCTCTTGCTAGCTTTATCTGTAATTAAATTTTGTTTGTTTCATTTCTTTTGTGATGTGGATTTAAGTCAAGGAATTGTGTGTGCTAAAACCCACCATATTCTTTAGCTCATTACTGAGCTATGCTTAAAACACACTTTAGATACATGCTAATTTTTTTCAGGGGAATTGATGATGTTCAGGGAGAGAATTATTGAAATTACGTTATCAGACTACCCCCCCCCCGTGTCAATTAAGCCTTTTCTCCATGCTTTTGCCAATGCATACCCAAAATCAAAGCCAAGTCACCCCAAAGTAAAAATGATGTATCACTTTTTAAGGTGGTGTTCTGCTTATCGTTTAGTGTGTCCCACTTACAACTGAGGACCTCTTCCAATTGGATATTCTTGCAAACAAGCTTCATAGCAGCCTTGAAAGCAGTAATGATGCTTTGTCTTTGTAGTACTGGTTGTAGTTGATTGACTCTTTACTTTTTAGGGCCTTCTTCCTTTTTTATTCTAACTAAAAGCTTGTGTGTTTGTCATTTATTAAAACCCTTCATTACATTGATCTTTTGCATTGATTTTTAGTCTTTATTCATTTATTTCTGCTATGATCTTCATCATTTACAACTTCATACTGTTTATGGTTTTCCTATGCCTTTTTTCTTTCCTAGTCCCTGTGATGCACCATTAATTTATTTATTTAAAATCTATCTATTATTTGAAATATTTCTACTTTTTTCATGTAAATGTTTTATACTTTCTTCTTAATAAACCTCCCTCTTATTTCCACAGCCTTTTTTCTAGCTCATAAGTTTGACATGATGTTTTTTAGTTTTAAAGCATCCCTATTGTTTTGTTGGAATCTCCGTATCATTTATATTACATTATATATTATTCATATTTATATTTTAAATTGTTTTTTTATTAATTCAATTTGTTCTTTGGCAACTTCACAATTCATGTGATACATTCTGCCTTTCATTACTCTCCTTTCCCTCAGACCCCTTGTCAATTCTCCTTTGTCCTTATAGGTTTCTTTCTCATCAACTTCTCTCTTTTGTCTTGAGACCCACTGATTTTTGACCAAGGCCTTTTGAGTGACCATGGGTGTGAACTATTCCGTGAAGCCTGATGAACTCACCAGTTGGGACAATATGAAAAGAATGACTATCCCCAGCATCCATCAGTAGTCAATAGTTCAACAAAGAGAGCTTAGAACAGAGAAGCCCTTCCCTTGTCTATGACTGGCTATTGACAAGTCCAGTCTTGTGGAGGTCCAGTGATGGCTACCACTCTCTTCGGTGAACTCATGGTTGTAGTGGCTGTAACATGACTGGAAGACTGAATTTTGCAGCACTTCTCCCTTTCTTCTGTCTCTGAGATCATTTTCTATCCTTTATTTTATGATATTGCAGGAATACAGGGACAGAACAGACCTTTCCTATCCTGGTCCATCAGGTTTCCTAGGTGACACTGAACAAGGCCTTTTATTTCTCAGTTCTTCAGAGTCAGACATTTGTCATCTTTTAGGCAAAACAGTTCATTCCTTTACTGCAGAGCACCTCATAACCTTAAATGCAAGGGTCATAAATTGTATCCTCAGGGCATCTTGGTCGTATGAAGAGGAACCAGTCTCTTTTCACAGTGTGGTGGAGTGTCTATGTGATTCTAAGGATTGTGATATGCAGAGGTCACTGACACTTGGAGTGGTGTGACTTCGGAAATAATTTCCTTCTCATGATAGCATCAGTTACAGCAGCCTGAGGTCTAAGGGTTCATGGATGTCCCAAAAGATGTGAGTACCTTTTCTATGACAAAGATTTTAGAGACATTCCTGGTTACTCTTCTAACTGGGCTGCAAATCTATTGCAATTGTGCATTTTTCCAGTTACTAAGATTTCTGGTAGCATTTTCTGAATTTTTCCTGTTCATTCTTTCCCTTATAAAGGTGGAATCTCCTCCTTGGTTGGAGAACTGGATAGCAGTTTCCCAGAAAACTTATTCTTTATACTTGCTCTCCCAAGTATCCAAATCCTTTGGGTTCCAACCTCTTTCCTGCTAAATTCTAGCATCTATTCAAGATCAATCTAAAAATTCAGCCATGTACTTAATATCTGGAAGGAGACATGTGTTGAATCTCTATTCAGTCCTCTTAGAGTGTATTCCAATGCAGTTTTGCAGATGCAGTGTTGCTCCCAAAGCCTGTTCGGTATCTAACTATTTAGCCCTCATCCATTCCTTTATTCATCTACCTGTTCATTCAGTGGTGTCTTGAAACTTCTTGACCACACAGAACAGATGCTACACTGGCTGTGTGAAACTCTGCTTCCTCCGAGAATGGGGTGTTATCACACATCTTATAATCTTAGTGAAAAGACTGGCAGGTAATTTGTAATCAAATTTAGTGAAATGAAAACAACACTCAAAGACTGGGTCCGTTACAGGGAGCTACAGAGCAGAGCTGGAGCTTTGTTTAAAGGCTTCATGGAAACTGCTTGATGTGGATTTTGACAGATGAAGATAAGCCTTTGCCAGGTGGTTAAACATGTGAAACAATTGTCATGCTAATTTTGCCTGAGAAATGCATTATATCTAACAAAAGACACTGGCTTAATATGTAATGATACCCATACAAACTCAATTTAACAAGCTATATTTTTATTTTTTTATATCTTAGGATAATATTTAATTACACTGTTCCTTTCCTGAATCTACGTCTTACAGTCATTGAATACAGTTTTACTCATTTGCACATATACAAAGCATTTTGTTTAAAGAGCTACTCCTCTTTTTGTTTTTCAACTAGCTAATGACTTATTCTTTGATTATTAATAATAAGAAACACAAACATTCTTCATACATTGCAAGAGTGCTCGAATCTCACTCCAGGGAATAAGTCAGGTAGTTTATGTACATTCCTGTGCATTAATCATATTGATGCCACAGAAACTCTTCTGAAGGCATTGATTTATATTAGTTATTACTAGAAGACTAAACATAATCATGAGTAGAAAATAAACCCTAACACTAGTTCGCTCACCATTTGCTACATGAATTATCTATAGTTAATCATTAGTTTTGACCTACTGATAATTTAGGATAGATCCATTAAAAGGGTTTTACAGAGTATGTGAGCATGTTAAAATAAGGTGTCATTTTTCCTAATGTGCTAAATAATTGTTGAAAAATAAATCCCAACTGGCCAGACAGATAATTTGAGCAAAATAAATTATGTTCAGGAAAAAAATCACAAAAAAACATTTGTCCTGTCTAAATTTTGTACTATTGAGTCAGCTCTAGTTTAATGTTGCTATGGAGGATTATGAGATGCAGTTGGTGGTGAGGTGAAATGTCTCTTGGGTCCCATGGAGGGTAAGATGGAGAGATTCTGACCCTGAGGGGCCTATCAGTTTATAAATAGCTAAATTCTCAACATATAACAACCTGAGCTTTGGGCATTGTTAGAATCCTCATATAATGTGAGTTTCTTGAAAAATAGATTTTTGTAGAAATCTCTAAATATTTATACTTTGGTACTTTGTTAAGAACTACCATCCATTTATTCTAGATATTACAAACCAAATAAAATATACCCAGGGGATGGTTTTCCTCACTAATCATTAGTTTATTAATTTAGCTGTAAATTATGACATTAAATCACATAGAGATTAAAGAAGTGATGTCATATGGGAAATGAGTTGTAAGCCATTCTGTAGTAGACTGTTCCTGATAAATCTCTATCTGATTCTATACCAAGGCTATTTTCTGAGTATTGACAAATTGATGATAATGTTTCACTAAATTATCGGTTCCCAGGAGCAATGTATATCTGTGATACAAAAGTCCTACGGTTGATCTCTCTCAATTGCTGTCTGTGCAAGCTATCATTTGCTGCTAGGGACACATCATGATGAGGCAAAAGAGCCTGTAAATGACCTCTGAGGGTCTTCAAAAAGTACAACTTGACTTAAATAATAATTGTAACAGATTTTATAGACACCAAAGAATTTTATTTTGCATCTTAGTTAAGTGATAATAAACCAAGCATCCTTCCCATATTCATCTCCAATGATATAACTCAGTATAAAGACATAGTCTGTGTAACCAGTAACTGAAAATGTGTCAGTTCTACTTGATCTCCTACATTGTGTGAGCCTTAAAAAACTACAGAATCAAATACCTGACCATTCTTTGGTTATTTTCACTTTTCTATTATCTACCACGTTAATCGGTATGTTCTAGAATAATAGCTGTCTGTGTTGAATTACTCTTCTGGGGTCAAGGTCCTCTTTTGAATCCCCCCTGACTTGAGGGGAGGATGGGGGTGAACTGTTGGATGTCACAAACTCTGTGTCTGGATATCTATTTCAATCACTAGGTAATAACCTCTCTCTTGATTACAAAATCTTCTTGGGCAAATCTCTTGCCACCTCCAGACCTCCAAATACTCAGCTGGAAGGCACAGAGGTGGTGTGAGGGAAATTGTACTGATAAAAGAGGTCAAAATAGTCAGAAGAGTGCCTGGTACATACAGAACATCCAGTCAACTGCTGTCACTGTTTCTTACTACACACACTCCTAGGCTGTATGCAGCTGATAATTTTCTCATATCTGACTAGGAACACCAGTCATGTGTTGATTAAAGACAGGTGGATGTGGGTTTAGTGTCTACATAGACAAATCCTGCTCAGGGGCAACATAGCTTTAGAATAATGGCTTCTCTTGTGATCAACACAAAACACAGGAATCCCCATGGTGGCTCTGATCCTACACTAATCTCTTTCCACTCCACACTTTGTTCACTCACATTCTCCAACTGATAATTTGCTGCTCCTGCTCTCACCTTGATGGCCATGCCACTGGCTTCATGCAGCTCTTCTGGGGGACTCCAGCCCGCATGGGCCCCTCTGCCTCACGCTTACATAAAACTGACTCTGTTCCTCAGCTTGTTCAATGTCACCTCTGTTCTGATTTCCCTTGGGCTCTGAGTGTCCAGAACAGGGACCAGGCTTTCTCATTTGGACACACCTTTGAAAAGTGCTGGAAACATGGTGAACACTCAGCAGAGAATTGATGAAAAAAAAGTTTATTGATTGGAAAACTGAAGGGATTCATGAATACATGTGCAATGAAAGCTGATGTGAATTATATAGGTTTTTATATAGGTTGTTATACAAAGTTCACTGTTCATTCTTTATTTTCCCTGTATTGTAAAAATGTAGACCAATTTAGAGTCAAATTCTACCACAATGTGGTTTTAAAAAAAAGCTACAGTTTGGTTTCTCTGCAGCTACTGTTGGGTCCTACTCTTGCCCCTATAATTCTGTCTAAAGTCACCTGCCTCCATTTCTCCACCTTGCCTGATTCTTATTCTTAAAAAAAAATTACTGTTCTCTCCAGAAGCAGCTGTGCTCATTTGGTCTTTGTTCATATTTCAATTGCCATCATCACCATAAAATTCTCTTTTACATTTTATTATTTCCTGAAATTTATATTTGCCAAGAAGACTCATATATTTTATTTATTCTTATACATATCATATTGACAGAGAAAAGAAATTCCTAAAACAGCAACCAAGGCAATTTTTGCTGGAGTTTTTCTTTTATTTATAGGAGAAATGATAACAAGTATAAATATTAAACATTATTTATTTATGCCCCTTATCTTACAAAATATCTGAAACAAAAAAAATGTTCCTTAATGCTAAGGAGTATAAAATATTTAAGCCATAATAATGAAGATGGTAAAAGTAACAAATTCTAAAGGTAAGCATTCTTAACACCCTGATAGGGCTGTGGGTATAGTTTATTTATAGAATGCTTTCCTAGAATGCACAAGAGTTGGGACTTGAGCCTCAGTACTATAAAGCAAACATGTAATAACAAAACAACCTTTCTGGTATTTGGTAGCAAATATAAAAGAAAAGAATCATAATGTAAGCAATGAAAACAACCCTTCTTCATTTTAAATGACATTGTGGAAGGTGGTAAATAGTGAAGAGTCCATCAGAAATATAAAACATTGCAAATGCAAAGAATGCCTACAAGCCAATAGGACAAATAAATGTATTGGAGGGGAAATGTATACATACTTAAATAATGAGCAATAATAACTGAAAATCAGATCCAACTTTAACTTTGTCCAACGATCAAAATGCTTAGATAAGTAATAATGAAGGTCATGTGCTTGGAATGCTTACAGAACACGGTTTGGAGAGATGTGTTAAAAATATACACAGTGTCTATCAATACCATTTCCTCCACGGATTCCACTTACACCAAGAAGTCAAGATGAATGTGACAGGCAGAGAAAGACATGCTTTCTTTCTGTTTCTTTGTTTTTCTTCTAGCTACTTCCTCCTCCTCTTCCTCCTCCTCTTTCTCTTCCTCCTCTTCTCCTTCTCCTTCTCCTTCTTCAAAGTGTAGTCGCTTCCTAGTCTTTATAGCAGCAATTCTCAACTGTAGGTTGTGACTCATTGGAGGTTTCATATTAGGTAGCCAGATTATCAAATATTTACATTATGAATCATAACATGCAGCAAAATTATAGTTATTGAATTAGAAATGAAATAATTTTATTGTTGGGGGTCACTGCAACATGAGGAACTGTATTAAAGAGTCACAGCATTAGGAAGGTTGAGAACTTTATTATGTATTTGTGATATAAAAGATTTTACAATGCAAAACATTCATCTAGTATCTATGTATCTTTGTATCTCTGTATCTATGTATATGTGCATGTATGTATGTATGTATGTATGTATGTATGTATGTATGTATGTATCTATGTGTCAGGGCACCTATATTGGAAATCTATTCCATCCTGCCACGAGTTCAGAGAGCCTTGACTTCTATTGTATTTAAGATGTCAGCTAATGGCTGCAGGATGTCCTGGCCTCAGTGGTGAATAGCTCCTTTCTAAATAACAATAAACCTAGGCCCAGTTGAGTTCTACACACACCCTGAAGCCTAGTCATCCTGCTGGTATGGAGTGCCTGAAGGCCAAGTATGTGCAGCTAAGGAGTGCCTGTAGGATTCAGGGAAACGATTAAGGGAAATAATTGCTATCTGCCCTTTATACATGGTAATAGATGTCTTCTGCCATTGCCCCAACCTTTGGGTGGTTACTTAAGATGATGCATCAATAAACTGGGCATTGTCAATATTAACTAACTGCCCTCTTGATATGATATTATGTCTCTGTCTTTTCTTTAATGTCGGATAGCTAGCCTTCCCTCATCCACTCAGGAACAGACCCAGGGCCATTCAGCTGGTTCTGATCGTAGCCCCAAAGACATCAGTCTGCGAATTCTATCATCTATCTATCTGTGTATCTATGTATCTATCTATGTATCTATCTATCTATCTATGTATCTATCTATGTCTATCAATCATCTATCATTTATTTGTAACAGCTACTACTGTTATTATAATAGCTAGTACTGTTAAAGATATGCTCCTTTATGTTGCAGGCTGAACAAACATGCTGTTTTCTCTAATATTATGCCAAATATGTCTTCACGTGTGTTCTCAAGAATCAGTGTCTGTATCCACACTTAACACTTTTCTCTCCTTTTAAATTGGACCTGACACTTATTATCTATCATATTACCCTCTCTGAATTATCTTCAAACACTCAGAGCCTCTGTGGTTTGTTTACATCTTCTACATGGATGCCTCAATCCCTTTCTTTAGCTGTCTGTGTCTGTCTTAATTCTGTGCACTAACACTGACAGATTGGCCAACAGCTGGGTCATAGATTATTCTGGGCTCTGTGAGGACACAATGCAGAAACACGTGAACATATACAGACATAGCTCTCATAATGCACATACACATGAATAAGTGTGTGCATGTGTATGCACGCACACACACACACACACACACACACACACACACACACACACACACCTCATGCAAGGTAACATTGCCCTAACACACTTGGAATTTTTGGAAGTTAATATATTATCATATATTAATAATTAATAATATATATTAATATAATATCAAAATTATATAATTTTGAATTAGTGATACATAATCAGAGCCTAAGTTTCTTGTTCCCACATCTTCCTTCAAGCATTCCACAACAGTTCTGGGAATTTTGCTTCTGAGTTTGTGAAAAGCCCATGGTCCATACATGTTCACACTGAGAATACCAACAGTTGTATTATTGACCTCTTCAATCACATGGATCACTTACCCTGATGGGAATAAGGATGATGATTATACCCTATGAGTTATTTTTATGACAACTTTATTGGCATATTAACATATAAGTATAAATTCACCAACTATGTGTGTATGGATTTAAATATTATACATATATGTACTTAAATAAGCACTTTTCTGGAGTCTTTAATGAGTAGTAGAACTATTCGTCCCATCCATTCACAGCTTTAGAATGTTTCCATCACCCTTGAGGAAGCTGTACACTCACTCATGAGTAGCCATTTCTCATTCCCATCTCTACTTTCCTCCACCCCTCTGCTGCTTGATTCCCCGTGTCTGGATTTTCCTCTTTGGAGCATGCCCTATTGACAAGATCCTGCAGACTGTAGTCTTTGGACTATATTCCTTGACTTAGAACAGCCTTTTCAAGATTTATGTAAACTTGGGTGTGTGTCAATATTCTATTGTTTTCTGAAGTTAAGTAATATTCCACCATATGTATGTACCACAGTTTCTACATGGATTCATCTGTTGGACATTTGGTTATTTCTGCATTGGTCTGTTGTGAATAACACGCTTCTATGAGTATTTGGGTAAAATCTCTCAGTGGAAATATGTTCTCAGTTTTGAATAGGGGCCTAGTAGTAGAATTTCTGCATCATATGATATCTATATTTTTCGTTTGGGGGACTAGACAATCTATTTCCCATGGAAATGGCACCTTTTCACAAATTGTACCAGCAACCTCTGAAGGTTTCAATTCCTCAGTGTTCCTGTCAACATTTGTTATTTTCTATTTGTAAAAGAAATGTAGCCATGCCAGTGGGTGTGAAGAACTATTTTAACTATAGGCTTGACGTTTGCCTAGGGAACATTATTGGTAAGCATATTTTTATTTACTTCTTTGGAAAAAAAAATCTATCCTAAATTTTCTGTTCATTTTAAAGCCCTTGTGGAAGAAAATGTAAATTATGTAAATTTAAACAAGTAAAAAATACCCTAAACATAGCAATTTTTTATAAATTTTTGTTAAGTGTTGCCCTTATCAAGTATGAATTTTTGCAAGTACATTACCTTGTTCTATGGACTGCTGTTACATTTCTTTTTATAGTTTGTTATTATTGAAAAAAATTTACGTACATTATTCTCATGACAGTTCCTCTTGAGCTATCTCCTCCCAGATCCTCTGCATCCACCCATCCACCAAACCCACATCTTTTTCTCTTGAGCAAATAAGCAAACAACAAAACAGAATATAAACAAAACAGACAAAAAAGCATAGGAAACATACACACACACACACACACACACACACACACAAACACACATGCAATCTTGATGGTCTACTTTAATTGGGTTTCATCACATGTAAATGGAGTTCTTCATTGGTCTATGAAATAAAAACCCAGAGTCATATACAGAAGAAATGCTGAGTGATCAGAGAGAAGATGGAACAAGCCACAACCACACCTTAGTGTCTCAGCAGACAAGAGAGCAAATTCCTGTGTCTCCTTGCTTATATCCTGTTTTTGCCCATCTAGGTCACTTCCTGTCTATCTGTACAGACCTCCAGCCCTCTATGGTTAGTTAGTGGCAAGCTCCATTCTCTGACCCCCAAACAGGCTTTATTTGTATAAGCAAGATGTCACCACAATCTCAATGTTTGGGTTCTCATGCTTTTCATGTTGTGTGTAAGACACAATTTTTTTAAGCCAGGTAGAGTATATGTGTTTGTGCTTGCTTCTATAAGAATATTAATAGTTCAGTTTAACAGTCAGACAAAGTGTTATTTTAGGTGAATGGTGATTCGTTGTGAGAGGCAGAAATTCAGCCTCACTCATTTGAATGCTGGTGTATACCTGTTCCTGCACAACTTGTTGAAAAGAAAATCAGTAATTTTGAAAGTCATTTTATGAATGAGTCTTAACAATATCCGAGTGCTTAATTTCCTTGCTTAGATCTGTCTTTTCTTCCCTCTATGAGAATTAAAACTTTTTCAGTTAAATTTACCGCTAAGAGGAGATTGGGGAATGGAGTGGGCTGCTCATTGTGGACTTTGCCCACCGGAGGAAGGAATTACCAGATGCATGGTGTCTTGGTAAGGAAAGGGTTGAACTTACTTTTCCCCAGCCCTTCATGTCTCTTCATGGCAAGTGTAATTGGTCAAGGTCAGCTGGCAACTCAATGGAAAGAGAGCTCTGTTACGATAAATCTTTCCGCCAAAAGCCGCCGAGCCCCACCACCACATGTGAGCTTTATGCTAGCCGCCTGCCCGAGTTAGGGCCCAAATTAATACACAGAGAGACCTGTATTAGGTTCAAAGGTGCTTGGCCAATGATTAGGATTCTCATGTTAGCTCAGTCTTAATTATCATAAACCTATATATTTTATAAGACTTATCTTATCGGGCACCTTATTGGCGTCCCTCCTTGCCAGTGGATCACATTGCTCCACTGGAGGAAGAGCAGAGGAGAAAAACAGGGACATTTTCTGTTTCTCCTTGCCAAATATGAGTCTCCTTGCTATGTCACTTCCGGCTGGAACCACTACTTCTCTACTACATTTCCCAGAATCCTCTTTGATTCCTCGTCCTGTCTAACTTGCTGCCATTGGCCAAACAGTATTTTATTCAGCAATCAATAAGATAAACATACACAGAAGTGCTTTTCCCATCAGAGCTCAATCACAGTCTCTATATAGATGAACTCCTTGGGACTCATCAAGACATAGAAAGATGGAAACTAGATGTGAAGGGCTAATGGAAGTTCTCAAAACAAGCAGTCCTACTGTACCCAAAACGTGCTAAATGTGCTCACTCTCTTCCCTCTCATTATAAGCAAAAAGCCCCATGACTTCAGTTATGCCTGAAGGAAAAACAATGTCTGCAATTCCCAGTCCAAGAAACTCCGAATAATTTGGAGACAGCCAAAAGCATGAGTCAGTGGGTTTCTCTTCTCTTTTTTCCCTAGTGTAGCCTGTCTCCAGCAAGGCCCCGTTCCAGCTGTGGGCTGGCCCTCCCAAGGGCCTCATGGAGGCTGTGGGTGGCTGTTCCTCCAATGCTGGTGGCAGTCTGAGCTGCTGCCAAGGCCAATTGAAGCCACTTCAAAGGACACCACCACCACCACTGATAAATGGATTCAGAGGTTTGCTTCATCTCAGTCTAGTCCTCAGGCCTGCTTCACAGGCCCTAGTCTCGAGGGCACAGGCTTCCTCTGTGTAGGTTTGGATGATTGGGAGTTCTAAACCAGGAACACACACAAACCTATCATACACACACACACACACACACACACACACACACACACACACACACACACACACCATGCACACACATATACCAAATACATATTAAGAAGGAAAAAAAAAAGGAGAAATGCTGGGCAGACGTGGGGGTTTCATTTGTAGAGAATATAAATGGGGTTTCTGACATGGTGTGCTCCTGAGGTCCCTCCGGAACCTACTGGAAAGTGGGACCAGAACACTTTTCAGGTCACTCGTAGAAGATGATAATATTTATCTCTGAATGTGTTGACAATAGACTGTTGACCTAAATGTGCCTATTTCTTCCACATTTTCCAGATATGTTCAACCACACTAGGACTTCTATTAATGTAGGAAAAAGTAGTAACAACCAGTTATCATTTTAAAGTAAATGGGTATTTCATTTTTGGTGTGTGATGTAGAGAGGGGACACCAAAATGGGGCTTCCCGGTCTAGACTGTGGTGTCCATTGGACGCATTAAGGCATTTTCTCCTCTTTGGGCCTCAGATTCATATTTGGAATGAGAACTAGATGGGTGGAAACAGTCCTGTGATGAATATGGAAAGAATGCTAGTGTAGATGGAAGAAGCAGAGCCCTGCGTCTAGGAGGAAACGCACCGGGAGCATGGAGAACTACCATCAGTCATGACTTGCTTTCACAGGCTCCTCATTTGTGGACTCATTTCCTTTGTGTGCAGGTCATAGAAATAAGACACCATGTATTTTCTGCAAATATTAGAGATACTGGTAGAAAAATTCTTTGCAAATTGGCATCATTCCAGAAATGTTAGCTTGCCCAGTCTTCATCTCCATAGCTATTAGTATTTTCCTAGTGAGACCCCAAGTCTTTACAGTCCTGGGAGAAGAAAGCCATGAAGTTTTCTGGTGACATTGATGAGCTGGCACCTCCTCTTACTCATGGTTAACATCAGCTGTATCTAACAAGGGCACAAGGGCATTATAGAAAACTGTTCATATTTTCAACAGGGTCTGAGCAACGGAGGCAGTCATACTTTGGGTCTTCTAAAAAAAAAAAACAGCAAGAGGTAAACAAATTTTGACTGGGATGTGATAGGGGAAGCCGTAAGGGGAGCAAGTGTACAGCTTTTCAGCAACTCTTTGATAAAGTTCCCTTCTCTAACTGAAAACCAAGGGGCAGCACAAAATACCAGGTAAGAGCATCCAAATTAGTTCCTGCCTGATGAGGGTTGTCTCTTAACTTCTCATTTCATTAACGTTACCTTGGACCCATTATTCAATCTGTACCTCAGAATTTTCACTTGAAGAATAATGGGACTCATTTCACAGGACACAAAGGATTGTTATGCTAATAGCATGTTTTAATGTCTTCAAAGTGCTTACAGTACCTGAGATGTACTACGTGGAAAAGACTGTAACATAAACCACCCAATGTTAAAAATTTCTATTTGAATGTGTAGAAGCTCAAAAGAGAACTTTTGATTAATGTTCATGGGTGTAGGACTCTATTTCTAAAGTGAATAGATAGGAATGAGCTCAGATGTTCCTTGAGTGCTCTTTAACCTATAGAAAATGTCACAACTTGGTCCTAATGCTCTTAAATTCTACAACTAGGATGTTTTTCTTTTTGTGACCTGTGACATTATCTGTTTTTCTAATAAGGACAAGAATTGTGGCTTAAGTTTATTTCTCTGCCATGTAAAGAGAAGTCTGAAGCTAAGAGTCTTAGGATGGTTTGGTAGTCTCCCTGGGAATAAATCCTAGACTTCTCCACCTTAGATTTCCCTTCCAATGACCATGTTTCCACGTGGCTTCTGGGACTCCAGCCATCATCCTTCCATTGTAGGCCTGAACAAATATTGAAAAGAAAAACAAAAGAAAATCTGGACATTCGTGGCACACACCTTTAATCCCAGCACTCAGGAGGCAGAGGCAGGCAGATCTCTGCAAGTTCGAGGCCAGCCTGTTCCCCAGAGCGAGTGCCAGGATAGGCTCCAAAACTACACAGAGAAACCCTGTCTCAAAAAAAAAGAAAAGAAAAAGAGGCATGTATTAATTTATTTTTAAGGAGTTTCAACAGACATTGCATAAAACAAAGTACCTCTTATGTGGCCATAACTTTTTCTCAGCATCTAATCTCCCTTGTAGAGAGATATGAAGTGTCTGTTTTCCCCACACCCAGATCCCAGTGATTCACTTGTAATTGCTTCAGAATAAGCTCAAATTCACATGCAGACTGCACCATACAGGCTATACACATTGCCTTGCAGAATGCTAATTTTAATACACACACACACACACACACACACACACACACACACACGTACATATATATATTTAAATTAAAATATAATCACACATTATTTCTCCGTTCCTTCCTTCCAACCTCTTTCATGTACACTGCCCCCTTAGTCCCTGTCAAATTCATGGCCTCCTTTTTTCAAATAGTTTTTATTAGGTATATGTATACACGAATAAATACAAATATAATCTGCTGAGTCTGTTTAGTGTAGTTTTTACGTATGTGGTTTCAGGAATAAAATAAAAACAATATGATTCTATGTGGGTTTTCCATGTATCTCAGTGTCATTTTTCCCTTCTCCTTTCCTTCCCATTTCTGCCTCCTCGGTTAAGACCACTGAAGTCTCTCGTTTCTCTCTTCATGTAACTTGTATTCTGTTTTTCCCTTCCTGTTGTCCCCACCCCCACAGTCCCTTTATATTCATATCTGAGGATTTAGAGTTAGGAATCACAGACAGAGAGAACACGCAGCATTTGTCTTTCTGGGTCTGGATCATCTCAATATATTTTCTAGTTCCATCTATTTACCTGAAAAATTATGATTTCAGTTTTTTTTTTTTTTTTACAGTTGAACAGAATTTCCTTATGTACATTAACTTTGCATTATTCCTTTGCCAGTTGAAGGACATTCAGGTTGTTCCAGTTTTCTAACTATTGTGAGTAGAGAGAGCTGCAATGAACTTGCCTAAGCAAATACATGTGGAGTATGACGTTGAGTTCTTTAGGCTCACACCAAGGAGTGGTTTAGCTGGCATGGTTTGATTTGTAGCTTTTGGAGAATTCTCCAAGATGATTCCCAGAGTGGCACCAATTTGTAATCCTAACAATGAGAGTTCCCTTTCCTTCCCCTGTATCCTCTTCAGCATTTGTTGTTGGTTGTTTTGTTGATTTTTGTCATTCTGAGTGGGGTAAAATAAAATCTCAAAGTCATTCTGGTTTGCATTTTCCCAATTGCTAAAGATGATGAATATTTTTTTGGTATTTCTTAGCTATTTCTATGTCTTCTTTTGAGAACTCTGATCAGACTCATAGCCTACTGTGTTTGTCTTTGTTTTATTGATTTATTTTATGATTTCTTTATGTATTTCACTTATTAACCCCCCCCCCCCGTAAGGTGTACAGCTGTCATAGATACTACAGCCACACTCCCTGGGGTTTCTGTTTACTTAATTGATTGTTTCCTTAGATATGCAAAATTTTTTAGTTTTATGAGGTCCAATTTGTCACTTGCTGACCTTAGTTCATGGGCTAATGAAGTCAAACTCAGAAAGTCCTTCCTATATTTCCATCGTATAGGAGTTTACTTCTGAAGTTTTTAATATCTCAGGTTCCACATTGAGGTCTTCGAAGCATAATGAGTTAATTTTTGTATAAATTGATAGATATCTGTCTAAATTCTTTCTTTCTAAAAATGGATGCTGGGACATCCAGTTTTCCCAGCACCATTGGTTGAAGAAGCTGTCTCTTTCTGTGTATGTTTTTGGGATCTTTGTCAAATATCGGATGGCTGCAGTTAGGTTTACTCATGTTTGAGATTTTTTATCTTTTTTTTTTTTTTGGTTTTTTGAGACAGGGTTTCTCTGTGTAGCTTTGGAGCCTATCCTGACACTCGCTCTGGAGACCAGGCTAGCCTCGAACTCACAGAGATCCACCTGCCTCTGCCTCCCGAGTGCTGGGATTAAAGGCATGCGCCACTAACGCCCGGCTTGAGATTTTTTATCTTGTAAAACGCAGCTTGTTGTGGGCACAAAAATAGAACCCTAGTGTTTTTATACAGCACTCATGGTGATTATTGACCTGGGATTAAGGTACAAACAACAGAGATAAGTCACTCCAACTTGGTCTTGTGGCACTCTCCCAAATAGTATAGATTTTCTCTCTGTCTCTGTCTCTGTCTCTGTCTCTGTCTCTGTCTCTGTCTCTGTCTCTCTCTCTCTCTCTCTCCTATTTCCTTCTCCATCTCCTCTCTCTCCTCCTCATTCTCTGTATCTGTTTTTCTGTCCTTCATTCTCTGTTTTTGTCTCTCTGATCTCTATCTGTGTCTGTCTGTCTATCTGTCTGTCTCACTCACACACACAAACACACTTACATATGACTTCTGATATTAGTCTTCATATAAATCTTTGAACATCGTGTCTAGTTCTGGTCACATCAGATCAGCTATGAGAGACTCACACATGGACTGGAACGTCAGAATGTTATTGAACCATAATAAGGCTAGTTGTCATTCCGAGGCTGCTATGTCACTTGCTTCTGTCACAGAACTTTGATATGCATCAGGACAATCGCTGCCATGTATTATTGCCTGTGAGCCAATTCAGGCTTAAGAGATTATAGAAGGTGAGCAGCATAGCTTTATTTAAATAATGATTTCTATTTTCTTGTGGAACATTAATTCATTAATTCATTCAAATTGGCACAGTGAGACAGTAACCAAGCAATGAAGCTTCCACTATGATCAAATAAGTAAACTTTATTTTGCATCTGTTTTTGTTATTTTTTTAACCAATAGTATTTTGTACTCCAGACACATAATCCTGCTTCCTTCCCCATCAAACTCCAGTCATTTTCAAATGACTTTTTTCCTAAGCACCTTTCGTTTTGTCAGACATCCTTGACATTCTTAAAAGATAGCACTAAGCTATGAATCTGATTCTGGGGTGTACTCCATCTGGCAAAGCTAAACCAGTGCCCATTGCCTCAGTTGATAAGACTTTGACTACACTTGCTTACGAAATGAGGAAAATGATTGTAATTTAAAATAAAATTTGTATTCTTAGCACCAAATGCCAAGTGTAGCATAAAATGAGTGTTGAGTGCTTGGAAGAACTGGGTGATGGAGTCAGGAGATGATTACATTTAGTGGAATGCAAAGGCTACATATCTGAAGGGCTGCCATGCGGAATTTAGATGAGAATTCTTCTCCTGCTAGGACTGACTGTTTACTACTTACAGTAACTGTGAAACATGAGAAACCTTCCAAATATCAGAGTGTATGCTAAGTGCATGACTTGGGATGTCTATTATTTATCCGATAATATAAATTATTTAGGAATTATTTTTTCCATAAAGCACTAAAAGGAGATGAAGTTTGGAGAAACCAACAAATTACCTTAGGGAAACTGAGAGTAAGTAACATCAAGAAGAATTAAATATTATGGTTGGTTATAAGGACAGAATTCAGCAATCAAATGACTAGGGTTTGAATCATTCACGATTTATTCAAGGGCTCTCTTCTTATCTCTAAAAGAAATACTTGAGTTAGCGAAGGTGGATTTAACGGAGTCCACAAGACCCAGATAAATGATTAACAGATATTAACACAATTATAGTGAATAACCACTGCAGTCTTCTTGATCCTGAGGATACAGTTTCCGCCCTTCTAGATCTCTAATGACAGCCCAAGAGAGCAAACCAACCCCTCTTCTTCCTTATAAGGGGTCACATTGGCACACCTGAAGCCAAGCCCCTAGGATGCAGCCACCACCCCAAGTCCACTGGTGGAACAAGATGCCACTACATGATAGTCTGCTCGAGATAATTTAAACGCTGATGGTTCCATGCATGCATTTATATGGACATACCCACCCACACATATATGTATGCATTTTTTATTACAGGCTACATAGTATGTTCATATATGTATGTTGCATTTTAATGTATGCCTGTTTTTTGCCTAGACATATCAGAGAATGAAACTGTACAAAATGAAAACAAAATATTGTCAATAAAATGAAAGATAGTTCAAAATCAACACTCACCTTTCATTAATCATTTTATATTATTTAGTCTTATCCGTGCTTTTAGGTTATGTGTAGCTAATGTGTCTGGGGAGAGGCCACATAAAACATCGGATTCCTGCCCATCTTTCCCATCCTCCCCCTCAGACAGTATGTAATAGTAGCTAGAAATTTGCCAGGTGGGAATACTTGCAGCATGGAAATCAGCACGTGCTATCCATAGCATCTTGGCTTATTTTTTTCTTTTATTGCATTCATTTATGAAAATATTAAAACTTTATAACGTAGATTCAAGCATGATACTAGCTATGCGTAGCACCAAAAATGGAGTAAATATTCTTTCCCCACATAAAAATTCCTGTCCCACTAAGAGGCTGCTCAGTTTCCTTTGTGGAGGAAAAAAAAGGTGTTCTAATATGTCTTTGTTGTTTCTCATAATTCTCTGTCAGTACTGTAAAGGCAAATGCTACTGAAACTGTAGGTGAGCTGTGATTTTAAAAGTTCTCTAGCAATCACTTGAAAAATTCAGTGAGAGACAGGTGGCTCTAGGGTATTTATCTTTTGCTATTTGTGGACTTGAGATGCTTATCTTTATCAGTGATAAGGACAAATATACATACTTAAGTATGAATGAGAAGAATAGGAAAAAAGGAGGGTGAACAAAATCCAACTATGTATGAACCTGCTGCATTGTCTGCTAATTACAACCCATTAGCAAGTAACAGAAAAGTAAACATAAGTATGCGTGAGAATTTTTCTACACACATGTAATGCTTTCTTTTTTCATAGTTGGTTATTTAGCATGTGCCAGCAACCCGTCCTTGCAAGAGTTTTCCTTATTTCATTCTCAAAGATCTAGTTAGGTCCTGTTGATTCAGGCTCACACAGCCAGATCATGAAGCCCTTGTCTAGCAGATAGATACGGATGGAGTTATAAAAGACTTTTTTGAGGGCAGGGCATGAAGCCTCTAACACTGTTGATGACAAAGCCACTTCAAATGATACTGTGATTTCTTCCTAGTCATAGATTTTCATAATTCTTAAGGAGCAGATAAGTTGAGAGTGTGGAGAGGGTATTGATCAGGTATCAGCACTATCAGTTCCTGGAAAAAAGAAAGAATCTTCAACAAATGGTGCTGGCATAACTGGATGCTGGTGTGTAGAAGACTACAGATAGATCCATAGCTATTGTGATGCACAAACTTAAGTCCAAATGGATCAAAGATCTCAACATAAATCCATCCACATTGAACCTCTTAGAAGAGAAAGTAGGAAGTACTCTCAATGAATTGGTACAGGACACCTTCTGAACATAACACCAGTAGCACAGACACTGAGATTGAATTAATAAATGGAACCTCCTGAAACTGAGAAGCTTCCGTAAGGCAAAGGACACAGTCAACAAGACAAAACAGCAGCCCACAGACTGGGAAAAGATATTCACCAACCCCACATCTGACAGAGGACTGATTTCCAAAATATCTATATCCCCATTTCTAAGAGACTTCACTAGGGCCACTCTCCTAGATTCCAGAGACTTTCCACTGCACTAGGTTTCTATATTGAACTCGTAATCTTCTATAACCAGGCAAGAATCCTAGCAGTAGGATAGAGACATCAACCCAGCCACAAAGCCTTCAATCTACAGTCTTTCCTGCCTGCAAGATGTGCTAGGGTAAGGATAGAGCAGAACTTGTAGGAGTGGCCAAACCAATGACTGGTCCAACTTGAGGCCCATGCCACGAGAAATAGCCTGTGCTGCTGTAGTCTTGATGGCCATGAATCAGAGGCAGGAAAGCACAAAGACCCAGGAGAGAACCAAATGTGACTGGAAAAATGAATAATAAAAATAAAGTCAATGAAATGATTCCTACTGATATTCTGTTATAGATGTGTGCCCAGGTGTCATCAGAGAGCCATCACCAAACTACTGATGGGAGTAGGTGCAGAGACCCATAGTCAAACACTATGTGGAGCCAGGCGATCTCACAGAAGAGCAGGAAGAAGTATTATTAGGAGGCAGAGGGGTAGAGGACACCACCAGAACATGGCCCACAGAATCAACTAAGCAGGGCTCATAGGGGCTCACAGATGTTCCACCACATAAGTGACACATGGGACCCTCTATGGGCCTGAGCTGGGTCCTCTGCATAAACCTTGTGGTTGTATAGCTTGGTGTTCTTGTGGGGCTCCCAACAGTGGGAGTGGGGGTGTCTCTGACTCTCTTTCCTGGGCTTAGGACCCTTTTCCTCATATTGGATTGCCTAGTCCAGCCTTAATATGAGGGTTTGTGCCTAGTCTTATTGTAACTTGCTAGGACATGAACCCCAGAGGTTATCCCTGGGAGTCCTGATCATTTATTTATTTTTAAAAGGAAATGGAGGAGAAGTGGATCTGGGGAAAAGGAAGGGACTAGGAAGAGTAGAGAGAGGGAAAATGTGGTCAGGATACAATGTATGAAGGAAGAATAAAAGAAAAGCTATTAACAAGTTAAGACATTAATCTGCTTGTTCTTACCCCTTCGTAATGTACAACTTCCCAATGACAAGAATCAGAATATTTTGTAGTTTAGATGCTGAATGTCCCCCAAAGTCACTTGTGCTGAAGCCCTGGTCCCCAACTCAGCACAGCAACAGCAGGTGGAAGGATATGTTGAAGGTAACGGAAACATGTACTTTAGGATGTGGCCTTAGAATAGATGATGGGACCCCACCCTTCTTTCTCTCTATTCTCAGGGGCAGTATCTTCTTCTGCATCTCTCACCACTAAGCAATTGTCGTACCAGAGGCCCCAAAGCGGCAGGCAATCAATCACAGACTGAAATCTCTGAAACTGTGAACCAAAATATGCTTTCTTGTCTTAAAGTACATGATCTCAAGAAATTTGTTACAGTGATGAAAAGTTGGCTATGATAGATATTTATGTATTGTTCTCCAGTTAATGTGAGTGCTTCCTCATTGAGGAGTGTTTTGGTCTCTGATAGGAGAGTTTATCTCTTAGAGCATCTGACTGTGTCTTTTCAACCCTCAAAACTTATTAGAAATCACTGCTTTTCTTTCCTTAACCTGAGTAAATTTAGAAATCAGACAATAAAACTCAATTTTCCCTCTTCAGTTCCTCAGGTTCTAGAAATGGGTGCAGCATTTAAGAAACTCTTTACTAATGTTGCTTAGAATTTTATGCTGTTTTTACGTGTTTTTATGCTGCCATATCCATCACGTGAGAACTGTTTCTCTCCTCATTTGGCACCACCCTGAAATAATTTACTGTTGTAATATAATAGTTAGAGATGTGTACATTTGTTTATGTGGTGGAACATTTGTTTAATGATGCAAAGATGTATTCTTTTTTTTTTTTTTTGAGACAGGGTTTCTCTGTGTAGCTTTGGAGCCTGTCCTGGCACTCACTCTTGAGACCAGGCTGGCCTCGAACTCACAGAGATCTGCCTGCCTCTGCCTCCCGAGTGCTGGGATTAAAGGCATGCGCCACCAACGCCTGGCAAGATGCATTTTTTTATGTTGCAGTTGTTTAACTTTGTTAAGCTGTGCTACTTTGCTTGTCTAAAATGTCTGATTAGTCAAACAAAGAGCTGGACAGTCAATAGCTAGGCAGAAGAGAGAAATGGATGGGGATGCCAAGCAGAGAGAATAAATAGGAGGAGAAATATGGGAAGAGGAGAGCAAGAAAAAGGAAGAAGAAGAAGAAAAAGAAGGGAGGAAGATACCAGGGGCAAGCTACCCAGCTATACAGAAAGCCACAGAGTAAGAAGGAAAGAAGAGATCCATAGAAAACAAAAAAAGGAAAAAACCCAGAGGCATAAGGTAGATGGGATAATTTAAAAGAAAAACTGACTAGAAATAAGCCAAGCTATGGCTGTTGTAAGAAAGAGTAAGTTTTGGTGTGATTACTGGGGAGATTGGAGGTGTGTCCCCAAAGAATAAAAAGTAAAGGGTAAACAACAGCAAATTAGCAAGTCAACTGATATCAGATCAGAAGGACAGTGAGCACATTTTATTAATCTGGAATTAATACTTGAGCCTCAAAGAAACTCGAAGCAAGGAGAATTTTAACATATATATTTCTATATATATTAGAAAAGCTACTTTTGATTGAGTTTTAACTTCACTTTAGAATCGTAGCATATCCTTTGCATTCATCTTTGGTTCTAATTCCCATTTTATAAGACATGTTGGGAGTTAGTGGTTAGAAAAGCACAACCAATGCTGGTTCCATCATAGGAGGCAGAGATCCAATACAAAGGCCTCCTTGAGTGTAATAATGTTTCATAAATATACAGCTACTTATCCATAGGAAGCTTTCATTAGGGAAACAAACAACGACTTTAAGAGTAAACAATTTCATAGTGACACAAACAAAGGAAGAGACTTGTTTGAGAAGTAACATGACAATTTTTCTGAATTTTCTTGACTAGTCAACTGAAAGACATTGTAAATGGGAACCAACTATGGGGGAAAAAAAAACTGACCCATGCATGGCTCAGCCTTTAACCCTGGGTGACCCAGGAAAGCTTCATATATCCAAACATTAGACAGACTGTTCTCTACATTCCTTGTTCTCCAACCCGTGGAGTCCTCCTCTTGGACCTGAGGACTCCATTGCACTTTTCTTCCACTGTTCATGTTCTCAAAAATCTCATTCTTGTCCTCTGGTTCATCCCTTAATCAATCTAGAGAACCTTGACGTCATCATTATCCCTTAAAACCCTAACAATATCCCCCGTGGTTCAGAAAGGGACAAGGAGATAATTACTAGAAGGCTTTTTCTTCAATTCTTTCAAATAATTGTCTATAAAGTTTTGTTAGTCTCACTGACCATATGGTAGAGATAGACTGCCAATACTCAGATTAATTAGAGCCTCCCATTAGTTCACAGTGACTTGTAGATATTCTCAGCTTAAAACCATTCACCAGGATGAATTGTGTCTTTACAATCCTTGTAACTTCCTTTTTATGGTCTCCTGCAATATTTCCTTAGAATAATACCAGCTTTTAGCATCTCACACAGTGATGTATGTTAGCCCATCATTATCTAAAGTATCCAGAAGAGCTGAAACTTAAAAAAAAATGTCTAAGGTTAAAAAAAGATCCAAACTGCTGAAATGACTTCATACATATAACTAAGTGTAATCTCTCTCCCATCTCTCTTCTGTCTGTCTGTCTCTTCATTTACTGATGTAGTAAACATGCTTTGATCTAATTAGTCACCTGAAAATAATCACATATACCTTACCTAGAATAAACTGTGAACCTGTTTAAAATCAGTATTTTTTGTCAGTCTCCTATACCTTGTGGATCCTGGTTGATAGTTTTCAGGAAAAAAATTAAGAATCAAGAAGCCAACAAGCATCTTTAAGATGGAAAGTATCAGCCTTTGAGTAGGCAATGGTTATAAATGATGGATGCAGCATTCATTGTGAGTGATACCCAGAAAACACACACCTACAGAGATTTAAAAATCGTTGTTTGAAAGTAAGCTGAAGACAGGGACTACTGTGAATTTGTGGTAGTTCTTCTGAGTGCTGGGGTTTCCCGTGCATGCCACCATGTACCAAACTAACACCATTTTTAAAATTAGTGTATTTATTTTCTGAGAATTTCATATATGAATACTGTATATAATTTCTCCCCTTAGTCTCCTTCATCCAACTCCCCCTCTGCCTCACCCATTCCTTCTCATATCCATGGTCTTCCTTTTGCTTTTTTAAATAATGTTGCTACACACACACACACACACACACACACACACACACACACACACACACACACAAATACACACACATTTATAAATACAAACTGATGAGTTCATGGGTTCACTTTCATTCTGTGTTTAGGGCTGACTTCTTTGGACTGGATGATAATGTGTTCTTGGAGAAGACTGATTCTCCCTCTCTCCACAACCATTAGTTTTCTGTAGCTCTTCATCTAGGGATGGAGCCTTGAGATATTTCCCATCCACACTGACAAGCCAATGGGTATTTTCATTTTTCAGAACCTTATTGTTGAGATTTCCTAGGTATAGCTCTCCTGTCAATATGTCACAGCAGATAAACTGGTCCTCCATCTCTAGCAATCTTTGTGTCCCTTCTTCTGCATTGTTCCCTGAGCCTTAGGTGTCAGGATTGTGCTGTAGAGAGAGATGTGTCAACCGGGGATGGGGACTCAACTGTCATTTTTTTTTTTTGTCTGCAATTTGAGCAGCTGTGGCTTTCTGTCTGAATCAAAAAGAAGCTTCTTGGTTGACAGATGAGAGCTATACTCATCATCTATGAGTATAAGTATTTAGATAAGTATTTAGAATTCAGATGCTGAAACAATATTTTAAATATATTCTTGAAAACCACAAAAGAAAATGGACAAGGAAGGTGGTAGAAGCTGTCACAGCTTGTTCACTCTTCATTCATTTTAAAGACCTAACCCAAAGTTAGCACATTTCAACATGTAAACCAGGACTTGGCAAAACCCAAACTGTCAATTTAAGTTCTCTCTGGAGACATGTTGCATTTTCCCTGGAGAGGAGGCTCAAGTGAGTGGGAGATGGAGCAAAAGCTCTTGCTATGGTTTGGGACAGAAATGATGAAAATGTTAACTATAGAGGTGAAGACAACAAGAACGGAGAAGAGCGGGGTGTGAGAGAGATGAATTCTAGCTAAAACACTGAAGGTCCTGATGGAAAGAGAGGGTGGATATGACCCCCAAGTTTCAAGGTCATAGATTAACTGTCTTTTCACTTAATTTTGTCCTTTTTGTTGTCTTTGACATGAGTTACTTCCATCTGTATTACTCTATACTCTTTCCATTAGTCAGTCTGCCAACCATTCTTGTTAGGTTCACAATACAGCCGTTTTGGTGGGTGGAAAGACACCCTGAGTCAGCAGACCCAATCCTGGATTCACGTTTTTCTGCAAGGATATTGCAATACAACCTATCTCTGTTTTTGCTTCCCCATCCTCCCCCATTCCTGCCACTTACAGGTTTGGGAGAGTTCTGATTTTTCTCTGCTCTTCAGTTTTCCAAATTTCCACAGGATATATAGGAAAAAAGTAATCTCCTATGAGTCCTCTTGAAATAGAAATTGAGAGATACTGGCCTCCGATTACAGAATGCCATTCTCCTTTGGCAAGTACAGTCAAAGTGGGCCAGCATTCAGTCATTCATAATTTTCTCCTTGGTGCCAGGCATCTTGCCAAGTAAGTGGTATGTAAGCTAAACACTGTCTCTGGGGATCCAAGGGAGACGAAGTTCTCTGCTGCCACAGAAGGCACATTCTGTGCCACAGAGACAGACTGAAGAGCAGGCAAACAGAAAATGAGATCATGCTACAGGGTAGTGCAAGGTACCAAGAGAATATTTAGGGGTCAGTGTCTAGGAATGAGGGAATAGGTCTCAGATCTGCTTCCAGTAGGTCATGAGGTACCTCTCTGGAGAGAAGTTACTTAAGGTCAGAATAAGAAATGAGACATCAACTAGAACCTGCTTGGGATGGTGTATAAGTCAAAAATATGCCCATAGAAAGTCAGGGGAGAAGTGAGGTTGTGCCTGTTTTCTTATAGAAAAAGGAACAGACAAAACTTTGGGAAAACTCACAGCAGAGTGGGAGACACTTCCCACAAAGCACAGGACAGTAAGGTTCAGGCCTTGTGTGCTATGGTGGCTTTCCTTGATGCTAGTCAGTTCTTGTTTTGTGATATTACAGAGTTTGGCCAAAGAGCAGCTTGTGCTCTGAATTTATCTCACACGTGGGCATGACCTATGACTTAGTTCCTGCTGATGGTTCATTTGCGCATATGTGTTAAAGAAGGCTTTTATACTTCTATTTCTATCTTCCTTAGGGAAACTCTATTTTAAAGTAATCTAGAGGCTGGTGATGAGCTTAGTAGTAGAATAATTGGTTAATGTGCAATGAGATTGAGTTTTGCATAGAAAAATAAGTAATCTTGATCTATCCCTGGTGCATGAGCTAGCTTGTTGGAGCCCATTCCCTTGTGAGGGAATGCCATACTCAGCCTTAACTTAGGGGAGGGGCTTGGTCCTGCCTCAACTTAATGTGCCAGACTTTGTTGACTCCCCATGGAAGCCCTTACCTGTTGGGAGGAGTGGATGGGTGACTGTTGGGGAGACAAGGGGGTTTGGGAGTAGGGGTAAGAGGGAGAACTGTGGTTGGAACGTAAAATGAAATTTAAAAAATTAATTTAGTATAAACGAATGAAATAAGTAATTTCTACTCATTCCTATAGCAAATCGTCTCTTCCAAAAATGACACTAACGACATTGCCATTTTCAGATTCTCTTCCTGCTGCTCTCTCTGCGTTGCGTCTTGCCTTAAACTAGACAAGCCCTTATGAACTTTTACCTACTAGTGTATTGCGGGAGTTATGCTATGGGACTTAGACTCTATGTCATAAAAGGTAACTGGCGCCTCTTTGCTTGCTATGGGTCCCCTGAATCATGTAAGACACTTGATGAACTTGCTTTCTTTTCAGCACTTTCATCCGGCAGGGAGGAGGCTCTGCTTGCTGGCTGTTTCCCATAGCTTACTCAGCCTGCTTTGTCATCACAGGCAGGACCAGGACCAGCTCAGAGGCAGCACTGCCCCTGTCAAGCTGGCCCCTCCTATGTCAAGCATCAATCAAGGAAATGCACCCTAGGACAACCTTGTGGGGCATTTTTCCAGTTCAGGGTCCCTCTTCCAAAATGACTCAAACTTGTCTGAAATCAGAGCTGTGAATTAGCAAAGGAAGGGAGAAGTCTTTCTGTTACAAAGCCAGAGAACATGGCATGAGTATAGGGTGCACATAGGAACCATTTCACAGATGGGGCTCAGTAACTGAGGATTTGGGAACCAATCTTAGGGAAACATGTGACTCCATGAAGAATTTTATTCATGGGAGTGGAATTGGCAGTGATAACAAACACAGAGAAGGGAACTCAATCATGAAAGATCCCAGACACCCACATTTTGTCACTGGGTGTCCATGGATTCCAGAGTGGCATATGCTTTAGTATGTTCTGCTTCTCTCTAGATAATTCAATAATACTTTACTGTTATACTCAGGCTTCCTGGCCTGACTTTCTGTTTCACAATTTTTCCTTTTCTTCTTGTCAATGTGGAGCGTAGGGCAATTACCACTTCATTCATCACTTTCTTTTAGGCAGACTGTAGGGAACCCTTCCTTGAAAGCCAGATGCCACAGATAAACTCACAGCTGGCCCAATGCTGGTGGCAAGGACTCTTCTCTGCTCCCACTGAGAAACACCTGCTCTTCCAGGCCACAGACCCATCCCCTGAAACACCCTGGGAACCCATCTCTGAGCATCCTCCAAGCTCTTATCTTGACATAATCACCAGGTTTGGGTTTTTCTAATCTGCCAGATTAAATCTTGACATGGCCCGATGGAAAGATCCCATCCTTGTCATTTTTCACCTGCACAATTTCTCAGTTGCGTTCTTTTCATCTGTTGTATTTATGACCCAACTGTAATTTAGAAGAATACCTAAGAAAACGCTAGCTTCAGAGGACACCTCTGTCAAATTGCCTCTAAGAGTCGCTTTCTGAGTGAATGCAGTGAACTGTGATGAAGCTCATCATTGCAGTCAATTAGGTTTTAGACCAGTCATTTAAAAAAAAAAAACTCTTCTGAGAGAGAGAAAGAAAGCATTTGGAAGGTAGAATCAATCAGTTATCATCTAGATGTAGATGGAGGAGGAAGAAATTAAAGAACAGGGTATTTGTGCTTTTAATAGATACAGGTCCAGCAAAGGTCATCTGAATGCTATGATAGTGTGTTCCTTCTGCATAAAGTAGAAGTCACCATCTTGAAAGGATGTCTAACAATCTTTGCAGACAAACAGGAGATTATTGGGCTTATTGCAAGCAACAGTGGCAGGAGCAGTCTTAGAGAGTGATGTAGAAAGAATTTGTACATTGGGAGGCAGATGCTTAAGCAGCCAAGCAGGCAGGAATCAAGTGTGGTCAGGCCACCACGTGGGAGCTTGGATCAAAATGGATGAACTATCTAGAAGGGAATGAGAACAGACTTCAGGAAAGAAGGTAGCACCGTCTGTGGTAATGCCTGCCTGAAGTGGAGGCAGAGTGAACAACTACTTTGTTTGTTTGTTTGTTTTTTCCTGCATTTCAACTTTCCATTATTTAAAAGTGCCACCCAATGGCCAGGCCCACTAGCGAGCTCATTGGTAATGTACGGCAGTGTCACCGAGTATTAGAAGCAGAAGGTCGGTTTGAGAGTGATATACACATACATCGAAGTGACCTGCCTACAGGACAACTGTGCCCCCCCCCATGTCAAATCATAAAATCCTCTAACTTCCACTAACCCACTTTTAAACACCATCATAAGTGAGTATTGAAATCCTGTACTGGGAACAAAATTTAAACTGTTGAGGAATATTTTGGAAAAGAAAAAAAGTTCCAAGGGTTTAAAATGTTAGATAAAGGTAACTCTGTTCCTGGGAAAAGGGAGAGTCGTAAATATGCATGATATCGAAAGCTGGAAGTAAACGAAAGTAAATGTAATGTATTCAGGGTGTTTGAGAAGAGGTGATTCCTGCTCTCGAGTCTATCTTATTCACTCAAGGCAGAATGCAGAGGGGACCGTGAGAATAGCAGAGAGAGCTATAGAGACGGCAAGATGAGCAAGGGCAGGGGGTGAAAGCCTTTTAAAATGCTTGCTAGAGAGGTAACATGCAGCATATGCATTGTGAGGAATACAAAAATGCCTGGAGATAATTTTTATATTTATATCCAAATAGGAAAATTCTTCCTGATGGAAGAAGAGATGAATTCATCTGTTTTCTGATTTACCTAGAGAAACGCTGGGGTTGGAGGCAGGATGAGCAGGAAGTGACATGGGTGCAATTAGAATCCAAGTGACCTTGAATTCATTTCAATTCTAGTTCTGCTTCTGACAATGGCCTTGTCAGGGCCTTCACTCCAGTTGGGGGTATGTACATTGAAAACCAGAGACAGCTACCCTGTACTGTTGCCCAGTGCTTTGCAAACAAATAAGCAGCCTTTGTCTCCTGGGACCTGAGACTCTGACGAACTCACTCTCTAGCCTGGATAGTCTGTGATGATAGCTCTGACATCATCTGTCTCCACCACCCTGGAATCCTGCTTCAAACTCGCTCTAAAAATGAATGACGCCAACTTGTACATTAAAATCCTCCTCTACCTACCCAGAAACGTTTCGGAAGTTTGATCTCCTATGGTATACATCACCATCCTTGAAACAGGTCAGAACAAACTTAGAAATACAGCCTTCCTGTTTTGTAGCTGTTCGATCTTCTGAAGTTACCTTACTTTCCCTGAGTAATCGAAAGGACTACAAGAAGTGAGGTGCTTAGCACATGCTTAACCTCATAGTGTGTGTTTAATAAACTATGCTTGCTTCTGGCTTATTTTCTCCTACACTTTGAGTAAAAGTAAAATTATTTTTCCCAACAAAAGCTCTCATTTGCTCTCCTTTTCACGTTTTCACCCTTGCCATTCTGTCCTCCTGGAATGTTCACTTTGGCCTTTTATGTGGAATTCAGTTACGGCTTCCTCCACGATCCCTTAACCTAGAAAGCCAAGCTAGTAAAGGACGTGTTAAAAAAAAAATCCATTAATCTTTTCTTCAGTCTTATAAAAGCACAGATTCCTTTCAGATTTGAATTAGATGTTTCATGTTTGCACTTCTCCATTCTCCATTTTAAATAGCATGCTTCTCTCTCACCCTAGGTCCAAATCCAAAACAGTGCTCATATGCAAGAACAATAGACCGGCAATTAGGCAGACACACCTGTGTTTGAATTCCAGCGTCCTGAGAATAACTGAGAGAGTTTGGCTACCTGCCATGGAGATGAACATTCCTTTTTGGCAGGTTGTTACCATTAGCAGGAAGGAGAATGATAGATAGATAAAGGAGTAACAACCTTTGTGCAAGCCCAGAGCTGCAGAGTTTGCAAATCCATTCCCCTTTCTCGCTAAGCAAGCACTGAGTTTCCTGCTTCTGGTTTGGACCTGAGTGGAAGTTCCCAAATTCCAACAGGAAGGTCATACTTGTGGTCTCCCTCCCTCGCTGAAACCTGAAGCACTGGAATTTCATGTGGGTGGCGTTTTCTCCAGAGATTCCCAGCTGCAGTACCAGATCAGAGGTAAGCGGCTAGATGCTTATTAGACAGACAGCTAATTCTCCCTGTTTAGTTTTCAAAAATCCCAACACTCTCTTGCCAAGTATGGGTTCAATAATTGTCAAGAGTTTCTGTGGGGAGCAGTGGGATGTTTAAATACGGGATAGCATCTCATTTCCTTGGTAGATTTACACGTAAAAGCAAGACAATAGGCAACATCTGTCTGTTCATTGGCTCACTAATCTACCCAGTACACTTGAGCACCTTTGAAATGTCACACTGCACTGTCTTCAAAGTCAGGCATCTGGTAGAGTTTTAATAGTATATGAGGAACTTTAGCACATGCGATCTTCATTGTTTTTTTTTTTTTTTCACAACAGTCTAAAATGGGGACCAAATTACCTTATTTTAGACTTCATAAAATGGAAACTTTGACCAGTTTTGATGCTTCCACGGGAACCACAGTTGAGGCATATCAGAGTCAAGACTTTACTCATTTGCTACTGATGAAACATCTATCATCTAGATGGTTTCCAGTTTTGGAGCTGTTACAAACCATGCTGTAAGGATCATTCCCATCTTTTGTCCATGCCAGCAATGTTCCCACTGGAATACGCCTAGTAGAATTGCTAAGTCATAGCGTGTATATATGGCTTAGGCTATATTATACACCACTGGTGTGAGGTGAGATAGTTTGTCCCTTATGCCATTTTTAAATAATACAAATTACAAGTGGGTACTGTGTCCTTGAGATGGCTTCCATCTCTCCCTACTGCCTCCTTGTCGAAAGTGTAAAGTTGCCACTTTCTCCAGCAACACATGGGGTCTGAGTCTCTTCTTGAACTTAGGTGAGGCCTGGATGCATAGAACTTTCTCCCCCAAAGGCAATGGTGTGTCTGCAATGCTAAGCCTATAGGCACTGGTCATGCTATGTGGTTAGATTTCTTAATATAATTTCATTTAACTAAAATACTAATGGCATCATTATATAGTAGAAACTGTATGGAACACTCAAGCTAGACTAACAGACTCAGTCCAGGTGCATCTCTGTGATCTTAGAAGCTAGATGGTTGTAATGTGCACACTATGAATTATTTTCTCGGATTAGAACCATCAAACTGTTGGAGATGACCTAAAAAGGGAGCTCTGCCCACAGGTGGTAACAAGTCACATGTCACTAGCTGTGTGAGTGAGTGATCTTGAAAGCAGGTTCTACAGTTCCTGGGCTAGCTGTTCTAGATGATACTGTAGGAATTCAAACACACTTTCCCTGCAGACACCCCCACCCACCCAACCGGATTACAGATGCATATGTGAAACAAATGTCTGGGATTCTCTTAAGCAGCCCAGGGCTGATCTTGAGTTGTATATGTAGATACAGCCTGTCTTTCCAGTTGTTCTTTGCCTGTTCGTTTCATTTCCAAAGCATGCTGCTTTTCATTTACACCAAATCAACCAGCACATGGGCTGAGAACCCTGAAAAGCAGGCAGATTCATGCTTATTCAGGGAGGATGGGGGAAATGGCATCGCCGCTTTCTTTCTCTTGTTTAACCGATGGTGAGATGATAGTTTTCAAAACTGGAGATTATTTACCCAGAAAATCTTTGAGATATTAAAGGGAACTGTCTTTGTCTCGGGACACATTATATCCAGAGTTGAAAATAGCATAAAAATATGAAGATTGAGTTTGAGTGGCAATACTGGCTGTTGGTTGTCAAATGTATAATATACTATATGCTTATTTTAGTAACTCTTTGGGTTGCTATAGGATTGGATACAGGGGTGGGAATATGGCCCCTATTTCTAACCCATCAGTAGGGCAAGGGAGACTGATATATTCCAGGTTCAATGATAACCCCTGTGTTAAAACTGTATGATAAGAGAGACACAGAAGAAGACACTTGAAGTTGACCTGTGGCCTCCACATGTGCAACCATACATACTCACATATAAGTACACGTTTTGTAAAAATTAAAAAGGTTGGCTATAGAATATTTTTAAGTTCTGCCATGAACACATTTACTCTCAATAATAGAATATTTGGAACCCAGGAAGTTTCACTGTGCTTAGGGTTTGCTATACTGTAGTTCTACTGGAATAGAGACAGTGTAAGGAAAACAGCCCCGAGGTACAGTCAGGATATGCTTCCCACTGCTGCCACACAGAAAGGGAACAAATGTTCTCAGATATGTCTAATTAGCTCTTAAGTAATTCCAAAGTTCTCCCTTGAGAGTTATATGGGAGAGAAGGCATCTGGGAGGCCATCCTTTCTCTTGCCAAATTGCCATTTCAAATTCATTGCTCTCTCTCTCTCTCTCTCTCTCTCTCTCTCTCTCTCTCTCTCTCTCTCTCTCTCTGTGTGTGTGTGTGTGAAGCATCTTTGTATCTTTCCAATGATTAGATATGTGGCTCGCATACATGAAGGCTGTTGATTGGTGCTGACTGAGCAGAGCTGGGTGCCCTGGAGGTATCTGAAATGTACATATCAAGAAATCACAGTGTTTTGCATATTTCTCTACAGTTTTACAGGCTGGTACTGCAACATCTGTATAACTTACCTGTGTAGAACCTGAACCTAAATTGTTGAAGTAACAAAGCTTTATAAAACATTGCTGGTATTATGTCAATTTGGTCAGTCATATCTGAAATGAGCACCAAATCTTTATAAGAATCATATACACATATGTATAAAACATATATATAATGACATAACACACACACACACACACACACACACACACACACACACACACACACACACACACACACACACGTGTGTGTATGTGTGCCTGAGTGTGTGAATTCATATGTATGTGCAAATTTACTAAGGCCTGCAATGTCCCAAATGTTGTCTTTCTCATCCTGGCTCCACCATTCCTTGGCTTCTTTGCTCCAACCAAGTCTCTCCTTTATTTCTTGATGAACTAATACCATTCCCTAAAGCATAGCCTTTTCACATGTGATTTCCTTGGGTTGGGATTTTCTTCATCTGTTCATCATACAGCCGACTCTTGGAGCCTGAGATATGCTTTAATGTTCTTCGTTTAACAGATACACTCTTCATAGTCTTTCTTACTTTTCCTGTTTTCAGTAATTGCATTGTTTACTCACTCACTTATTATTTACTGTCATCTCTTCCACTAAAATGTAAGGAAGTCAACACATATGACTTATGCATGTCACATGTGCAGCACATACCACGGAGGCTAACGTGTGTGGCAGTCAGTCAATAACTGTTGACTGAAGGCATGGGAAAATGATGCATGGGTTTTAATTGTGGGTTAATGAGATGGAAACAGTACATGAATGAAACTGCTGCAAATTTGGCATTTATTGGTAGGTTAAAGAAGATGTATAGGGTTGTTACAGAGTTATGTTGGAAATCTCCCATGGAGGGCCTGGATTATAATCAGGTCTTAGTAGATGTCAGTTGCTCATTTCCTTGATGTTAGTTTGTTATTAAAATTTTCCAAGTAAGAATTTACTATATTTTTCTAGGTTTCTTGTGTATTTAATCTATAGAAACACCCTGCTAGGAAAATCATGGATAAATGAGCCTAACAAGCAGTAGTGAAAATAAAATGAGACTCTGGACCAGTCATATTCTCATTAATTCAGTGACCTAAATAAAATAGTAACTCAAGGAAGTCATTCTTTCTTAGATATGTATGCACCATGTTGCTGCCTGAGGCCCATGTATTTCTTGTGCTCAATGTTTGAGTTTTGAAAAGAAATGGAGAGAAATTTTAAGTTATTTTCAATTATTCAAGGTTATTCAAGATGGCAATAGCTAAGAAAACTGAGATGGAGACCACTGCTGGGCTAAGTTTTGGGAACATCCTATACAGTTTATTGATTCATATTCATTTTTCCATCTGTGAAGTAGCCATGTTGGACACTGATGTTCCAATTCAGTTACAATTTTTTTTTTCTTTCTATTCTTCCATAGAAAAAAGTCCTAATATTTTTTGGAGGAGGTGTGGAATTTGGTTTAATTTTAAAATTGGCAAGAAATTCACTTATCTAGCATAAAATATGCTGTCAAGGCAGAGAAATTTTTTAAAAAGATATAACTTAGCACTTAAGAAAATGAAGATGGGTATTTAATAAAATGAATGGCATCCCAACTTTTTAAAACTTTATAAGAAAAAGGAGATACAAAGATACTGTCTGCTGATGTTACTGCCCAGCTCAAGTGTCTTCTGTCAGACTAACAGCAAGCCTGTGAAGATTTTGTCTTTGACTCTGTTTGTGTTTGTACCTTGCAGCTTCATTGAAATATTTATAGGACGTGGGACACTGAATCTGTCTTGATGTTTTATCCTTTATGTGTGACTACATTTTTATCTTTATTCTGGGGCATATTTTAGCCAACAAAAGCAGGAGTACTTCCTATTCCCTACATTGTGCCCATTGCTCTTGGGTCTGTGGTCTGCTCTTTTGTAGAGTGGATCATTGACTTTATGTCTTTCTTTTTTTATATAGTGTTTTTACTTTCTTTATGTTTATAACAATGTTCTATATTCCTGAGTGATAATGTTGCATTCAACTCACTGGGCTGACAGAATCATTAACTTTAGCTTATAATACACACATTTTATTTATATAGTGAGGCGTTGGGCTATGTTGCTTACCTTCAGTGAGTTATGCATGGTTTATCCAATATCTATTGCTTTTAAAGTGCGAGAGTATTGTCATTAGCCATGCTTTCATATTTTCAAAGGAAAACAAGCAAACAACAAAATCAAAACACCCACATGCTTGTCAAAGTTATAATATATTCCTTTCTCAGACGGAAAACATCAAAATCCACAGACAGAAATGATGTAGCATTCCTATATCAAAACGAAGAAAACCAACAGTATGTCAAAAATATCTCCTGAGATTTTGGAATTTCAAAGACACTGAAAAATAAATGACTTCTTATGTAAAATTTGTAGAAGGGCTGAGAGGACATAAAGCAGGCTGATCTGGGACATTGTTAGAAAATCATGGGACCTAGAAGGACCCAGATTTTGATTCAAGAATTCAATATTAAACCAATATGTTATAGCATGTATGAGAGTCCTTGTTAAAGGGTACAAAGAAACTCTCTTACATCATAGGATTCAGAAAGTATATGTACCTGGACCAGGCTAGCCAGAGCTACATAGTAAGAATCTGTCTCAAAAAATAAAATAATAAAATAAAACTGTATATGATTCTAATTAGCTAAAGCCTATCGTGATGTCTCATTCTCTCAGATTTGCACCCATTCTACTGGGTGGTGGTTGAGAGAATCTGTCTCTCTTTTCTCAGCTTTTCCAAAGCTGTTGTCATGTTCTTGTGGTTCAGTTACTCAGCCATATCCCCTGGGTGAAATCCTGCTGGTATCAAACAGCAAGCTGGATGTCTCCTTACATTTACCATCAAGAGGCAGAAGGCTGGGCCACAAATAAGATGTCAATGAATTAAGATTAACAGCATATTATATGAATTATTTCCAACATGCCAACTTGTGAAATGATTTAGTGAGAATTATGAAGCAGGTCAAAGCTAAAAGACAAACAAAACAAAAATAGATCAAGTGTCTTTCCTTGGAAGAACATCTTCAGTCACCTATAACTTGATATCAACATACAGGAGGTGTAAATGAAAAAGAATAAACAAATATAACAAACAGCTGGGGCAAATAATATATGAATAACATTCTAAATTTATACAAATAAATACAAACCTTTAATATCACCTCAGTAGTCTTGAAAATACATTAAATGCAGTAAGAGACATTGAGTAGGGGCTGGAGATATGGCTGAGCCATTGAGACCACCTGCTGTTCTTGCAGAGGACCTAGGTTCAGTCTGCCAGCAACCACATGACTGCTCAAAACCACATGGCTTCTTCTGTGGGCACCAGGCATGCACATGGTACACAGACATACACACAGGGAATATACTTACCTATTCATATAAAACTTAAAACCATAGGGACACTGGGTACCTTCTCAAAAGTAACCAAAAATATCAATAATATCGATTTATTTCAGAAACCAAATACATGAAATGCTGTTTAAGTTGTTTAAAGCATAAGGATCAAAACTTGTAAAGTATTTCTGCAAATAGAGGAAAGTATTTTTACAATACTGAACAAAGGCAGTAAAATAATATGAAGGCACTGATGGATTTTATTTGTGGGTTTGGAGGCAAGATTTCTAAAATAGTTTAGGAAATAGTTTATCAGCATATTGAAAGATTTAGAGGCAACAGTCAGGTGTAGTTCATTCAAGTAATTTAAAGTATCAATGTATTTTTCATGTAAAGTATAGGTAAAGGGAGAAAATATCATTCCCATAATGCTAATAAAGGCTTAAAAATATAATGACATGTTTGAATGTGGATTTGATAACCAGCAGATGTGTATAACAACACATCTAATAATGAAACACACAAAAATACTCCAAGTAACTTGAACACAAAAGCTGATTATATTCCAGCTTAACCAATATACTGTGAGAGTTTTCTTTTTTTTTAATAAATTGAGACAGGATATATTTATGGGACCTAAGTGTTAGACCCCCAGAAAACTCAGGTATCCGGGGTCCCAGGCCACGACCGCGGTCACCCCAATCACCAGGCGGATTCAAGAGCTTGCTGCAAACTGCATGAGGCTTTATTGTAATTTAACCAGCTAACCCCATGTTAGCTCGGGTCTTTCACCTACCCGCCATGGCGGATGGCTCGCAAAAGACTCTGAGAAGCCACAGGACCGAGATCTTATAGGGCAGCATAAGGGGAGTGTCTAGGGGTACACACAGGCTCAGGATTGGTGTGCCTCCAGGCTTGGAGGGTTTGCCCTGTGTTGATTGGCCAACTGGTTGTTATGGCCCATAGGCCCTCCCAGGGTGGTTGCTATGCTCTGTGCGTCATTGCTGTGTGCTTGTCCGTAAAGCACACCCAGAGCTGTAAAGCATAGCACCACCAGCTAACTTCTGATTGGTTCCTTGCCACGAGGTAGGCGTCTGACCTCTAAGTGACCAAGGCAAGGTTATGGTGAGCACGTGTTCGGCTGTTATGGCTGCCGAAAGGGGAGCTGGTCCCTTCATAAGAAGTTTAAGAGAAAAGGAAAATTGAGAATCGTTTACATATATCTGTAGAATTTCTTATGATGGTAAAGCCCATGAGAAGTTACTGAAAATAAGGGAAACGTTTTTAACAAGGAAATTTAAGAAACATGAACCTTGAGTCCACTATTTTCATAGAAAAAAAAAAGACTTGTGACATACAGGAGGAAAAGAGGAGCACTATAAAAAAATTCAGGAAGTAAGAAAGATAAGTAAGTAGAAACATACTTAAAACACACATAGCAAATGTTTTGAAAAGGCTCCAAAGGTTACTTTTATTTGCAGAAAGGCAGCTCCTGCGCAGAGTGAAAAACCTCACATTTCCTGGCAAAACCTTGGAAGACGCATGGCCGTGTAATCAATAAGAAACCATTACAGTGCATTTTACCACCTTCCACCATAGCGGGTGAAACTTCTTAAAAGGACACTTTTGGAATCATCTCGATACTGTAAAAAAAAAAAATACTTGAAAAACCTAAGATGCATAAGATACTGTTGGAATTAATGAAAATTCATGCTCCATTCAGTTAAGTTAATGCAAGACTATAAAGATGTTAATTTATACCACATTGATTTATAAATCGAATGTACTTCCAATGAAATTACCTCTTTTTATGAAGCTAGGGCTGTTGAATTTATTGTTCAAATAAAGACCATTCTCTAAAAAAAATTAAAATGAAGATAAGGGAGCAGGCTCTATTATTGCCTATTATTATATAACTTTTTATAAGTAATAGCACTTCGTATTAGCGCCTGAATAGTAATTTCAAAGGAAAGGAGTAGAGTCTTGACTGAAACTCAAATAATATGCGTATTCAGATTATGATAATGTTAGCATTCTAAATCAGTGTGTTAAAGACAGAATATTCAATAAATGGTGATGGGACAACCTATCAACAAAAGAACCAATTATTATTAACGTGGAAACTGGATCCAGATGGATGAAGTTTCAATATTAAAATGAAAATAGATTTCTTTCTTATAATCTTCAAGTCATGTCCTTTCTAAGAAATATAAATCATATCAAATTATTCAAATGCTGATAAATATAGCCTCATAAAACTTGAAAATTTCCTTTTTATTAAGAGATATAAAATCAGCCTATATGGACAGGTAGAAAAATATTGGCAGCATATATGTTAGACAAAGTACTAAAATATTTAATGACTGAAACTGTCTTATGAGTAGATTTTATAAGTAAAATTGCTGGCCTACAACATTGGGCCAGCAAGATGGCCTAGCAGGCAAAGGTACTTGGTGCCTAGCTTGATGACCTGAGTTTAATTTGTGCGTCCTGTATGGTGAATGGAAAGACAGAACCAATTCCCACAAATCATTTTCTGACCTCCACACATATGCCAGGCACACAGGCACATTCACATTTACACACACACAGACACACACACACACACACACACACACACACAGAAAGAGAGAGAGAGAGAGAGAGAGCTTAGTATAAATCAGACAAATAGTGCTCTTCAGAAACTTAAACAGATACAATACTGTTTTATCATAAAGTTATTTAGTTTCCTCAAAACTCGATAAAATTAATAGATCAAAGTATCTTTACCTTGTTGAGTGGACGTGAAGAAGCATGTTTTAATATCGACAAGCCAGTAACAGACATTTCTCTATCCCTACCCTATGAGTGGATGGATCGACTGGTAAGGTGATCCACCAACATACTAAATACACAGTTTGCTGCAATGTACACCATCTACCATGCACTCTTATTCAGCAGAAAACAAGCACCTATAGAGAGAGTTAATATCCCCACCATCGAATTTTTGGTGATGTAGTAACAAAAGCATCTAAGCGTACGAGAGTGTGCCAATAGCCGTCTGTCTGGCTGTGTTATACACATCCATAATGGGGGAAGCTTTGCTATGATCTCACTACTGAAAAGAAAATAGCATGTTTCTGAAGGGACCAGCTTCCCTTTTAGCAGCCATAATGGCCGAACACGTGCTTCTATGACCTTGTTCTAGACACTAGAAAGTCAGATTCCTGTCTCGTGACAAGGAACCAATCAGAAGTTAGCTGGTGGCGCTATGCTTTACCACCCTGGGTGTGCTTTATGGACAAGTGCACAGCAATGACGTAGAGAGCATAGCAACCACCCTGGGAGGGCCTATGGGCCATAACAACCAGTTGACCAATCAACACAGGGCAAGCCCTCCAAGCCTGGAGGCACACCAATCATGAGGCTGTGTGTACCCCTAGACACTCCCCTTACGCTGCCCTATAAGATCTCTTGGGAGGCCCTAGGAGCCGTCTTTTCTAGCCATCCGCCATGGCGGGTGGGTGAAAGACCGAGCTAACATGGGGTTAGCTCGTTAAATTACAATAAGGCCTCGTGCAGTCTCCCATTTCAGCATATTCCTCAACTGCTTTCCAAACCTTCTCCTCTGACCCTGAGACCATTTCTCTTCAACCTCTCTCTAGGCCCTCTCTGCCGATCCCTCCAAACCTTCTCTCCTCAAGTAGACCTAGCCCTCCATCCTGGTGCAGGCCTATTCAAATGCTTAGTTCTGTAGAGATGCAAAACTAGGAGACATTCTCCACTGAGGCTAGCATCTGCAATATAATGCAGCCTAGGGCTCCGGGATACTGGAACTGTAGGTTTGGACCCTGAGAAATTCTCTAATGGAATTGTTCTTGGCTCCCGACACCCCCCTCCCCCCACCAAGCGCCCATCATCTCTGGAGTATGCTTGTCTTTTCTTCCAAGTATCTGTTTTAGTGCTGGCTTGTTGTCTAGCTTACATTTTATCATGGATAGTTTTCCCTTCTCCTGATGATGGCAGTTTTGTTGGGTATAGCAGTCTGGGATGGCAACGGTGTTTTTTCCGATGTGGGAAGCATCAGTCCAAATGCTTTTAAGTGCACAAGACTAGTTCAAGATCAAGTCAGCTGGCATTCCAGCAGGGATCAAGGAAGACCTCATGAGAGTCCCATGTCTAGGAACCATTGGTAATTTAGGGTTCCTGGTAGAAAAGGAGTTGGTTTTATTCAGGATGTGGCCTCCCGTTTCTCTGCCCATATTGGGAGGGAAAAGTGGTGGGAGGGGAGAATTAGAGAGGAGAGATGGGGACTGTATTTGAGCAATACATATTGTTTTCCTGTTTGAAATTCTCAAACAATAGGTTAAGGAAAAAGCATGTTTGTTGATGTATATGTTACAGCAAATGAAAGCTTTCTGATAGACTTAGAAACTGGAAATTATGATTGTTCTGGAAATGGCACAAGGATAGAACAGACCGATTACTATCACTCTATAATCATTTTTACTGCTTGAAATATTTGCCAAGTAGTTAAAAAAGTAGCTAGTGAAAATTTTACCTCTTCAAAAACATCTCCCCAGTTACACTGGCACACTGTCAGAAATTCTGGCCTATGAATCAGCCTTTGGGGCGATGCCCGTCTCTGATTCAAAGGCAATGTTAGCAAAAAAGCCTGTGAAATCCTAGGCTGGGCATCTGTGCATGGACTTCACACAGGCATGCCCTGTTTTCTGCTTCTTGTGTCAGAACTTCCCAGGTCCTTGAGAAGCACCCTCTCTACAGACCCTTGCCTGTGTTCTCCTCTGTGAGGCTTCTCCTTCCTATTTACCTTCAAGATGCTTCCCTTCAGGGCTGGTCTGAGCTCTTTCATTGGGCCACATGGAATATTTCTTTATATTCTTTTGCATTACAGATACTCATTAAATGTATTTTCATTGAATTATTAGACTTCTTTTTTAAAAAGTAACTCTGAGTATAGAGGAGGAGAATTATCCTTCTATCAGTGACACAAAACTTACCTTGTGGCAGAAAGTAGTATCCTAGAGTCTTTTACTATGTGTTGATGATGGTGGTGGTGGTGATGATGATGCTGATGGTGTGTGCTTGTGTGTGTGTGTGTGTGTGTGTGTGTGTGTGTGTGTGTGTGTGTGTGTGTGTTTGTGTACATATGTATGTACCACAGTGCATGTGAGGAAGACAGAGGGCAAGTTTCAGGAGTTTGTTCTCTCCTTCTCACATTTAGCTTCCTGCAATTGAACTCAATTCATCAGACTTGGAAGCAAATATATTTAACCACTGACCAATCTCACCTGCCTTGAATTGCCAATTTTAACACCATGGGCATGAAGCATTATGTGGGACCTGATATTGGAAGCTTTCCTGTACCCAGGACTATAGCTATCAGATGCAATAAAAAGTCCAAGTACATTATTGAACATCTGTAAATTTCTGAGGCCATGATGGATACCTGTATTCTAGACACAGCTAGTATTTTAGACGCTAGGATTTAACAAGAGGAATATTCTTGGTATTAGTCCCCCCCCCCCATGGATAGAATCCATGTGGAATCCAAAGGCTGATAGAGCAATCCCATGATGCGGGTATATGTACCAGCCAGGGTACAGCACAGGGCAGTGGGGGTAGAGACTGGATTTGGGGAAGAAGTAGAAGTTTGAGAAGAAAGATCATGGTTAATCTTATGAAAGAGGTACTGTATGTGGCCTGGTTTTTGAAGTTTAGGAAACGGAGACAGTCTTCAACTCACTCATTACAAGCACTCATTCATGAGGCTGAGAGTTGATGCTTGGCCATCTAAGCTTGAAAGTGTAAAACACATTTTCTGTACTGTTTTTAAATGGTAAATGGTGCACTATACAATAAATTTTTAAGCATTCAATTTCTTAGACATTTATTCATCTCTTTAGAGTGCGTATACCATATGTGAGGGCGCCTGTGGAGCCCGAAAATAGAGTTAGTTCTCCTAGGTAGCTGGAGTTACAGGCAGGTGTGAGCTGCCTGGCATGGGTGGTGAGAACCAAAGTCAGATACTCTGGGGAAACAGCGAATGCTTGTAACTGCTAAGCTGTCTCTGCAGCCCCTAAATATTCTTTTCCTGGCATATATTCTTGAAAGAGTTAGGGGTTTCAAAAAGATATTTTGACATGTTTGTCAAAGACTTTAACCACAATCACCACCCCTTTCATTTCTCTTCCCCATTATTCTACTGATTTCCCTGAGAAATCTCTATTCTGCTTTCATCGTGTGTGTGTGTGTGTGTGTGTGTGTGTGTGTGTGTATGTTTGTGTATGTCTAATTTATATATATATATATATATATATATATATTATATTTATAATCATATTTATATTTATGTATATCTAATATCCATAAATGAGATAAAACACACTGACATATAAAATGTTTTTGAAAGGACATAGTTCCTTGAAGAGTCAACTAATCACTCCATTTAGAGGAAGTTTCCTGAAGGCCATAGGTTCATTCACCCAACACAGTTTTACTGAGTGATTGTTTAGTTGAACATAGGGGCAAACTGGGCAAATATTCTAACTGCTTTCCTGAAACCAGAGCTTGGAATTGAGCAAACAACAGTTCCCAGTGAGGTCAACACATCATTAAATTCTTACAGCTAATGATGCAAAATAAGTAAGTAAAATCGTGTAAAAGGGAGAACCCCAAACTATAGCCTTTGAATCAAGTAGATTACATTGCTCGGTTTTGAGTGACCTGTCGGCTAATACTGGTCAACCATAGATAGATGCCGAAAGTAGGAGGGACTCCTGTTTAGAGTCATGTGTGAATTCTAGGAAGATTGAAGTCTGTATTGTTGTGTCAATCATGTAAATCTGTCTGAATGTTTTCAAGAATGGTAGTGTGTTCGGTGGTGACAATAGGGACTGCATTACCTGCATAGCTCGACCCCTTGCAGGGAAATTTGTTGACCCCTGGCAGAGAAAGTGACCCCCTAGGGATGTAAACTATTTCAAGTTGAGTAATCATGAAAAGGAATTCTAAATGAACATGAAAATGATAGCACGGGTCTTTATTCAATCAACATGAAGTCAGTTTGTCCTACAAACTTATAAGAATTGCTTACCATCACTTTGCCTTTTTCCCCTGCTCTCTGAAAGGAAAATAAAATGGCCCCTTTCAGCCACCATCCATCTACATGCCAAGTTTCCAAAATATAGAGCTTTTGGCCTAACAGGAATGTTTCCAATAGTTATGTCTGAAAACAAGGAGCGAGAAGTCACTGCTGCGGCACCACAGGAGAGTGTATTGGGCCAAAGATTACATATGTTATTTGGACTTCAGACCATTGCCTAGATTGACCAGAACCCTTCATAGAAACTTTTGAACCAAAGGAAACTACGCCCTTCTGCCAAAAGCCCACTCACTCATTAATAAACTATAATAAAGATTTGAGGCTTTACTTTTGGAAAGGCTGTTGTAAATTCTCTCGAGGAGAAATATTCCACACAGCACATTTCTCCACCCAAAAGGTTCTGCTAATTCCACCCGTGGTTTAGACAGAGTAGGTCATCTGTAGAGTGTGATTCTACAAGACTGTTCCCTGCAATCCATCATCTGACTTACTGTAACTAAAGCCATTTCTGCCTGTTAAGACAGACAAATGAGAAAGGCCAGGTTTGCTTATGAGATGCTGCAGTTTTACACAGGGACCTCTGTTCCCTATGTAAACTTGTTTTGTTTTTGTTTGGTTTGGTTTTGGTAGGGATGTAGGTGTGCGTGCGTGTGTGTGTGCGTGCGTGTGTGTGTGTGTGTGTGTGTGTGTGTGTGTGTGTGTGTGTGTGTGTGTGTGTGCCTCTGTGCTCATTCACACATGTGCTCAAGTATCTGCACACAATATTCTAATTCAGGTTTTTGTTGTTATTGGGAAAAGTAATGTATCCCATGGCAATGATAAGCTCATTATACTTTGCTCTTATTTGCCTTTCTTGTGGCCTTTCCCCATTGCCATTCCTTTTTCTACCCCAAAATACGTCCCTTTTCTGCTTCATGTTTATTTCATTAATTTTTCCTTGCTTGCTCTCTGACTCCCTTTAGATATCCCTCATAAATACCTGTCAGTTTTTGTATTCTGTTTCTATACACAACATATATGTGTACATATGCTTATGTGTATATGTATGATCACATTCACACACATACATATTTTATCTATGAAAGAAAACATTGCAATATTTATCTGAGTTTTGGTTTATTTTGATTTACAGTTCCATCCATTTTCCTACAAATATTATAATTTTACTCTTTAGGTATATAAAATCCATGTTTCCTTTATGCATCCATCATCTGATAGGCTTCAAGGTTGGTTTCATATCTTGGCTATTCTGAATTGTGACTTGGTGGCATGGATATACAAGTGACTCTCTGTAATGCTGATCTAGAATCATATCTATCTATATCTATCTATATATACTTATATATATTCAGGAGTCTCACTTATTTTTATATAAGATGATTATATATATATATATATATAATCTTAACAACATTTTATGAATATGAGAAAAATTAGATACTAATAGGTAATTATTATTATTTTTAAGTGCTAATGGGTAATTGTTATCACTAATAAGGGATTGTTACCCTGATACTTTTAAAGATGGAAAAATCGAGGCTTGTGAAGTGTAAACACCAAAAGCCATCAACCAAAATAAATGAATGTTTGAAATACAAATACAGTGCATATCTCCCAGCAGAGTAGAGTATTTATATATCATTTGATCTAGGAATAGCTCTTCTGCATATTATAGACAGAAATACAGTTACAGTTTAAGACTGTGGCATTGTGCAGTGTTTGTAACAAATTGAAAAGATCTTAAGACATTTTCATTGTGAGACTACTGATACTATTCTTCTAAATTGTGATATTTTCACAGACTAGGAAACAATACAGAAGTTAACATAAGTACAAAAGAAATACATAAAGTTGCGGGATGTATTTCAAAAGAATGTTTACTCAACTAAAAGAAAAGACAAACTGAAGAATTCTGTAGACCATCTGAGATGATGTCAACATAGCTTAAAATATGCAAAATGAGTTCAGACACATGAGAGTGATTTAAATTCCTGTTAGGACTGAAAAGCATAAAACTGAGGATAATGGGTGACTCTGGTAAGGAGGGAAGGCATGATGCAGGAACTATTCTGAAGGTTCAAATATATCTGCTCTGTTTTAGACTCCAAAAACACTAACTCATTACAGTAGGGCGTTATAATCATGAGATTGGCAATAAATATATTATTGTATTGACTCAGGAAATTCTAACATATATGAGCTATATTAACATTGAAGCATGTTTCAAAGCAAACCTTAGCATATATCTGTCTCAATCAAGGACACTCCAAACCAACTTTTTCTTTCAATTTTCACAAAAATGTTGGTTCACCAGCTGAGATTTCTCTAAAATTAATAGACATATAGTGATTTTCTTCACTGCAGCTCTTAAAGTCAGTTTCCTAGGCCCCAAGAATGATGTCTCCAGCAAATACTGAATTCCTATTGTAAAGATTAATTGTGTTTAGAAGCACTATAAAATGAGTGGTTTTAAAACCATGACCTGGATGACTATATTTCATACCATTTTCAGCAAAGTTTTCAAATGAATCCACACACGCCCAAACCCATCCATTTAGAACATTTTAACTGTATTTACCCTGCCCTTTGAAATCTCTTCCTGGATGGAAAGGCTTGGAGCTCCTTGGAAGAATAGATGGTTTCCAGTCCATGGCAGAGAACCCTGTAAGCTAGCCTTTGTGCCAGGTGACAAAGGAGTACTTGAAGACGAATGTCATCACCTCAGAGGGACACAGGAGACAATTTGAAGGAGTTCTCACTTACCTGAGGTGAGACATTCGGGAGTCAAAACCAAAAGTGACCTCAATATACTGAAACACCAATTTTATCACCAAGTTGCAAACAGCATTGAAAAACCAAACCAAGCACACTTAGAATGAAAATCTTTTGCCAGTGATCATTGGTCAAGGAAGCTGTCTAAAACCAAACATTTTATTCTGAAATTGAGCAGTGATGGTAAAGATTCACATGAACAAACCCATTAAAACAGGAAACAGTTGCCTTCCTGGCTCAATTGTTTTCTTGCCTATTCTGGCTATAGTTTCAAAATCACTGATGCAGACCAACCCTGTGGATGTCATTTCTATACTTTTGATGTAAGTCCCATCAGTGGGGACTTCATTATTTCTGGAAAGGAGATATGAAGACGGTCCTAATGCCCCTTCTTTTTTCTAGAGCTACCCTCTGAACCTCTAGTGACTGTGCATGTCTGAAAACCAACTTGTCCTGTCTATTATTTCTAATCATCGAGCCCTTCCTAATCCACAGGTTAGGAGAGCATGAACCTTCTCTTGACTGTCCTTCAAGTATATGAGTGTAGGCTTGTAGAATTTTCTAAACTATTGGCCATGTGACAGTTTTTATTCCCTTGCCATCTGGGTCCATTAAACAGAGTATACTGTATTATCTTTCCCTCTTCTCAGTTATGCACTGAGAATTAAGAATGAAATTCCTTCTATGTGGAACATTACCAGTGCAACGGAATGTGTGATTGTCTCTAATACTCTAACATATCCCATACAACCATTAGACTAAAGAATCAGTTCACCAGAAGGAAGCACTATGCATAACTTTCCAAGTGCAGGAATCTGGTGCCACTCAGTGATCATTGTGTAGTTCTAAAAGTCACTAGTATAAAATGATGGAGGAACTCACCCTTGAGATGTGTTACACTTTTGCAAGGAGATGGAACTGTGATGTTTGGAGTGGGATTTTGTTTGCCTTCAGGCCAGGCAATTAGTGCCAGAGACTTAAGGCTGGGTAAGAGACGCTGAGAATGTAGCTCTTCTCTGTACTTCCTGAAAGTAATTTGGCAAGTTCTTAAATGAGGACTCTATTGCCTTGTTGGAAAACTAACATATTTTATTAGTATTAGTTTATATATGCATGGATAGAAAACAAGAAGAGTGTGTGATGGGGCTAATTGTAGGATTACTGTATGTTCCCAACCTGGAAATCTTCAACTTGAGATCAGTGTTGGAAGGCATCTCATTTTTTTTACGATGCTTTTCAAAACAATAAAAGGAATAAATGACAATGTTTGTTACTGTATCTTATGTTACACCCAAGAAAGCTCATGCTCCTTTGGATCTCTAGAAAAAAGTAGGAGTTGTGAATAAATATCTCCCATAAAGGCCAGCTATTAAATTTATTATTCTAATTACAGTATAAATAAAGTTTACTGGAAAAGGACCACTGAAAATGAATTCTGAATCATAATAGATTATGTTCACATTATCTTTTATATAAGCTTTTTGAAACTTTGCAGTATTTAAATTATTATTTAATTCCATACAAGCACTAAGTGGTTTTCTAAAATAACCACTCTGCCTCTTGTGGTTAGAAAGGAGAAAGAATGCACCCAGGGAAAGCACAGCCTTGTCTGAGAAGGAAGAGAATGGAGTTTTTTTTTATTTTTCTTTTTTTTAAGGACTGAAGAATTAAAGGCTGTGGTGTTGCAGAACCACTGTAAAAATAAATGTTCCACATAGGAAAAGTTCTTAAAATTGAATGTGTAGGAGGAGCAGGTATTGTATAAGATGTGGGAGATTAGAGGGCAGACTTAGTTTTGGATCTCATGAAGTTTATGGTCAGGTAGGGCAGGTAGACAGTGAGTCAATGAATTTTATGGAAACGTTCATGAATTATTGGTGTTAGCCATGATGCGAATTACCTTTAAATCATTTCTGACTGAAGAAAAATGATGGCCTTTACATGAGCCTAGGATGGGAAGAGGAACAGAGTTCTCTTGCACACTAGGATTTCGAGAACAAAGAATAGAGGTAGTCCCTTGACAGGAGGAACACTGGGAGTTTTTTCTTCAGCAGGAAGGAAAATTACTGATGGGTAATGGCCCAGTTGTGTAGATTTCAACGTAGCTGTGTCTCCAGGACACAGTGGGACTCTGTACGGAAAACATAAATTAAGAAGGCAAGGCAGGCAGTACCTGAGCACCAATGTGTGCCAGGCCATGATGGATTCTGTAGTGGTCTGCATCTTTATTTGCCTGCTTGTTTTCTAAAGAAAGAGAGAAAGAAGGCATGGAATTGGATGGGAGGAGAGGATCTTGGAGGAGAGGAGGAAGGAGAAAGCATGATTAGAAATATTGTATGAATAAATATTTCAATAAAACAAATAGGCAATAGAGATGGACAATATATGACCATGGATATAATAATATTATGAGGGTAGCCAACTGTTTTCTGATTGTACTTAAGCCGTGTTTCTCAGGAGGAAACTCATGCTAGTACTGTCAATCTGACCTCAATTTTTATCTCTCTGTCTCTCTGTCTCTGTGTCTCTCTCTCTATATATATATCTGTATAGTGTATGTGTGTATGTGTGTGTTTGTGTGTATGTGTGTGTATGGATGTGTGTATGTGTGTATGTGTATGTGTGTTATGTGTATGTGTGTATGTATGTGTATGTGTGTATGTGTATGTGTGTGTTTGTGTGTGTGTGTGTGTGTGTGTGTGTGTATGTGTGTATGTGTGTGTATAAACACATGTATATTTATATATGATTTTTATAAAACTTAATTCTTGGACAATTTCATTCATGCATATAATCCACTCTGTTTGCTCTCACCACGTCGTTGTCATCTTATCTCTGTGCATCTCCCGTCTTCCTTAGAAGGACCTTTATTACATTCATGTGTTTTTTTGTGATTCACTGACTTTAATATCAGGCTGTGTGCTGGATCATAGTTTTCTACTCGACTAAAGACAATGACTCCTCTTTTTCTAGAATCTACCAGTAGCACATTATTCAGCAGAGAAGGGTATTTTAAACTGTGTAACTTGATCATATATGCAAGTTTAGCGTTTTGGATGCCACAGATTTGAAAGAAGAGGGGCCATATTTTCATGAGTTGTTAAGGCCTTTCTAAGCAAGCTACTGAAAGTATCCATAGGCAGCTGAGTCTTGGAGTATGCGTTGGTAAAATCACAGAATGGGGCTAAATAATTCTGAAGACACCCCAACTCTTTAAATCTGGGATCTGCGTGGCCCTGGCATTCTCACTTTGTTTCTGTGTCTTGGCAAATTTGATTTTCTTTAAGTGATAGCAATAACTCTTCCACAAGCTCTTAAGCTAATTTGCTTTTTGAGAACCATGTCTTAGAAGTATGAATGCCAAACAAACTTATAAATTGGAAAGGAGGGAACAAATTATCATTCACGTAGACCATGTGATTATCTCTGTATAAATTTGATGCACTTTTTAAGGTGCAAGAAATGAAGAGGACTCAATCTCAGAGAGGAAGCCATGTGCAAATAAATCTTGAAATAATTAAGATTTTTCCTCCATACCAGCAATAATCAGGCCGCAAACAGAGGAAACAGCAAAGATACAACTGCAGTGAGTTAAACTCCCCCACCCTCAACCCACTTATGTCTACTTGGAACCTGAGTGAAGTGATTTTATTTTTTAAGGAAAAAAGAAGTTGTTTCAAATAGATTTTGAGATGATTGCTGGGCTAGATTCTATTTTCAAAGATGTATCTTTAGGAAAGAAGACACACAGGAGAGGGAGCCGTGTGTGTTTTCTTTCACAGGGTTCTTATTTCATGGAGAAAAGAACAGCTACAGGAGCTGAAGTTTCTCACCAGGAAACAAGTGAGTGAGAGATGCTATAAGGGCTCCTCCTAGCATTCTGAGCTGTCAGTGACCATGCCTTCTGTCTGGATGCTAAGCTGAGATTCTTCTGCGTTCCTGACCCCATAGGTGGTGCAAAAGTAAACACTGCCACAGTCACTTAGTTTGGCTACATTTTCAGTGAGTACGCAATACTACACATCTTCCCCTTTGCTTCTTCTCTTTTTCCCAACCTGTTTTCCACCCAGCTTTCTCTCATTGTCCTTACGTTAGTTGTTTCTGATTTTCCTATTTTTATCTTCTCTTTTCAAATTCCTCTATGCTACATGGTTGTATCCAGTGCCTGCCTCACACTGGATAGCAGCGAACTTAGAAAACTCAGCAAATGGCAGGGCAGTTGTCAAAGCATGACTTAGTTCATACTAGTGTCGACAGAAAAAAATCCTACAGTGGTGCTTTGGAAATTGTATGGTGCCGGAGGAAGTAGGAAGGTAAAGGGCAAAGCCTTGCTCTTTCAAGAGTCAGGGTAGCTTTTCAGGGACCCAGGAGGAAAATAATGTAATGAGGACTTGGGAGTGGTTTGCAACCATGTGTTAAAAAAACACTAGTCTGAGGAAGAGAGCGTTTTTGCCATCAAATGAGTCATTAACATGGAGGTAAAAAAATCAATTAGCAACTTACGCCAGTTATGAATGGTGAAGAAGATGATCCTGTAAAAGAAACTTAGTGTTAAGGTACGCACAGAAACTTCTATGAGCCTTGTTGTCTTCATCTATCAAACACAGTGTGACTTTTGCAGAGATACCATAGGAAGTCACCTTCTAGGACCCATGCTAGGTGCACAGGGTTGACCTTGCTTCTGACTGAAATCACTTCCGAGCCTTTGGAGCTCAGATTTTCTCTGGAAGAGCAATAAATGTCCATTTTGAATAGAGTGGCCCTGAATCCTATGGTGTTTTTGTGAGTCCAGGACTCTCATATTGAAAGCATTTCCTCTGGATAGTGTTGTCCCTGAGGGAAGTGAGTTCCAGGTCAGCAAATCCCTTTATTGGAATTCACTGACGTTGATTTGAATTCCATTATGACTGTCTAGCCCTTTGAATTTCTCAGAGGGGCAAACGCTGGCATCTATTAGGTTTTCTGTATGAGACACCTAGCTGTGAAGAAGAGTGTATGTCCGTGTCTCATCTTTACCCCAGATGCAGTTCTCAACTCCTCTTTTCAAGTATTTACATCAGAGTTCTCCAGATCTGTGTTCCCCATCTCCTCTCTGCTTACTATTTTAGGATTTTCTGAGGTAGGAGCCACTCAGTTTTATTGAAAAGGAATCTAAAAATGTCATGCATTTCCTAATTTCTTGGGATGAAGTTTTGCTTAGATTCAGGGTTACTTCTTGTAACCTCTTGTGGTGAAGGGGGCCTATGGGCATTCTCAGCTGAGACTCACACACCAAGTTTTAGGGACATATTGAAATGACATTTATCATCCTGCTCATAACCAACTTTGAGCTGGCCAGGTGGCTAGCACAAAGAATTGTGGGTGGAAAAAGGGGCCATAGTCCCTTGATGCTGTGGCAAAGAATTTGAATTAAGGGCTCATAGCCATTTCAAGAGAGAGGCAATATTAAAGGTAGTTGTGTTCAATCCCTTCCTTATAGACATTAGAAAGTAGATACAGAGGAATAGGAACAACCTTGTTCAAAGAATTATATGTAAGATAATAAAGAGGACAAAATTCTACTTTGCAACCAGGCATTGGTGGCAAACGCCTTTAATCTCAGCACTCAGGAGGCAGAGGCAGGTGGATCTCTGTGAGTTTGAGGCCACCCTGATCTACAGAGTGATAGGCTCCAAAGCCACAGAGAAACCCTGTCTTGAAAAACCAAAAAAAATTCTACTTTACAATGTCTAGTTTATTCCATAATTTGATTTGCTAGAAATAATTTATTTTCAGCAGTCAGCGATCTGTCTCAGTGGGTACAGGAGCTTGCAACGAAGCCTGGTGATCTGAGTTTGATCCAGAGGACTCACAGGCAAATAGGACTAAACACTGCAAGTTATTTTTTGAGTTGCACATATGTGCTATTACTCATGTACACACACACACACACACACACACACACACACACACACACACAGAGAGAGAGAGAGAGAGAGAGAGAGAGAGAGAGGTTTAAACGGATTTTGCTGTTAGACAAATACGAGTTTTGAATCCAAGTTTTGGTCCCTTTCGCTAACCTTTTTAATGTGACCTTGTCGACAAGCTGTTGCATAGATTCTAGATAATTTATGTAAAATACCTCACACATTATTATAGACCCTCAATAAAAATGAGTCCAGTCATTGACCAAAGGAACAATGTCAATGGAAGAACTCTGTGAGCTATGCAATACAAAGCTGAAAGGAGAGGAATGCTAATCTATTTTGTTAATTGATTAGCAGTTGTGTTTGGAAGGCATGTAAATGCTTACAGGCTCTCTCTCTCTCTCTCTCTCTCTCTCTCTCTCTCTCTCTCTCTCTCTCTTTATATCTCTTTTTCTCTTTCTCCCTCACTGTGTGTGCATGTGTGTGTGTTACTACTTTCCAAGTTGAAAAGAGGTTGTTACTTGACTATCTTGTTTTCTTTTCAGCTTAAATTTTATGTCTTTGGATGTTTCATCCATGTTTGTGTTTGTACCATGTGCACGTATCACCTGTAGAGGTCAGAAGAGCACATCAGATCACCTGGAACTAGAGTGTTAGGCTGTTAAGAGAATTGAACATGGGTCCTCTGGAAGAGGAGCCAGTGGTCTTAATCACTGAGCCATCTCTTCAGCCCTGATGGTCTTGTATTTTCTTCTTCTTTTTTTTTTTTTACATACAAAAATTGTTTGGTGGGATAGTGAAATGGGTGACAATTGCTTCTAAACCTGGGGACCTTCGTTTAATTCCCAGAACTCATGTAGAAGGAGAAAATCAAGTCCTCCAAGTTATCCGCTGAGACATGCACACCCCACACAGAGTAAACAAGGAAATAGCATGTGTAAGACATTTAAATTAGATTGACCTGTCTTCAGAAGCAGGATCCTGAAATTTCAATAAGCACCAATGCCTTTGGTTTCTTGAAAGAGCAAATCAGAGTACAGTCACAAGTCTTGGGGGAAGGGTCCCTGCTCAAGCCCCCCAAATATCATGCAGTTCTCTCTATAACCAATTCACTATTCTGCCACCATAGAGAGTGAGGGGGAGTTAAGTTCCTTTTGCTCTGTAACCTCTTTGAATAAGACTCAACCGCTGTATAAGACCTCCTTGATCAGGAAGCAATTTACTGCTTATAGGCTTGAGTTTGGGTTCTCAAGTTGTCTCATACAGAAGAGAAGGGAAAGATGATGCTTTCCTCATTACACAGACAAGAAAATCCACCACTAGGCATCAGCATCCTCAGAGCAGTCTGCTGACCCTCTAAGTACTCATCAGTGTTGAGTATTGCACTCTCATGGGTGAGCCTAAATGTTTACTAAGGTGTCCATGATCTAAATCCTACCTCCCTCTTGACCATATCCCCAGTATCTCGAAAATATATATATATATATATATATATATATATATATATATGTGCTAAAATGCCTGTGAGCACCACTGTCTTTTATTATTTTTCTTTATAGTCCCTCCCAGAGTATCTTTTTGACCAGGCCTTTCCTGTGTAACTCTTATGCTCCCTTATACAGATCCTTATGCATCTCCATCCCTCCCCCATACAGTCTTCATTTTATGCTCTGTGCTTGTACGTTTTTACAATGTTCATCACTGGAAGAGTCATGCTTGCTGTCTACTCTCTTTCAGTCACCTCCTCTGGATTCTACTAAAGGATCTATGCTACTCATATGTCTCCATCAACTTCTTAACCTTGTGACTCATTCCACGGGTCCTCCGAAATAAGGAACAGAATCTCTGCTTTACATTAGAAATCATTCCTTCAATAACTCATTTGCAAAAGTGAGCAAGAGGAGATTCTAGCTTGCCCTCCCTCAATGCCCTACACCTCATCAAGCACCAGGCTTTGACATACTGGGCACTCGATTGATCATTCTGGTTTTGATGTCCTAAATTCCCTTTCTATCAGAGCAACCTTCAAGATCGAGGATCCCCTCCCTGGACATTTTTGTTCTCAGGCAGGTGGCAGTCCAAAGCTAGATACCTTGGTGTCTTTGGGTAAGAGGAAGTAGATGCCCCCATATTTCTCTCTACTGATCGGCAGAAAGTTCACAAGGTCTTCGCTGCCTTCACTGGGAGGAAGCATATGCTGGAGGCTCCTGCTCACAGAGCCCCATAACTTACTCCTCTCTCTGCCTAGGATATTTCCCCTCTCCTCTCCAAAGGAGATTGATTAGCCATGAAGACAGCTTCTACCTGAGCTCCCTGATTTGGGTTCAGTCATGGTATTTGGGGACCAAAGGGAGACAATGCAACTGATTTAGAACATATGCGGTTTTCTCAGGAAATCCTCTGTAGAAGTCATCAATAATGATAATTAAGAAGCTCTCTGCTTTCAGGCTGACATAAATATGATTACATGAATGAGTTCAGCATTAAACACGAATGTGCTTCCTGTTGGGGAATCCCAAAACAATCTGTAAGCTATCCATCTCATTATTTCTTGTAAAAGATGTCAGGAAAAATAAAATGCTTCAAACAGATTGGCAAAACATTTGGACTTCAGGACATACAAAGAAAAAATGCATATTTACATATTTTATGTGCCTAAAATCAATCAAGAGGAATCAGAAATGGTCAAAGGATCAAAAACATTGAAGGAAACATTAACCTATAGACCAAACACTGAGCACCTATGGATCAACCGTGAAGAATGTTTCCAAATAGAGTGTCATTTGAATCAAACAGGGGAGAAAAGAAAAGTGCCTGTGCTAAACCATTAGAAAAAAAGCAAAACTGATGAAAAATCACCAGTATTTAGTTTGTCTCTAGAGAGTAGTAGAAATAAAAGATGTAATAACATTGATAAGGAGAAATAATGCTAAGGATTAGAAAGAAACAAGTGTCATTATTTGAAGGTGAAAATGATAACTACCCTCAGAAAAGAGAGATGCAATTATTTTACAATGTAAAGACAGATAAGTTGGTAGAGAAACTGAGGAGTTAAAAGTAATTTAGACAAAAGATGTTCTTTTAAGCTCTCAGTGATTCAAAAGCTTTTTGCATTAAGATATGAATTTAATAACCTATGATTTAAATATGAACATAGAAGCGTATCAATTGATTTTTTCCTATGGAATGGTTTGGGAAAATGAGAATCGATGTCAAAATGCAGCTCAGAGAGAACGGAAATAAACTAAGCCTAGTGCATCTTTGGGTCTGCTCCAGAATCATAATGAAACTTTGTTCTCATCCCCGAACAGAGAGACAGCTGCTCAACTGCAGGCAACAGGGAGTCAATAAGAGGCTTACTTCTGTGTGGGAAAATAATGTATGTTCAGGGAAGCATTTCAAACGGCTGGATAAAATAACCTTTTAATAAAGAATGTTTAGACAACTAATGAGCCACTTGGTTTAAAAGATCATGCTGTACATGTCGTCAGTTTGTTGCTACCGCAACAAATTTTTGCAAGAAGCAAGTCAAAGAAGAGCTGATTTTGCCTCATCTTATCAGAGTTTTTTTCCATGGTCATTGGCTGTATTATTTCTGGGCCTGTGCTGAAGGAGTCATTATAGCAGAAAGATGGGTGGAGCCAAGAGACTCACCTCATGCCTGCCAGGAAACAAAAAGAGATACAGAAATGGGACAGGGCTAGAAATATCCTCCAAAGGACACAGCCCCTGGTACTTCCTTCTCCAGCAAGGTCTTGTAAAGTTCCGTAAATAGTTCCCCTGGCTGAGGACCAAGACTTCAAGATGGGAGCCCATGGGGGACATCTCTTTTCTACCCATAACACCCCACCTCCTTGATCATGTATACATTCCTATTGTTTTGGTGGAATATTGCTTTAAATTCAAATATGTGAACCTTAGAATATCACTAGAAAATATGGCAGATCTTCTACTAGAAAAGATGCTCCAAAAGCTTTCAGAGAAAAAAAAACACTTTGTATTTTTCAGGGAGAATTGATCTGAAGGCCTTGTACACACTGTCCAATCAGATAGTAATTAGAAAAGGTTTCTTTGTTGCTGAGCTGTGATAGATGTCAAGAGGAGATCAGCAAACTAGAGACAGTGATTAGAAGGTCATAAGATTAAAAAAAAGATTCATTATTGTGTCTGGATATTAATATGCTTTAAAATTTTTATATATTGGATCTCTCAGAATCCCTCAGGTGTCTCCAAACTGATGAAGAAGACACGAATAGGCAGGCCATATCAAAAGAAATGCAAATGATTGATGGAATCATGAACTCCCTAAGCATTGTTGGCTGCCATTTTTCACAGTCAAATCTGCAAAAGTAAGAATGGTGTCACACTAGGTCAGTGGCTCCCACTCTCCCAAACACTGTGGCCCTTTAATGCAGATGGTGAACCCCCAACCATGAAATTATTTTCATTGCTACTTCGTAACTGTAAGTTTGTTACTGTTATGAATCATGATATTTATCTGATATGCGATGCTCAAAAAGGTTGTTTGACTCCCTAAAGGGGTTGCAACCCCAAGGTTGAGAACTACTGCACGAGGTAGAGGTAGAGTTCTTGTGTGTGCCGTTTGTGACATAGTCACTTCAGAAGAGAGCTTTGCATTGTCTTCAAAACTGAATGTGTTCTTTGGGAGGAATTGATTCTACAAATTACATCTATATCAGTCCAAAGCCATGGACAAAAATTTGTGTGTTGTCAGTGTTTATAGATGGGCTATAGGAATACTTTCTTAATTATGTAACCACATGTAACAAGCACTTCTGAAAACAAAAAGTAAATGTTTCAACTTTCAAGGACTCTCATCCAAATAGGAAATCCAAGAACATGGTCCTGTTCTTCAATAACATATTTACGGATTTATTGATTTGATGGTTTTTATGTGTCCTATAGACCACACGTGTCCTTACATGTTAGGAGAGGGCATCATGGAATTAGATGTCCAGGTGACAGTGAGCTGCCATTGGAGAGAACTTAGACTCAAACCTGGGGCTTTTGCATGAGTAACAAATGCTCTTAGCCACCGAGTCAACTCTCCAACTTCAATAACCTTTAATGTCTCCAAAGAGGGTGAAAATGTACTTTTAGGTGTTATTCATCAAGACGGAGGAGGCTCACATATATTTCACACATGTAACATTAACACGATGGCAATCAGAAAGACATTTGGAAAATAAAACAGTCTATTGAGAGGGATGTAAGCCACTTGGTAAGTATTCCTCTACTTTGTTCCATACAAAGTATTAGGAAACTCATTTAGTAGATTACATAATACATTTAAAATATGATGTATTGGTGAACACGAAGCTTTCATATGAAAACTAGCTGTCTATACTAATCTACTTGGGGCAAAAATATTCTGATTTTTTTCTTCTACTCAGTACTTCAGGAATTAATATTTGTTTAAAGTATGAAAGACAAAAATATGTGCTTTGTCTTGCTTTTAAGCATCAAATAGTAATTAGCTTGATTTTTGGTTTCATCTCTTAGGAGGAAGGATTTCCTCTAGCATCAGACTAATACAAAATCCTCACCAGATAGCAAGACTATCTGGGACAAGTGCCTTCATCCTATAGGTTCCTAGTCAGGAAAGAGAACCTTGTGATGTTGAAGGGAGATAGAGACAGGACAGGGTCTCATGGGTAGAAAGAGAACTGTCCATAGAGAAATGAACTATGACCACAAAGCCAAGGAGTGCAGGGATTATCCTCTCTAGGGTCCCCAATTGGGCTTTCCTATTGGATGCAACTCAACTGACAGCCAAGAAAATGGAGCATGTGGGAAAGGTATTGTACTCCATAGGTGGAAGATCTGGTTAAAGGTGCAGGATGATTAATCCCAGCACTCGGGAGGCAGAGGCAGGTGGATCTCTGTGAGTTCGAGGCCAGCCTGGTCTCCAGAGCGAGTGCCAGGATAGGCTCCAAAGCTACCCTGTCTTGAAAAACCAAAAAAAAAAAAAAAAAAAGAGGAGGATGGACAGTGAACCCTGGAGGGACAGGTAGAAGAAGTGTGCATTGTGTCAGTCATGACTCTTTGCCTTGGTTGCTCATCTGTGGTTGGATGGGGTGAGCAAGAAGAGAACTTCTAAAACTTCTGTGGATGTTGAGTTACTTAAAACATAACAAGTATCAAGAACAGAGCCTGATAGGAAGCAAATACTGTTTAAAAATTACGACAATGCATATAGGTGGCATCTGTTTTGCTCACTATGATCTCTTATATTGATTGTGTTCTCTCTCTTCTTCAACCTTGAATTGCCTTGACCTTTGACCTGCGAGGGCACCAGGCCCTGGGGCTTCTAGAGAGCCTTTGTAGCACATTGTTCTATTAGTGCGTCACAACCTTTGGCCCATTCAAGCCACAATTGCGTTCCATCATCTTGCTACAGATATTTCCAATATCCATTTTCCCCAAATCAAATAATGTTTGCTATTTAGTTCTCTGAAGTCAGTTATAAATGATCTGGTGGAACTTTCCAATATGCAAGCAGACTTATTGTCCAGATGTTATTTTACATTCAGCCTTTACCATTAGCTGTTTCCCAAAGCCACGTAATTGTAAAAAATTCCTATGCTCTTAGAGCACAATATATGTTGTGAAATGAGTTAGCAAAGACATACTCTTCAACCATTGTGATTATTTTCATGGTGTTTGGCAATTGGGGTACAATCACCCCACTTTATACGTAAGACAATTGGGGTTGAAGAGGGTATAGCCAGCTACTTATTGGAACACAGCCAGTCAGCATCTGGTTGTGGACTGGAATTATATCTCTTGATTCCAGTGAACTTAATGGAGTCATGGTTGAAACTAGAGCAGAGCTCAAAGGCTGTAGTTTTGTAACAGTTATATCTTATATGTTTTATAGATTTACTGTGTCTTTGGTGCTAATCTGTGTACACAACGTTGTTATAGAAATGGACACTATAAATAAGTGGTAGAAGTTCTGGGATTTAGTTTTGGATAGAGTTTGTGCTTAAATTGTTTAATGCCTAGGTGAGCCTCTTTATGATTTTGCAAATGTGATAAGGTTTCTTCCCCCACTGCATTTCAGGCTCCACAAGTCACCTTTGGGTTAATTGTCAATGGCATTCAAAGAAATCTGGCTATATGCTTATAAAATGTTGAAATGTAAGTAGTACCTCATTCATTTTGAATTATTAAGCATTCACAACTAAACTCACACATTAATTTTTATAAAGATAAAAAGCTAATTTAATGGAAATAATATATATTTAACATCCCTTTCCAGCCATTTTTGAGACTTTCACATATGAACACAATAAATTTTAACTGTGTTAATCTACCGTTCTTCCCCGAAACTCTTCTGGAAGCCACCTCCAACCTTCCCCTTTCTTCTCAGTTAAAAATGAAAACATTGTGTCCATTTCTGATGCTCGCATGTGAATGGGTGTGGTGTATCCAAGAAGGCCAGGCCAACAATTACCCTCTAAATGCTATCTCTATCTCAATAGAATCACGTATCTCTGAGAAATCAGCAAATAAGTGTCATTGTACCATGGAAGGCAGTGAACACAGAAACATACAACTGGTCAGAGTAAACAGAACAAGGGTTAATGGAGTCTCAGCCATAAATGGGACATCTGTATCAAACCCCTCTCCACAAGGCTCAGGGGACATCATAGAAGAATGGGCAAAGAGATGGTGAGGCTGAGGAGAATTGGGGCAAAACAGAGTTCTTTTTTTTTTTTTTGCTTTATTTTATGTTTATAAGATTTTCTTTTTTATTAGTTCAAATTAGGAACAAGCTTGTTTCACATGTCCTGGGGAAAAATACTAATCCAATACCAGGGTCCCCCTAGAGTGCAGAGGCCTCCTCATTGACATCCATGTTCAGGAGTCTGGATCAGTCCTGTGCTGGCCATCCAGACAGCAGACTGGGGTCCATGTGCTCCCGCTTGTACAGGCCAGCTGTTTCTGTGGGTTGCACCAACCTAGTACCGACCCCTTCGCTCTTCATTCCTCCCTCTCTGCAACTAATTTTCAGAGTTCAGTTCAGTGTATACCAGTGGTTGTCTGCCTTTGCTTCCATCAGCCACTGGATGAGGGCTCTAGGATGGCATAAAGAGAATTCATCAGTCTCATTATAGGGGAAGGGCATTTAGGTTATCCTCTCCACCATTGCCCAGATTGTCAGTTCATGTCATCCTTGTACATCTCTGGAAATCTCCCTTGTGCCAGATCTCTCCTCAGACCTATAGTGGCTCCCTCTAATATGGTATCTCTCATCCTGCTCTCCTTGTTCTTCCCCCAACTCAATATTTCTGCTCCTCCATTTCCTCCTCTCCTCTCCTCTTCTCCTCCTCTCATTCTGGCAGCTCCCTCTCCCCTACCCTCATGCCCCAATTAGCTCAGGAGTTCCTGCCCCTTCCCATTCCCAAAACAGAGTTCTCCACCCAAGAGAGTTGGTGCAATCACAAAGGCACAGCAGCTATGGTTACCTGCACAAGATGAAGTCACTGAAAATGCTAGCATGGGTGGAGAGGACCTCACTCACTCCTAGTTGAAGAGCTAACAACAGTTGCTGGATGCTACTAGGAGAAAAATATATATCTTTAAGTGGAACATTTGTATCTGTTTATAAATTTCTCCATTCATAATGGATAGCTCCTAAAAATCAATTTGAAAAAAAATACACACACACACACACACACACACACACACACACACACACACACACACACACACTTGGATATATATCCTAAAACTGTACATTTTAAAAAAAAGGTTAAAGAAAAAGATACATGAAGAATCTGTCAGGGTCCAGCCTCAGCTTGGGTTCAGGTTCTGAGGTGGGGAGGAAGGAAAACTTCTGATCACCAAGTGGATTACACTCAAGTGGCCCTGAATAGCTCAGGTCATCTTTATTAATACTCAAAGTTTTTTCTTACCAGGGTTGCAAGAACAGCTGTATTATTGGCTTCTATTATTTATTTTAAGAAATACATCACAATTTAAGGAATACATTGTAGTCATTATGAAAGCCCCCACTGTTCCCCTTTATGCTTCCCCAATACACCTTCCCACCCCCTACATAACCTTATTCTAGACATAGAGTTCAGCGTTTTTACTGGCTTAACTAAATATCAAGTCAGAGACATCCTGCTCTTGCAGTACTTCTGTCAGCTGGCAGCAACTCGTAGTTCCAAAGTTAAAAGTAATAGACATGGGCACAATGCTTTAAGGACAACAATATTCAAACCCAGACAATTATTTCATGTCTGCAAGATATATTTGTATTCAGTTCCCTTTTCTGTAAGAGGGTCCCGTGTCTCAATCTCTCTGTAAAAGGCAGACTCTGACAAAGCACTCTTTTCCCATCTCACTATACCATACTTCTTCCCCCAATATAAGCTCCTATGTATGGTAAAGATGGATCTATCAATCCCATCTTTTATATTGCATTTTTCCTATCAATATCATTGATTCAATATGATTTGTGTCCAGGGAACTTACTATCACTATGTCTATTTCTGAGGCTTTTTCCCTATTCTGTACCAGGGAAATATCAGGGGGCTCAAACCTAGATAAAAACTACAGGCAACTAAGGAATGCTGAGAGCAGGATAAAGAGTCTTTCCCAGGGAACAGTGTGCTAATTGGTTATACAATACTACATATTCAGCCCTGAAAACATATACATGCAAATAACATTACACAGAAAGAGAGAGGGTTGTACTTATGTATTTAGTAACACACACACAAACACACACACACACACACACACACACACACACACACACACACTCGGAGGCCAAGGATATTAAAGTGTAAGGGGTTCTATATAGGAGGATTTGATGGGAAAGCAATGTGCTTATAATGTCAAAATTTCTTTAATAAAAATTTTGAAAAGGCAAAACAAAAAGAAGACTTGTAAAGCTGTGTTTTCCTTATTTTCTACTTTCATTCTTTTTTTCTTCCCACAGATATACACACAAAAGTAGAATTGTTCATGAACATAACTTAGCATGCAGTTATGTGAAACCAATAATCCTCCCGAACACGATAATGGAAAGCCAACAGAAAATCCATCAATTACAATTTGAGTGAACCAGGATGCACTCCTAAATTGTTGGAAGGACTTGTTTTATGCTTCTTGAGACCCCAGTGTATAGAAATGAAAAGGAAAAGATGAAAAAGAAGAGTTAGATAAAATCTGGGACACTGCTTATTCTAAGCATCCCTTTAAAAGGTGAGATGCGCGTTTAATCCCAGCACTCGGGAGGCAGAGGCAGGCGAATCTCTGTGAGTTCGAGGCCAGCCTGGTCTCCAGAGCGAGTGCCAGGAATTTCCAAAGCTACACAGAGAAACCCTGTCTCGAAAAAAACCAAAAAAAAAAAAAAAAAAAGGTGGGATGCTCTTTATTTGGATTCCTCCCTTACAATCAAGGCTACAACCCAAGACTCCCAGCTTGCTTTTGAGTTCCTTTCTCAATTGGACTTTACTGGCCTGTCCTTGCTGTCATTTGACATCCCTGCTGTACATGGAAGTTTCTGTCCCACCGGGTCCTGTGGCTGTTTTGTCCCAAATAAACTGGTTGATTGCTCAGGCTACTTATTGGCTTGCTCTTTGTTAATCATTAACCTATTTCTAGTAATCTATGTATTTCCATTTAGTCTTGCCTTACGGGAGAATACCTGGGAGTCCTATCTTCCCAGTAGCTATATGGCATCTCCCTGGAATCTCACTCCCCGAGGTCCTTGTCACAAAATTCTCCTAGTCTGGTTGGCCTGCTTTTACTTCCTGCTTGGCTACATCCTGCCTGTCCATTGGCCAAAACAATTTTTCATCAACCAATAAGATCTCTATGGTTAGGTAGTGGCAAGCTCCAGTCTCTGACCTTCAGACAGGCTTTATTTGTACAAGCGAGATATCTCCACATCCTACACCTTGGTTAATTTTCTTCCAGATATCCCTGAAGACATTTTCTGGGGACAACATATGCGTCTTCTCATAGTCCTTTTTGAAATTTAAATTTAAATTTCTGCAAGCTTTGAAAGTATTAGTTTTCAATATGGTGTTTTCCAAATGAACTCTGGGTTGTTTGTCTCCCCGTTGGTTTTCAAGCCCGTCTCTTTCCCTACTGCCCTCAGCATCAGTAGCCTTCTTTGCCTTGCCATGTCCCATGTGACGTTTTGCCCGTAACAGGCTTTGATTTTTGCATCTGCATCATTCGAGCAAAGAGTGCTGAGACCACAGAAATAAAATGTAGAGGTGGGGGTATCCTTAGAATTATCCCGGGATCTGCCAAACCAAATATGGGTGCTATCAGTGTGTGACTTGTCCTCAAGTATGCCCAATTATTTGGGTTCTGTTTTTCTGTCTGACAAATCACATAAACTTTTCAAGACACCCAGACTTTTACTGAAATGACAAACTTGTTGGGTACGAAGACAGCATACATTCTAATTTATCCATCAGTGACAATACAGACCACTGTAAAGGAGTCATAAGTGGGTCATTTCATTAGCTACTTTCCACTTAAGACCCCCCCCCCCGCCATTTTTCACTATAAAATAAGTATTGTGGGGTGGGATTGATTAATTAATCGTTTAAGTCTCTGAGTGTAGTGATTTAATGACTGACCACTGTATTGTTTTTCCAGTTATGGACAGAATGATTTTAACATTTGTGGTTATAATAAATGTTATTGGTATTCAACCAAGAAACTGGATTTTGCCACTGGCTAGCCAAGTGAGTGTGAGCAGGATACTAATCTTTCTGAGTTTGTTATCTCCTCTACAACATGGGATAACTAAAATAGCTCAGAAAGCTGCATTTTTATTTATTTATTTTTGTTTTTGCTGGTAATATCATGTTGTGAGGGCACTGGCATCGTTTGAAGTTCTAGTGGATCTCATTAGATATTTATGGGCAATTTGTCAGGCCCACTCAAGAACGTGAACTATTTACTCAAGATTTCTTCTCTGTATGGGATCTGTATGGAATCATGCTGTGTGATCCTTCTACAGGAAGCTAAAGCATTGTCCATGCCCTAATTTCCCAAGTAAGAGATGTGTTGGCACTGTGCCCAGACATTGAATGTCGGTAGAAGATCACGTGGAAGCATCTATCTCTTTAATTATGAAATGAGGCCTGCCTATTTTTTCTCTACAAAGATCCTGGGACCACTATGGTAGCCCCTGGAGGCTCTTTAATCTCTTAAAGATAACTAAACTGAATCCTCGCATAGATGTTCAGTTGAAACCTGAGGTTAGGAGAAAGTACATTTAAAGTTTTAAAGCTCTCTGTGTGGGACTGGACAAAGCTCTTAAAGGTTTTATGGACCCCTAGGCAGCTACTTAAAGCAACTGTGGCTCCCAGTGAGCCAGGCACAGCAGTGAGTTGTGAAAACACAGCTTGATAGATTCATTTTGCATGTAGTTTGCAACGGCCTCGTGTCTTTTCCTATGATATTCATTATATGTTTTACTTGACTTTTACAACTCACACTTTACCTGGAATCCCCAGTTAGAGTATGAGGTACCCAAGGTCAGACAGTGACTCCAGTGTGAACCTTGCTCATGACCACATGCAAGAGGATAGAATTTAATAAAGAAAAATCTAGTCAATGTCAAGTAAATTGATTTTTTTTGCTCTCATTTGTTAATTAAATATATTTGATTACTGTTAGATTTTCTGATATTAATAGATGAGGTAACTGACGATCAGAAAAGTTAACTGACTTCTCAGAAAACACTTCCTGACCAAGTTGTATTGCTCTCTGATTTCAAAGCTAAGGCTCAAGCTATACAGTAAGTCGCCACCTTTGGGGTGTGTCAGGAATACCCTTTTCTTTCAATTTGAGTTATTTTGTTGTAGTTTATTATAAGTTCTAAAAACAACATTGATCCCATTGCTTGGACTCATATGTAGGTGTAGGAGAAAATGCAGGCATGTTGTATCACCCAACCTACTTGGCAAAGTGCACTTCTAAATAAGAAGCACAACACTCCAGAGTTTCATGAGCAACCGGTGGCTGGCCCATGGATGAGTCTGCAGTCTCCATGTCTCCTTTAGTCAAATTTCTTCCCATAATTTCTAAAATCAGTAGCAATTTCTTATCCAACACATTTCTAAAGGGTATAGTACCTTGATAATGCAAAGGTACCTTTTTGTTAAACCTTTTGTAAAAAATCACAAAGGTTTAAAGTACTAGGTTATGAATATGTGGAAGCTACTGAATGCTAACACATCAAAAGTGAGATAAATAGATGCCTATTATTTATAAGGGCAGGGGAATTAATATACACCCCAAAAGGAGATAGGTGAGGTGGTAGAAGGAAAATCTGACAGACAGACAGACAGACACACACACACACACACACACACACAGAGAGAGAGAGAGAGAGAGAGAGAGAGAGAGAGAGAGAGAGAGAGAGAGAGAGAGAGAGAGAGAGAGAGAGAGAGGAGAGTTGTGGTATGCTCTGCTACAACTGGAAAAAATTTTCCATCTGACTTTCACTGCCTGTGACTGAGCTTTGGGTGTAGCAAGACAGAAGCCTCAGGTTTATCCATTACTTTGTTTAGTTCCATTTCTCAGGGCATGTGGTGGAGGCGAGGACTGCACTAATCAAGGTGTTCAGGCCTCCGTCTTTGAAGGCTTTCTGGTCATAATTACCTCAATGTGCTAATCACTTCAGAGTATATATGTGTATTTAAACACACAGGCATAAACGCATACAATTTTAAATTTTCCTCTCTGCAGTAATAATGTTGACGAGAGGTTTCTGGCCAATTAAAGTCGTTACCAGCTTCTATAGGGTTAACCAGTTTATAAAAACCTCCACCTGGGCCACACACTTCAGAAATTTGGTTCCAGAATGTGAACCCAAGCACCTCCTCCCTCAATCCAGGGTCATTTCCATCCCACCATACTGTCTATTAGTCATTCTGGAAGGCTCTGCTGGAAGAGTGAATGGACTTGAAGCTGTGATCGCAGAGGCAGAGTCAAGAGTAGACAGGCGGGAAGTGAGGTCATCCAGGCTTTGGAAGCTGAACACATTGGCCCTGAAAACCAGTGATAGAGGGAGAGACTGGGAATATCGGAGCAAAGCGATGTTGTCCTTCAGGTAGATAATAGGGAGACTTCTTTTATGTACACAAGGATAAGTTTTAGAACTGCATTTTTAGGTAACTCCCCAAATTATTATTTTTTGGATATTAGGACATGCTTCGATTCGTTTACATTAATAAGCCTGGATTTTATACTGTGTAATCCCAAAAGGAAGGCTGAACAACTAGATTATGAATCTTTCAGTGCTCCTGAGATGCAAACAGGGAAAATGAGAGAAAAAGATGGGAGTGAGGGAGACACCCTAGTTCATTTTCTCTGTGTTGGGCATGCACACCTCTCCTGGATGACTCATTTGGCTCCTCAGAGAAAAGAGATTGGGAAGGATGTCTGCACTCAGAGATGGACCAGTTCTCTGGGCACCTCTTTTCATCTTGTAAGGGAAAACTGCCTTAACGCCTTGCTCAGAATGCAATGCTGCTCTTCGAGGAGAAACTGGCAGGCCCTCAGGGAAGAATGCTGAAGAGCTGGCAAAGCTTCTGTAGGGCTCAAGCACTTGCAAGGAGGTGGCTGAGTAAGTTATTCAGCATCTTTATCCACAGGCTAGAAGCAGTCCAGAGACTATGGGGGACTATTTTGTAGCACTGCATTTCGTACTTGAGTTAATGATACCTTAGGCTTTTCACTGACATAAGAAAACAGTGTCAAAGACCTTCAAGGGACCCCAGGGTTTAGCTGTTTTGGATCACTTACTTTTAGAAACCGAGATGGGATCTAGAAAAGGGAGTGTCGTGTCCTCAGTTATTCAGTGATAGAATTAGAACCAGCACGAAAATTTCCTTTCTTGTGCTCCAAAAAATTTACAATTTTACTCCACACATAGGCTCAAGACTGACAATACTTTATACCTTATTTTATATTAAAACTTACCATAGGGTACAGAGTACAGTGAAGATTGCTGAGTAGATTCAGTGATAGACATACCAACATTAAAATGTTTTCAAGTGAAAAGGACATGTCAGAGATTATCCTGTCCAAATCTCTAAGTTTTGATGATTGTATAAATGTGCAAGAAGCGTGTGCTACGTGTGCAGAGTTGCACAGTGAAAGGCAGGGCTCTGCCTTGTAGCTAGGGAGCAGTGTATTGGTCTTAAAGTAAGTGTTGAGTGATGGAAAATGGTTCCTTTCACCGCAATCCAAATGCTTACATATGCTGTGTTTATTTTACCATAGTTGTGAGGAGAGAAAACGAGAAGTCAAATAAAAAGATTTCCATGAGTTTCCTAAATGGTATCAGCCCTTTCATATGTCTGGAAATATCCAGAAAAGGGTTTTCCTTAGTTAACATGGTTCTTCAGCATGAGGAACATAAAGTATCTTCTAGTCTGCTGAAGGCATAGCAGAAACATCACAGGCAAAATGACTTTGGCAGTGAGTATGTAGTAAACATGGTTACCCAGTTTACACATGGAGATAGTATACAAAAAAAAAGAAAGTATCGTCTATAGAAATAATTTTGCAGCAGCTAACATTGAAACTATATTTATACAGAGTCAAACTATGTGTATGTGTGTGTGCCTGTGTACCGCTGGAATATAGGTGCTTGCACTGACCAGAGAGCTTCAGATCTGGAACTGGAGTTACAGGAAGTGGTGAGCTGACTGATGTGGGTGCTCTTGACTACTGGGCTATTTTTCTAGACCCTCATAGAAGCAGTGTTAATAATTTTATTTGAAGAGAACTTGACCAAATATACAAAAGAAAATTCCCAGTTGACAAATTTATCTAATTATTATTTATCAAGGAAAAAAACAGGAGTCAGATATAGAGTTAAGAAACTGACTGATCAAAGAAGTGGCAGAACAGCCACCAGTGACCTCCTATCTCTTCCATTCTGCCACTCAAAAGGTCTGGGGTCCTCTCTAAGCCCCACCTTACTACTTCCCATCTCTCTGTCTGTCCTCAATCCTCCAAAACCTCTATGGTTAATTTTGGCCAGCTAGTGGCTAGCTCCACCTTCTGATTCAGAGCAAGCTTTATTGTCAGGATGCAATCAAAATATTACACAATACCAACTGGCATTATGGTGACAGATGTCTTTAGCTGGGAATAGTGCTCATCTAACCTGGCTGAGAAAACTCCTTCTACATCATTTGATTACTGGGTAACGAAGCAGAAAGGTGGCCCATTGACATCAAAGGCATTGGAGATTTGCCATGGGACTTAGATGCTATTGGAGATAGAGGGAAATTAGGAGAGAAATTACTCCAACCCAAAGTAGGTTTGATGGAAATCCCAAACAGATGAAACCCAAAGAGAAAAAAGTTATTATCAGAGACTAAAATGTAAGAATTTTAGCCATGGAGGAAGTTAAGACTTGAGGGAGTCCTGTTGTCTTCAATAGAAACTGTTTCTGTGATCAACATGATATGAATGCCTGTTTTGTTAATCAAGGTTCTCCAGAGAACTGAACCAAAGAAACTTTTACGTGAGAAATGAGCTTTTGCAGTTATGGAGGTTGAGAGGCCCCATTTCTACTATGAACAAGTTGGAGAGCCATAAGAAGAAAAATGGGCACTCTTCTAGAGGATCTTGGGTGGGTTCGTCTTAAGAAAAATGTTGGAATATTTATTTGCTTAGGTTCAATACCCTATCACATGATAAAGATCAGAAGGACGTCAACAGATACTTTAGACTCTAATGTTTAGAACACGGAGGAAATGTGAAAGGCTTCCACATGTGGCAAGATCTTTGAACATCAGGATCAGGTTGTCTGAACTTCAAGTAAATGAAGGATGAATGGACTAGAGTGTATAACCAGGTTTCTAATAGCAAACTGTCTTCCATTTCAACTCAGAACAATGGGCACAGTGTTTGGTGAGGAGTGTTATATGATGGCATAGAAAAGGAAGCCTCAAGATAATATAGGAGATAACCATTAAGTGATCATGGCCCCCCAGGAGTGTCACGTTACATTCAATTGAAATGTTACTCTCTTCATTATCCTTAAAATCTGTCCCATAGTGGCCTGGCATGGCGACTCTTCATCTGGTATACTACAAATCTTCCAAACAGTGTCAGTTAGACAGACTGATGTGTAGTGTTTGTCTTTCTTCCAAGCGTTTAGCTTCTAGAGAGCATGGAAGGATTTCTTATTCGTCATGCTAATTTAAGTACAGTAGATGCCGAAGAAATCTGCCCATGTTTGAGTAAATAAGACTACAAACAACATAAGCATAACAGTCACTGTGTTCTTTTTGCATGTAAGGAAGGCTACTATTCACATTCATTAACTTAGTTACTATTCAACATGCTATTGGATAGATGCTACTTCTGCGAATACTGTACGAATGTAGTTTATGAGAAGAAATTTTGCTTGAATTAAAGAAGCAGGTCAAGGGGGCTAGAGAGATGGCTCAGTGGTTAAGAGCACTGGCTGCTACTCCAGAGGGCCTGGGTTCGATTCTCAGCACACACTTGGCAGCTCATAACTATCTCTAAATACGCGCAGAACACCAATGCACATAAAATAAAATACTTTCAAAATAATGCAGCTCAATTGTGTCAGCTTACACATTTTTATTTGAATTCTGTGTACTTTCCTGTTTCTCACCTCATACATTTATAAATCTAGATTGGGAGAAATATACTTTCTAGGTGTAGTGAAAGGTGGTATATAGTTTTATATTGTTATCTAAATATTTGAATGTCAATTGAGTTTATGTATACAATGTATGTATATGCATTGGTATATGTATGCTTGTGTGCTTATGTGTGTCTGAGAATGAGGCATGTGTTGTGTGTATGTGTGTGTGTGTGGTCACGTGACAACGTCAAATGTGACACTGGTCTTCTACCTTGTTTGAGGCACTGTCTCTTTGCTGTTTTCATGCTTCATATATGCCAGACTAGCTGGTGTGTAAGCTCCCAGGAATTCTCCTGCCTCTTCTTCCTATCCCTCTGTAGCAATTCTGGGACTGTGGGTGCTCGTGCCACATGTCCAGCTATTGTGTGGGTTCTTGGAATTTGAACTCAGGTCCTCATATACAACAAGTGTCATTTAGTTTCTGAGCCATCTTCCCAGTTTAAAGTTTTATAAGGTGAAGAATCACTTCTGTTTGGTTAATAAAGACTAAGAGGGGGTAGCTGTGTTTTAGTCTTCTGATTTAAATACATGTGCTAAAATAACCTTGAGGGGTTTGGAGGAGTCTTTCTTGCTGAGGTCCTGTTCATAGTCTTTGGGAGAGCCACAAATGGAGAAGAGCCTGGGTTTTTCATGTCTATACAAGGGCACAGTTTGGCCCTCAGTGCATTGTCTGAGTGATGAGCACCCAAATCCTCTTATTTATCTTCTATATATCCTTGCTATACTTGCTAAAACAATAGCCTGGTTAAGCATCACTTTTCTGCACCAGCCATGCAGAGGATATAATTATTTTTAAAAGCACTGTGTTTTATTTATTATGGACAGAGCTGTTCAAATCTGCTAACCAGGTACTGACTTAATGATGTCAGACGGAGGCAGAGTGTTGAAAAGGAGGTACCTAAAGCTCATTTTAAGGTCCATTTATTATCTGGAGTTTTGGAATCTTTCCTTGTTTGCAAATTTGCTTTCCCCTCTAAGAGTATCCATCCTTGAGACGTGCTTGAAATGAAAGCTAATTCTTGCTAGACTTGCAAAATCACAGCCCAGGCAGCAGGGCTCCTGGGAGAGGCCATCTCATCCATCAGAACCGCTGGCTTTTGAAAGCAAGAGGTCTGTGAATAGTCAAGATGATGAATCCCAGGGGCAGGCAGCATCTAGGTTGCATATCCTAGATGATGCCAGTGCAGCCTGTGGCAACAGTTGGCATCCGTGATGCAGGGATCCATGAGAGCCCAGCTTTGCCTGCCTCTGAAACCATGTATAGTTTGTCTCTGCTTCCTTTGGCACATGCCAGCATCCAAGTGCTGATAGAAGGTAAGCAGAAAAGATGGAGCCAGCTGAGGAATTCAGCATTTTAATAAGCAAGATTCTGCCCTAATTACAGGAATTTGTGTTTATTTCTGATCTCACCTCTGCATGTGACCCAGCTCAACTTACTGGTTCAACTGGACAAATTTCTTGAATTCATCCCATTCAACAGGCACTAGGTTTATCGTTGGGGATAAACCATAAAGCATAACAGACAAAAAAAATTCTAATGCTGTGTGTTGAGTTCTGGGATATTCCTGAAGTGGGCAGCCAATGAAATCCAACTAGGCAAGCATAACTCGTCTGCTTACTAGCTGTGATGTTGCCTGCACATTTACATACATCACTTCTGATCTATATTACATTATCAGAAATCCCATAAAAGTTGACTTCAAACTGTTAACTAAGAGCCAGTTCTCACATTTATGGAGATTTGAAGTATCCAGTCAAGATGGTGGCAGGGCAATAGTTCCTGTGAGAAAGTTGAGGGGAAGTCTTTCTTCAGTCTCAATTCACTGAGCTGTGGCAGGTCTACCACTGTTTTACACGGCCTCCTTTGTGTCTCAGTGTGTATTCTTCCCTCTTTTCTTAAGGATAGCACTCAGTATACCTGAGGTCCATCCTCTCCCGTTGTGACCTCAAGCTAACAACTGCACAGACTCTACTTCTGAATAAGGTCACATTTTGAGTTTTCCCCGGGTTAAGAGGACCACATTCTTCAGAGGCTATATAATTCAATCCATCACATACTCTAAGATTTCTTCATCATTTGTGTGTTGTGGTTTGTCTTTTGTCATTGTCTTTTTCTAGGGATGTCTAACCTTTCCAACAGTCTACTTGGTTTGGTGCTAAACTCCCTTTTTATATTTGGAATTGGTTGTCTAGTATTACTGTAGAGACTCTGTGCTTTGAGTAAGATTGTGTTTTTCCTTAAAGGGTGTTTATGCCTTATATGATGCTAATGACCTGGGCTGTTCTACCTCTGGCCCTGGGCACAGGCACTCACTAGGCTAAGGGAAACTGACAAGTACCACTGGGCTTAATACAGAACATAAATTCAGAATTTCCCTGATGTTTAGAGTTTTTTGGAAGGTCTCTGGCTCCAGTCCCCTAGAGAGCCCTTTTAATGTCCCTAGAGTCCAATAAATAACGTACACCTTCTGAATTGATGTCACAGAATCAGAATCATTACTTGGTGGTTGTTCTTTTCCATTGGTGAAGATGACATTCTACTAAGTTTAAGAACAAAAATCTCTACATGTTATGATAACACAAAGGAGAAAATATACTTGCCAAGTACACCAAAAAAGTAGCTCGTGCTAACATTGTTTTTTTTTTTTTTTGTAATTAATTTTGATACTAGGACTGTCTAAACTTTTCTCCAATATCCAAGAACTTGCAATTCTATTTTCAGATTCTTCCTCAGAATCTGTCCAATTTATCCATAAGATAAGAGATAAGCTAGTTTATATTTTCTGAAAGAAATGCAGTGTTATCCAGCTTAGGCTGGCATTAACTGTAAGAGGTCACACCAACGAGTGTGTGGAATTCTCTTCTTGCCTTCATTTATATTTCTGTCCTCTGTGACTTTGCTCCTCTGTTTTCTTCTCATACTCAGTGTTTTTGCCTCTCATAAAGCAGATATACTCCTTATCTCTGAATCCATGGCATCCAGGTTACCTTCTCTGTGTGTGTGTACACATATGTGTGAATATGAGTGTTGGTCAATATGCATGCCACTGTGTTCATCCTTGTGTAGATAATGTCTACCTTGTTATTCCTACAGTTCCATCTACTTTGCTTTTTTTTTTTTTTAGAAAGGGACTCTTACTGGTTTAGAGCTTACCAAGTAGGTTAGCAAGTCTCTGAGACTCCTGACTAGGGAGTCTCAGAGATTGGCCTGTTTCTGCTGCCCCAGCACTGTGATTCCATACAAGGCTTCTTGTTTGTTTTTACTGCTCTTCTCTGTTGAACATGTCATTTTGTAACAGGAATACACCACCAGTTATTGAAAAGAACACATTATTTTTTATCTCATTATCCCACAGTGAACAATTTTTACGATTCTAAGAGCTTGATTTGCAGGCTTTTCCTTTACCATTCATTACCACCTTCCCTTTGGCAAGTTGTTGCTTCCTGTTGAAAAGGAGATGGGCCTTTTATATTTTTGGTTGTGAGCCTAGCCTTCAATGGCTGAGCCATCTCTCCAGCTCAGAGATGGGCCTTTTAAAGACCTCTCTGTGATTTACTAGTATCTTCTCAATTTAATGGATAAATGTTTGGAAAAACTTGCTTGAACCCATTCCTCCTTAGCAGTTCTGAATTAAGAAAAGCAAGGAAGGAATGGAAAAGTATTGGATGTAAGTGATTCTCTTCCAGTTGAGCTCAGAAAACTGGCATCGTTGGAGTATCATCATCAGCAACAAGTACCCTGACAGCTGGGTTCCAGTCCAGGCCACATGTTATGCCAGGCTATGTATCGGTGACATCTAAATAGCCATTCTGACTGTCATAGTAAGAGGTCCTTCTATGAAAAGGCAGAGGAAAATATCATCCAACACAGATGGACCAGTAAGACAGTGGTTCCAAATTCATACTGCATGTTGAATCGCTGAAGGGTAGGGGCTTCTACAGGACACCTGTCAGAGCCACACACAGATTCTGACTTGATTGGTCTGGAGTAAGACTAGGAGTGGCCTTTCTCTTAAAACTCTGCAAGTTATTTCTAGTCAGGACACACTGGTATGTGGTACAGCGAGACTCAAATTTCTATTTATTCAGGACTCTTCTGCCTCTTCTATAAAGAAGAAATAAAATTATTTCCACGTCTGGGTTGATATACAGTGCCAACATCTGAAAGGCAGTCAGCGAAGAGTCTATACCTAGAGGCTAAGTAAAGGCTACACCTAGTCTCTGTCTCTCATCTCCTCCACCTTCCCAATCATCCAGCTGTTGTTTGGGGAGCAGTTGCTATGGAAATGCCATCTTTTAGGAAAAGGGATAAAGAGTACCAGCAACTCTCCTGTCTTAGTGGTCTTTGCTCCTTAAATCTAAACAATAAATCTCACAAATCTGACATCATTGGTGTAAGTAGAAACCTGTGTGCTTTTAAGATGTAAAATCCACTATGAGCAAGGCTCCTTGTCTTTGATGATCTGATTTGGTCCTGTCTCTCATCCAGAATGCCTTCTTTCTTCTTCATAAGAAATCGGAATCATTGACTCTCTATTACAATCATCTTCAAGGTTCTGAGAGCATCCATAGGCAGATGTCCATGGGGTCAGAGTATCTGAGTTATCAGTGAAGCCAACCAGGAATATTCACCAGGTTAATCTAGAAATGGCATTAAGGCCTGAGTTTTGATTCAGGCAACCCCCTGTAAACCTTGAGAGGGTCTCAAAGGTTAAAGAATATTGGATTGTTATAGCATTTACTTAAACTTAGACTTGCTTAACGTGTTATGTCTCAGAAGGATGAAAATGGGATAAAAGTAGGTAACTGACTGTCATCTATTTGTCGATCTTTTCTGATGGCTTGCAAGTGTAAGGGACACCGTCGTTGATGGAAAATTGGTGTGGTCACTTGTGAGATACGTCTTCTTCTAGTGATATTCTGTCTCCTTTATTAACATTTTTTTCTATGACTGAAACAGATAGAAATAATGAGAAGTGCCTGTAACAACATTTGGAATGCAAGAGAGAGAAGCTACAGGGGAACACACCCTCTTTGTTGAGAGACGCTTTAACTGTTACATAAATTCTATAAGTGTGGGGTTAAATTAGGGTGAACAATGTGATAATTAGGTCGTGGCTGTGGACATGTTACACATATCCCTTTTGTACAAGTAGAGCACACATGCCATTTCAAGGTTTCTTGTGACGTTCACTAAGACTATGAATGAGAAATAGCACACAGTGATACTCACGAGTGGTAGATAGGTAGCATTCTGGCTCTCGGTCCCATTTGCTGAACACTAAGAAAGTTTCTGTCCCAGAAACAGTCACTGCTACTTGAATTGTCATTGTGCCTCCTCTCATCTTCCCATTCAGGGGACAACAATGTGTCTTGTTTAGGGCTGTGTCACTTGTGAGTAGATTTGCATCACTGTTTCTCTGTGGTGAACATGTACTGATAAAAAAACCACACAGGCCTTTTGTGTGTTTATTTTTGTATCATTGAAGATCAAACTCGGGGTTTTATTCATGTTAGATATTTTCTCTACCCCTGAGCTACAATCACAGCCTTAGAACGCCAGTGTTGATGATAGGGACACAGGATTCATGTACCCTTTTTTTTTTTAACCGCATTTCCATGTAGCAAATAGTCTGAATGATTAAATTAGTCATCTTAAAGGTGTGTGTGTGTGTGTGTATTTGGAATCTGTTACATTCATGCAACTGAAGGAAATGTAATGCAGAGCCCAGTTTAAACGTGTGGAGAACAAATGTCTGAGCAGTAACTAGACCTTTTGCCATTACCTGTCAAACCTCTCATTAAAGGCACAAAGTTTGGGAAAGAGATGCAGGGAAGTAGGCAAATGATGTCTGCGTCGTTTACAACCAGCTGCTTTGTGTCTGATGCTTCTGGACTTTAGTGTTACTCCCAGGGTCATTTACCATCTCCATCCCCAAACACGCACACACAAGCACACACACGCACATGCACACGCACATACCAACAGCAATAACGAACAATGATTAAACAAAGAGACCATAGCCACAGACTCAGTTTTGTTCCCTTCCTTCTTAGGGATAAATTCGACACAGTTCAGACCTTGAGTTACCACCCAGACCACATATACTCCTGACACTGCCTTTCTCTGGGGAACGGGTGGGGGTCTGCGGTCCTCTTATTCTTCTCTTCTTGACTAGCTGGAGACGCATGCCAGGACTTCAGTGTATTGCATGACGCGGCTTGCAGTGGTGTTGAACACGTGAGAGAGAAGGTACTGCAGCCTATCCAGGGGAGAGCAGGGCTACAGGTGTGTGGTGCTAGAGTCTTCCTTGCCTGCCTTTCTCTCACGAGCCCCTCTTTCCCTCCTTTGCTTTGATATTTATGTACTGTTTATGATGGACATATAGATATTCTCATCAGGTATAAAAAGATGGACATATAGATATTCTCATCAGGTATAAAAATGCCTTTGTGTTGCAGAAACCTGCTGCCAACTGCTCTTCTATCAGATTTCTTCCTTTCTGGCTCTGCAGAGCAGCGCTTGAGCTAAATGATAGTCTTTGATGAGCTTCTGGTAATGTTTTATTTATACCTGTCCTTTACTAAATACATAGGAAGCCTTTCCTAAGTTTCTTTCCCAGGAAAGCGGTGTGTGTGTGTGTGTGTGTTTACTTGCCACCATCTCTGAAATTGGATATGCATGATTTGACTTTTGATTTCGACATGTTGGCGTTGTTACCTTTGAAATTATGTGCTCCAGAAAGTTATAATGGAAATAGAGTTGGTTTCCAGGGAAAAAACTACTTTTGGCTTGAGGATAAAGAAAGATAGAGTTATTGTTTGTTCTTTCAATCATCCAACGACTAATTTAACACCCATTACATTTCAGGCACAGACCTAAGTGTTAGGTACAAATGGGGAAAAGAAATGCCCTTGCTTCAGGAAGTTTTCATTGTCCAATGGAGATGGACAGTCCCCTGTGTTTCCCAGACTTGCTTGCGAATTTCAGTCACTTAATCACTACTGTTGAAACCCAGGTTGCAGGCTGGGAATGGCGGCGCAGAATTCAGGAGTTTGAGGCAGGAAAAACTCAAATTTGAGGCCTATCCTGGGGACAGGGAATAGAAGTTCTGGGCCAGATTGATCTACACAGGGAAGACCTTGTCTCAAAAGGCCACGTGTGTGGGTATATCGGAGTGCTTTTCTAGTGTGCACAAGGTTTTAGATCCCATGCACAGAAAACACAAGGAAGCAAGCAAGCAGACAGACGAAAAACCATAGATTCCAAAGCCTGTCCCTAGAGATCCTGATTTCCTATGACTAATGGCAAGGCTTAAGCATTTGCATTTCCTGCAATACATATGGTTGCTATGTGAACAACTCCTGCAAGCAAATGAGAAGGTAAATACAGGATATATTGCTAGCTCACAGTTGCTCTAGTAAAGCAGCGTGATGGACGGAAAGGAAATAGAACGGTACCATGTGGTAGATACTGCTATTTTAGGTTGAAGTTCCAGGAGAATCCTGCCACTTGGCAGAGAACTTGATGAAGTGAGAGACCTCCATAGACCCTTACAAGAGGGTGACTGGCTACGCAGAAGTCTTGGCAGGCACCACCTAGCCTGGCTGCAGTCCTTCACCCTCTGTACTTTTGGGGTGCCACATGCCTCTCTCACTTCATTTAACCTAGTGTCTGAGTGGTTTGGCTTGGTGTTTTATGCTTTGTGGCAGAAATAGAGCCATGTTCATCTTCTAAATCATACAACCCTTGTACTGGTAAATGGCACATTGAATGAACCAGATTGCGTTTGAAGCACTTGATAGCCATGAATTCAAGATCCCTCAGAGAAGCCACACAGGCATGTCTTGTTACTGTTCCCATTTGATAGACAAAGGAGAGAAATACAGAGAATGTAAATAATTTTGCATCACACCAATAAGAGCATGCAGAATCAGGGCCTCAAATTGTGGACGCATGGATGGATGGATGGATGGATGGATGGGTGGATGGATGAATAATTGGATGGATGGATAGATGGAGAGATTAGTAGATAGATGATAGAGTGAATTCAATGAATGAATGAATGAATAGATGGAGAGATTAGTAGATAGATGATAGAATGAATTCAATGAATGAATGAATGATGAATGGATGGATGGGTGGATGAATGGGTGGACAGACGGATGGATGGGTGGATAAATAATTGGATGGATGGATGGATAGATGGATGGATGGAGAGATTAGTAGGTAAATGATAGAATGGATTCAATGCGTGAATGAATGAATGAATGAATGAACGAATGAATGGATGGATGGATGGATGGATGCATACAGCATGAGATATTGAGAGATTCATCCCTGCAGTGTTACCAAGTGGCTTTGGCAATTTCAGAGAGGATTCAGAACACAATTAGAACTTCTAGGTGGATGGATGAATTCCAAAGAAAGAATGTACATGGCACAGTAGAGGAGTTAGGAGGAGAGGAGTGAGGGAACTCGTCCAGTAGGAAGGGTGTCAGCCACACAGCACAGCAGTTTGCCTGTCCAGGTAGCAGACTCTTCCATATGAAACCTGCCCATGTTATAAGAAGCTGGAGGGCAAGAGAAAACAGATCCAGCAGGCCCTTTTCCCTCAGGAGAGGCTGATAAGTTGTGCTTTAATCTAATGAATACATTCAGGAAATGGGCTGAGAGCAATGTGATTATTTAATTGTTCTGTTCAAAGGGTAAGAAAGCAGGCTATTAGTTTGAGGTCTTGACTCCGAGGTTCACTGCAGGTTGTTACCAGGAGGAATGTTCAGGAACAAGAGTGGCTGATTGATTCTTTCCCGCTGTTACCCTCGTTAATTTACAGAGGTTCATTGTTGTGGTGCAAGTTCACAGAGTCTGGAATGAAATGTAAAACAGATTGGAGCTGATAAGAATGTTTTGTATCTGCTATTCAGTCATGTTCTTTCACCTACAAGTTCCCTTCTAAAGGTTCAGGTACATGAATTTCCAGTCTGATTATAATTAACTCTTTTACCACATGACAAAAAATTACTTCTAATGATTACAGCAAGCAGGAAGTAAACGCTTGACATTTGACATTTCATTTCCAGTCCAGCACAAACTTGGCTGCCTCTCTACCTTCTCCGCAGCTAGACTAAGGATGGTCAGGTCAAGTTTCCCTTTTGGGAAACAGAGAAAATAATAGGCAAATCTGAACAACTTACCCCAATCAAATCTCACCCACATACCTATGATAGTGTGTGTGTGTAAGTGTGTGAGTGTATGTGTGTGCATGCATGTTTGTGTGTGTGTGTATCCGTGTTAATACGTGTGTGTGTGTGTGTGTGTGTGTGTGTGTGTGTGTGTGTGTGTGTGTGTGTGTGTGTGTTTGTGTATAGGTGTGGAGCAGAAATTGACACTGACTCTCTTTCTTGATTACTTTCCTATTTATTTATTATTTAGACTTCTCTGTGATGTCAGCAAATAGTTTTTGGTTTCTCCTCTTCCACTGGAAATTTGCCAGATACCTTTGCTGTTTTTGACTTGGCATCACTTTTATGAATCTTCCCTGGCTCCCATGGGCAAAGTACTAAACAACTAACTGATATCTTGGCTTATCCATTAATGCCTAACACATTTTATCACAATTGCCTAATGAAGCGAATATTTTAGTGTAATTATACAACTATTCTTCATTGGATCGTGAGCTTCTGAGGGCAGGCGAGTAAATTGCCTCTCATGGAATCTGAGCCAGATTGCTACTGAAAGTGAATTTATGAGTAAAACATGAAAGAATGACTGGCTAAACTTAGCGCATAAGATTGTGATGATCAAATAACACACAAAATAGGGAGCAGAGACCTCTTCAGCTGGATCTGACCTGAACCTCTGCTATGAAGGCGCCACACAAGCATTCACGGGAGGGAAGCAACCAGCATTTCTACCCAAGCATCAATGACCAGCATGAGAACCCTAAGTTTGCAGTAGTGGCACACACGCTTTGGTAGTAACTGAAAGCTCTTTAATTTGACTTACGACCCACTGCACAGGAGGAAAATCATTCCTGGTTCTGAAAACCCAGTCAGGTACTCAGGGCTAGTGAAGTCATGGATCTTAGAGGAGAAACTACAACCACCACTTTACTAAAACCAACATACCCTCCAAACTATATTCTAAACATTGTTGTTGTTGTTGTTGTTTTGAGACACGGTTTCTCTGTGTAGCTTTGGCACCTATCCTGGCACTTGCTCTGAAGATCAGGCTGGCTTCGAACTCACAGAGATCCACCTGCCTCTGCCTCCCGAGTGCTGGCATTAAAGGTGTGCACCACCAACTCCCGGCTCACATTTTTCTTTATACATACAGATAAATATAGTTCTCAGCCCTCATCAGGGAAACTTCTCTTTGCAACAGATGGAAACCATTTCAGAATATCACAACCAATTAAAATTCAGAGTTGTGGAGCCCAGTCTCAACTGATACAGCTACAATACCACTCCTGTTACATAAGGGTGAGGTATCACAGTGGAAGAACAGGAGGAAAGATTGTAAGAGCAAGAGAAACAGGGATTTGGTGTCAGACTGTGTCTCCTAGGAATTTCAGAAGCTACACCCATGAGGTCTCACCTACGTGGCTGCAAAAATATGACGAGAGCAAGAATAGCACCAATAGACATACTTATGTGGATAGGTAGATACTTAGGAGCCTCAATCCTAGACAAAGTACTACAGACGCCTAAGGGATGCTGAGAGCAGAAGAAATAATCTTCTCCATGAAAGAGCATACCAGTCGGTTATCCAATACTAAATGGTCAGCTGTGAAAACATACCCATAAATGACTGAGCGAGAAACAGATAAGTTATTTAAATGTGTGTATACATATATATATATTTAATTGATATATTGCACATTATAAACATTGTTGAAACAGTATTTATAATATATTATCAACATCATATTTGGGGATTTAAATATATTTCTTTCTCATTGATTCTAAACTGATCCTTCATAGAATCTTTATCTCTTTTCTTCAGAGGTAGTTACTTGTTCATTTAGCCATTCATTCCTGAAACTGACAAATCTAGGCACTGAAGACAGATAGGAAAAGAGTTGCTGCTACTGCTGTGGTTTGAATATGGAATGTCCTTCACGGGTTCAGATATTTGAATACTTGGTAAAATTTGGTGGCACTGTGAGTCATTTGTGAACCATTTAGCAGGAGGAGACTTACTTCAGGGAGTACACCACTTGGGGTGGTTCTGGAGATCTGATATAATAAAATCAGCACGCTTTCTGCTGTTATCATGACTTCCCCACCTGTTGCCATGCCTACCCACCATGATGGATTATATCTCTCTGGAACTAAATGTAACGTTAAAAAGAAAAAAAGAAAGAAAGAAAAGAAAAAGAAAACCGTCTTGCTTTGTTAAGTTACTTTTGTCGGAGTGTTGAATAAAAAAGAAAAGGTGACTGAGATTACCATTTTGGACTGAAGAGAATCGAAATTATAAAGGAAACAAGAGCGAGTCCCTTAGTGTATGATCTGGTTGGGCCTTGCATACTTTGGCCCTCCGTGTCAACGTCAGTGCCTGTCCTGAGCCAAGACCATAGGCCATCTCCTACCACTGTAGCCATTTTTTTCAACATGATACTGTGTTCTTTGCTGGGTCGAACATTGCAACTGAGCATGTATGAAATAGAACTAGACTATTTGTAATGGTCCAGGAGGCTCCGTAGTCTGTGCTGTGAACCATAAACTAGATTATAGCTGCCTGGATCTGCAAAGGAACAGTCATCAGATTCAGCATGGGACCTCTACCTTGTTGTCTCGGGTCATTTGTAGGCAGATAGCCTTTCTTGACACAAAGCAGCATGAGGATAGAATAAAAGCATTTGCATAAAGTAAGAGAACTTCTTTTGATGAACTGTCACCATATCCTGCAAAAGGCGGCTGGAGTGCAAAGTTTCTCCCTAGTCTCTGGTTTCTTACTGGAAAAAGATGCTTCCTTCCTGCAATCACTAAGAATAGATTTGGATTGCTGCACTCCAAACCGTCCAATCCAGTACCTTGGTCAACTTAACTGTTCTTAGGGCCTCTGGCTGTGACTGGTGGTTTCTGGTGATGGTTTTCATGAAAAGCAGCCTGTCTTTCATTGCCTCAGTCTGGCCCCTGGTCCCTGTTGCCTCGATCTGGAGGTTAGCAGAGAAGGAGGTGGGGAGGGATGAAGGGTCAAATCTGCTACTTTTTATAGCGGCGGAGTGAGAATAATTTCCTGTGAAAGCTGAGGACATTCCTTCATTAGTTTTGCTTCCTGCTCTGGGTCTTATATTCCGAATGATTCTTTTTTCTTTTGAAACTTCTATGAGCCAACTTCCTGTGCCAGGGGCTGCTGAGAGATAGAGTTTTACAAGGGCAGCCCACCTACCCAGCAGTGAGCTGGGTACAGCCATGAGTGAACAGAAAGGGCCACCTAAGCCATCCCTGAAGATTTTGGACACAAGATCAAAGTAGAAGCCTCAAAAAGGTACCCAGGGAAGAAGACAACCACAGGATTTTAGGGTAAAGGAAGACTAGGTAGGGAGAATTATTCTAATTCTCTGTCCCTTGTATCTCAGCTCTTCTCATCTATTTTACTCAATGTGTTTTTGCTGAGGGTCTGTTATGGGAGGTATAAGACTGTAGAGGGTAGAGGGGTCAGGCCCTGGACGCAATTCAAATAGGCTCCCAGAAATGTAATGTTTTTACATTGCAGGCAAAGCTCTATCCAGGTTTTACAATATCTTCAGGAATTTGTCTCTTTCCATGCACCCAATTACTAAATTATTTCTTTGATTTTATACTCATGTAGGTCTTTATAACTTAGCATGGTCTTAAGAAACTCCAGGAATATGTGCTCTTTATCCTCAACAAAAATGTTCTGTGGTAGTGGTGCACACCTGTAATTCCACTTAAAAGGCATGCATATCACATGTTCAAGACCACCCTTTGCTTCATAATGAGTTTTGAGCTAGCCTAGGCTGTATGAAACACTCTCTCACCCCCCCAGACACGCAGACACACACACACACACACACACAGACACACACAGACACAAAGACACACAGACACACAGACACACCACGGGACAGAGGGGGATGAAGGAATAAAGGAAAGTTCTGTCCTGAATCAGTCTACATGGCAGTGAGGGGACACTTCTGTGTCTGATGCTCATGCTCAGATTACAGAACTTGGAGATGGTTTCAACCTTGCCTTTATCACTCAAACTAAGGAAAGAACAAGAGAAAAAGCAAGTCCAATTTCTAAGAAAGAAGAGGCTAAAACTAATCTAGAAGCAAATTTAAATATTATGAAAATGGTTTAACGATGTGATCTTAACTAATTTGCTCATAGAGCTACTAAGGGTTTTGAATTACCTTTCAAAGGCGGATTTTATAACTTTGTGACAAGAGCCGTCTTTGCGTGATTTGCTTCCTCACTTAAAAGTTCAATATACATTTCAGTTATCTGGGATTAAATATGCCGATTGGTTGTTTGAAATGTAGTATGAATTGCATTTGTGTACAAACTTCTAAATGGCCCCAGAGGCTTTCTGTGCCATTTTTATTACCTTTGGTGTGGGTTGAACTTGGTGACTTGCCTCTAGCCATGGAAAAGTACAGAATGTCAGGCCTGTGATTTGGTTATAAAAGGTTGTTACTTCAACTTAGACACTTTGATTAGAAAAATGTGTTATGTGGGAAAGACTCACCTGGAGCATGACTCAATTGGCATGGAATAGAAAGGAGCAACCTCTGCTCAGTAGCTTCTACAGGAGCTATATGAGGGTATCCAAAGGTGAGTTTGTGAATCGTGGCATTGACTACTACTGTTGGTTTCACGAACCTGAAATAGAGTAACCACCTCCAGAACTGATCACTTTGACAGTGACTTGCCTTCTTGCTAGCTTAGCAATTCTCCAGGTGAGATACTAGTAGGGAGTCCAAAAAAATGTATGTAGTGGACAAGATGATGAAAATAAAAGATGTTAGATGCTCTCCAGCATGTCTGTATCAGTGTCAGTCTGGTGAAAACCTCACCACCAACTCTTTATCTTTAGACAGAAAATTTAAAGCCTTGTAAAATATAAAACCTTGAAAGATCTTGTGTGTTCGTAAATCTAAGCTTTGGACATTATAGGTGCTTGTTGTTATTAACAGTATTTGCTTGCACTGAGCATCAGTCCCCAGTGGAATCAGAAGAGCAGGGTGTAACAAGGAAGATGGTGGTGAGGGTGCCCTGAGTTTCTCCCTGTGCTGTCTCTTCACTTAATGAGGTCAGCTCTTTCTCCTTAATATACTGCTGGTGGTAGGAAACTGGTGATAAATTTCATCCCATTTTTCATGTCACAAATATTTGGCCAGGAGAAAAAAAGATTTAATCACAGGGCAACTAAAGTCAAATTCATAAATAATGATGTTTTAAAAGGTGAAACATTCTTATTCAATGCAAATGGCAAATCATTGCATTATTCATATTTTGAGTTTATTTTGTGTGAATTCTTAAACTTTCCTCAGGGTGGGCAAAAAGGGAGAGATCTTGTTTTAAACATCAGTTTTGTTCACAAGGGAAATAGTCACAGACTCTTCTGGAAATGTTTGGAAAGATACTGAAATAATGTGGAAATGACATTTCTTTGTCTTGCTACTGGTTATTAGACATGCTGAATTAATAAATTTGTACTTGTCATATTGAAATGACTGGACATAAAGACTGGGAACTTGGATTTCAACTCTGAGATGATAAAGTTAGGAAAGGGGGAAATTGTTGAAAATCATTCCACTCCATAGCTATAATTATGGGTTTAATTCCTACTTTTAAATTCAGGGACTCAGCAGCTTCTGTTGATTTTGGAGGGGGAGGGGAGTTACAAATGTTCAACCCACTAACAGCTTTCATTCTCTCCATTCCTGGTTCCCTCAAATGAGTGAAAAAGACAACAATGGAAAAACCAAAAATGTGTGGAAACCTGGGGAGATGTGGTGAGGTGAGACTTGGCTGTTGAAGAGAAGGAACTACTAAGTGATGGTTTAGTAACTTTAGGAACAGCTGACCGTGACAGTTCTGTATCTTAGAGGGAAGGGTTTGGGACAGAGTGACAAAAGATGAGGTATCTTTATCTGAATATTAGTATTTTCTGGCTTTCTGTCTGAGTTTTAATATATATTTAACAAAACACTCAAAGGGAAAATTTTGAACCTTATGGGTCTATCATCACTATCTCACTGTGTCGTCAAGTGTCTGTGAACACTATTTAGTGATAGCACTCATAACAATATGTAAATCAAATTATGACAGATATTCCTTTTCCACGCTATCTTCCTTAATAGCCCTTGAATCCTGGGAAGAGGATGTGTGGTATAGATGTCCCATTTGTGGGTGAGCATTCCATAGCCATTTAGTTTTTGTACTTTGACCAAAGTGGGAATTTCTGTATTAACCACCATTTTCTATACAACGAGACTTCTCTGAGGAGCACTGGGAGCTGCAGTAATCTATGGGGATCAAATACAAATGTCGATAGTTGTTTGAAACTATATTAGCTCAACAAAAATATCAATAGTGTGATTCATACAAATGGACTTAAAGAAAAAAGTCATACTATCATCTGTATAGTTGAAGAAAAGGCCTTTGATGAGACACAATATGCATTCATGGTTCAAAAAAATGAAACAAACAAACAAAAAAAAAACCCTAAGAGTGTAGGACTAGAGGAAACATTTTTCACCATAATGATGGCTCCACCAATATCATTCTAAATAAAGAAAAAAAATTGCCATAATACCATTGAGATCACAAATGACTCCACTATCCTAACTCCTTTTCAACACAGTGCTTGAAGCACTACCTAGAGCAATAAGACAAAAGTATAAAATTAAAAGATACAAATAGGAGACAAAGTCAAATTATCCAGTTTGCAGACGTTTTGATACATTCAAAGCTCCCCAAATGACAGCATCGTCAATAAAGGGTATTTTGAAAACTGTGTTCACATGTTAAAGAATGAAATTAGACCCACGTGTGTCACTTCACACAAAAACCAACTCCAAATGACTTGAAGACCTCAAGTGAAACCTGAAACATTGGAACTGCTAGAATAAAACATCAGCAAGACTTTTCTGAATTGGATTCCATTTACCCAGGAATTGTGGTCAACAATTGACAAATAAGACCTCATAAGACCAAAAGGCTCTGTACAACAAATGAGATAATCAACCAAGAGAAGAGGAATCTCACAGAATGGAAAGAATCTTTGCCAGCTGCCCATCTGATGGAGAATTAAGATGTAGACTATATAAAAAAATGTGAAAAACAAATAGGCAAGAGGAAAACAGTGACCTAATTTATTCTCAAAAGGAGAAATAAAAATGAGAAGGGAATATTACAAGAAGTGTTCAGGATCCTTAGCAATTAAGAAAATGTAAATTAAAATTACTTTGAGAGTTCATCTTACCCAAGTGAGAATGGCTAAGGTAAAACAAACAAACAACCCAAACTAATCTGATAAGGATGTGGGGATAGGGGAACCACATTCATTGAGGTTGATGGCAGTAGAACACAGTGCGTCAATAACTGGAATTAGTATGGAAAAATACTCAAAAACCTAAGAGTAGATCTAAAATATGACCCAGTTCTACCACTCTTTGGCATTCACCCAAAGGACTCAATATCCTAGTCCACAGAACTTGCTCAGTTCTCTTCTTTGGCACTCTATCCACAACAACTAGGTGTGGTAATTTGAATGTAATTAGACCCCATAATCTCATAGGGAGTGGCACTATTAGAAGGTATGGCTTTGTTTCAGTGGTATGGCCTTATTGATGGAGTTATGCACTGTGGGCGTGAGCTTTGAGGTTTGCCATGCTCAGGAAATTGCCAAGTGTGTTAGTTGACTTCTGGTTGCCCGAAAGATATAGGACTCTCAACTCCAGCACCACACTTGCCTGCAAGTTGCCTTGCTCCCCGTCATGATAATAAACGACTGAAATGCAAAGAGCCACCTTGATTGAGAGTTTTCCGTATAAGACTTGCCTTGGTCAAGGTATCTCTTCCCAGTAATAAATACCCTAACTAAGATACTAGGGAATGGAAGCCAGGTAAATGAATGGATAATGAAAATATTGCACATATACACAATTCAATTCTTTTCAGCTGTAATGGTAAATGAAATCATGAAATTTGCAGGTAAATGGATGGAAAATATTATATTGGTTGAGGTAACAAAGACCCATAAAGACAAAAACTATATGTTTCTCTTATTTTTTGGCACCTGTATATTATTTAAATGTGAGCATATAACCTTGGTAATCATAGAAACCAGGAAAGTAGAATGGGACAATGGCATGGCAGTGGGGTGAGTGGGAGGGGCTCTAGAGAGTGGATAGTATGACATGGGTGCTATGAAGGGGGAAATAAGAAAATGAGGGGGCTATTCAATTTGGAAGGATTGGGGAAAGGCATTGCAGAGGAGGTGAGGCAGAAGTATAAATGACACTAAGAATACTCCACAAGGCCATATGCAAATGTATTGTTTTATGTTTGCATGAAAACACATATATAACACATGTAAGTGTATTTATACACAAATTTATTTTTTAATGAAGCTATGCCACGTGAAATAGTAGTACCCAGTAGAAGATCCATAGACTATTTAAGAAAATCCTCAGTGCCAGGTAGGGTAAACTTTCACTCTCCATGATCAGGAAAGTTGAAGAGACTCCTGAAACTCTGGGCTTTGCTTTTGCTCATGGTTGTCTTCTAGAATTTGTAGGAAGTACCTATTGCTGAAGACACCACACACTTTAGGTACAGAAATCAGAAGAATTGATAATTAAAATATATATATATATATATATATATATATATATATATATATATTAGCTTTTTACAAACATCTTTGATAAAAGTGTTTTGATCTCCTCTAGGAATATTTTAAAGTCATTTAACACTGTTTTCCAGAGTGCAAGAGTTTTCTATTTAAATTGATACTCAGCATAGCATTTTATATACTTGGAAACTGTGCTGTTTTATGTTGAGGTCACAATACATAGTCACATGATAAAAGACTTGATCATTTGTTCTGTGGAAATATTTAGTATCTGTACAAGACAGCTGCTTCCTCTTTAGAGTTCCCTTTAAAAGGCTTCCTTATTCTTTGATATCATCTGCTCTTTTTACTGATTTTTCTTATCTATGTTCAGGTTTCTGGTGTATCCTAACTGGTAATATCGTATTTAAAAGGAAGTAATCGAGAAAGCAGTCATAATATAACACTAGGTTCATCTGCATCAAACATATATACACATGCTTTATTGGTGTTTTCTCCTCATATTCAGACAATTATACCCTTGTTAGACTATGTTTTTGTGTTACTTATGTTATTAACTTTCAAGTCATTTCATAACATGGACTCTGCTCTCTTACTCATTTTAAGATATATTGTTATTTGACAGAGAAAATTAAACCACAATAAATAATAAATAAATAAAAATAATAAAAATTAAAAAGAAAGAGCAAATACACACTGAATATTATCAAATACAAGAAAATCTAACTTTGGGAGACCAACTTGTGTTCAGGTTTCCTATAGTATTGGCATAAAGGCTGGTTATCCTGCATATTTAATCACTTTTTTCTACTCGGTCTATTTCAGATAATGAGGGAAAGTTGAAGAATAGTTAGAGTTCTAAAGACAGATCTAGGAAATGCACAAAGAAAGTCAAGATGATCAGAGAGCATGAACTTCACTAGTTCTCTTGGATCTCTCCAACAAAGCATTTTCAACTGTGTCTTCCCATCACCTCCTACACATGTGTTATCTTGTAACCCGACAGAGCATTTCACTGCCTTCCACACAGATCTGCTTTTGAGATTTTTGTAATGCAATTCCTTTACCTATGAAAACTTACATACCTAGCTGGGTGTTGGTGGTGCATGCCTTTAATCCCAGCACTCTGGAAGCAGAGGCAGGCAGATCTCTGTGAGTTTGAGGCCAGCCTGGTCTACAGGGCAAGTGCCAGGAAAAGCTCCAAAGCTACACAGAAAAACCCTGTCTCGAAAACCCCCCCAAAAAACCCCCAAAAACAAAAATACAAATCAATCAAAACAAAGAAAACAAACCTTACATACCTTCTGTGAATAACTTTCTATTTACCAGTAATTAGTTAAAAGCTATTTTTCTGCAATATATTTATTTGTGTGTAGTGTTACAAATCATTGCAGTATGTTCTTAATATGTGTTTAATTTGTGCTTTCAGTCAGTTTTGGGGGTGATAAGCTTCAGTGAGTCATACTATGAAGGACCACAGTAAAGATGTTGTATCTCGCTGTCATGACTTGAAAAGCTAAGAGAATTCAGTTACAGAACACAGTAAAAGACTGTCTCAGAGGACAACTCTAGATTGGCAGAAATCCCTCAACAGTCTGAATGACATAACAGTTTTGCTACAGTAAAGAAGTATCATACAACAACAATTTGAAGAGTATTTGGTAGAAATACTGTCTTGGAGTATGTTTTAAAGGTGTCACTGAACTGAAGTCTAACATTTGTAACATGTAGAACCAACATTATCAATAACCGGCTCTGTTCTCCAGAATGTTCCTAGACCCCAGCCCATCCTTCAAATCTATCATATACTTATTTGTTATATGAATGTCCTAGTAATACATTAGTGATAGTTTATGAATGAAGAGAAAATTGAGATTAGTAGGTGATCACTAAAAACTAGGATTATTCTTTTTGGTTTGTTCATTAGGAGACAGGATACTTGAGCTTATGTGCAGTTACCTGATTGCTTATTTTTAACAGAATAGAGCCCACATTGTCTTCATTAACTAGTCATTATTCATGATGAGTCCTTGTGGCTCCCTTCCTTTTGCTTAATTGCCCTTAATGTCATATCTGGATGTTACCGGCAGCTCTAATTCTAAATTTAAAAAAAATGATGACTTCATCTTTAAAAATTATTTATTATTGTCTTTGCTGTGGAGAAATGTTCACACCAAGACACAGCATGGAGGTTGGAAAATAGGTCAGTTCTCTCCTTCCAACATTTGTGTCTTAGGATCCAGCTCAGGTTTTCAGTCTTGGTTGCCTGAGCCTTTACCCACTGAGACATCTCAGAGACTCTGAATTGTCCTTAATCTTGCATCCTAAGAAGGCATTCTGCCAGGAAAGCACAGAGAAGAAACGGTCTCTGTCTTGGAGATCATTCAAATACCATGCTTCAGGCTGTCTTGCAAGTGACCAACTGGTGACAAGACTACTTCTGTAAACATTCCCTATGCTGCCATATGTTTTCTTCTCTGTCTTTGCGCTATCTATTCTATGTGCAATACCAAATCCCTAATCTGTCTTTTGGATAGAATCCAAATATTATTTCTTCTCCGAAGTCAAAAGGGGTCCATTCTTCCTACAAAGATCATTTCCACCATGAAAACTTTAGCCTGGCCATAGTAAGCTTGTGTTTTCTTTAACCACCTGATAAATTCCCTGGTATATTTTCTGATGCAGAACAAAAGTGAAATGTAGAGAAAGTGAAAAACATCTATTGCTTAGGGAGAGTTGTAGGTCTCATAACAGCTAAGATCATGGGAAGTAGCATACTTCAGGGAGACCCTAAATGTTCCATAATCTCAGAGGCCTTTTTATTCATTCTGGGACCTTTATCTTGCCTTTGGTAGCCCCAAAATATAGATACAAACACTGGGGCACAGATGTGAAGTGATTTGCCCAAAGTCCTGGGATTTGTAAGTAATAGAGAAATGATATGAACTGAACAATCAGGTTCAGAGTTCTCTACTTTCTCTCAAAGACACAACTATTAGTACATTTTCTCCCATTGTTACTCTAACTTCATTTTCTTCCATTCTTCAAATAAATAAAAATGAAGTTTTTTTACTATTACTATTTTTTTACTATTACTATTACCAATAGTAATGAAGGTGTTGGTATCTGCTAAGATCATATTCTTCCTAAAAAAGGCCTACAGTTGGAAAGCTTGCCTGTGTCTACATCTTTAAATTCTGGAATCAAATTCTCTTGGTCCACTTTACATCATTTTGGAGATAGCATTTCCATTTGGGCACATGTGACTTTCATTGGAATACCAAATATTTAAATATCCACATAGGGCAAACAGGCAGAAATCAGCAAATGCCAAGTGCTCTAGTCGGAGGTCTCTGGCACAGGCCACCACGTAGCTTTCATCTGCTGGAAGCATGTCCCTCACCGTGGGATTCTGTGGAGAACCACAACTAAAGGGCCAATGCACATTCCCATAAAATGGTTATCAGATGTGAGCCTACAGTTTCTCAGAGCGCACCCTGTGGTTTCAAATTAGTTGTTCACCACAGAGTTAAAGACAATTCTAGGGGCCTCCTTTTACAGTTCTTCCCAGAAAAAGGAAATTAGTCATACACAACTGCAGAGATAAATAGTTCATTCCCCATGATTGTCAGTGACACTGACATACCAGAACTGTGTTAGGAATGAAAATAATGTCACCTCTTACATGAATAAACTGGACAATCATAAGACAGTCTTGAGAGATATTTGATCCAAAAAATGCATTTGCATAGAACAGGCAGAGACTCAGAGAGTCTAAGAACCACACCCCACTCCATTTACAAATGGAGGCTTGGCAAGGTGTCTTACTTTACTAACATCATGTAGGCTTCAAATATGGCCCTCTAACTTTTTTTTTGTATGTTCAAAATAGGGTTTTTTTCTGTGTAGCTTTAGAGCCTGTCCTGGAACTTGCTCTGTAGACCAGAATGGCCTTGAACTCACAGAGATCTGCTTGCCTCTGTCTCCCAAGTGCGGGGATTAAAGGATTTTAAAGATGAGTGCCATCACCGTCCAGCCGTCCTTTAACAATTAACCCAATATTCTTTATGTGCAAACTCAAGCCTGGAGATTTGATGCTTCTTTGTCAATGGGAAAGGACTAGAGGAAACTTAGAGCAGAAGGGACCTGAGAAATGAGCTTCAGGAACAAACACAGAGTAAACTGTTCTGTACAAAAATAAAGAGAGCTTTGCTGAGCCCTTCACCGTATGATGTCTGGGAGTAGGCATCACCCAGAGAGCCTGAAAAGTCCTCTGTCATTTTCTGAGCACTTTTTCAGAATTGTCCAGAGGTGAACACAAAAAGCACTATTGCATAGTGAAGTTCAGAATAAAATCCAAATCGGATCCTGGAAATTCACAGCAGTTCTTCAACTGCCTCCAGAATTGTGCTTCATTACTTTGTCTAAATGTGTCTACTTCCTATCTAACGTCCTTGTAACAGCAATGATAACAGTCCTCAGTTAATCAGGTATTCAATATGCGCCACGCTATGCAAAGCGCATGTCTGTTATACATGAGGGTTTCCCAGATAGAAAAGATTTAGCAATGAATTAAAGTCTCTAGAAACTGTGCTTCTTCGATGCTGTCCTTCAAGTCAGGAGAGACATAATTCATTAAAGAAAGATGAGTATTCTCAAGAAAAATAAAGCCAAGCCAAGGGACAGTTAGTTATTCTGAGAATGACAGGCAGGGAGTGAGGGTTCAAATGGGATGGTTGGACAGGAAGTCTGTGCTGAGATTCTATTCCATTTGCTTAAGAAGGTGGGAAGTCATGTATGTAAATTATAGAGGGAAGAAGCTTTCAGGAAGAGAAAACAGCAAATTAATTTGAGGAGAGAAGTATACGAATTGGCGTATTTTAGGAACAGCAAAATGCTGAGCCTGAAGGCGTGAGCTCAGCATGAATGATAAGAAGTGAATTCCTAGTTGGAGGCAGTAGATCAATCAAAGTCTTACAAGTCAAAATAATACTTTTTTTTTGTTTCTAATGTGTATAATATACAAGCCTTTGGAGGGTTGTGTGTTTGCGTGCGTGCGTGCGTGCGTGCGTGCGTGTGTGTGTGTGTGTGTGTGTGTGTGTGTGTGTGTGTGTGTGTGTGTCATAGTCAAGAAGATAACCTCAAGTATCATCCTGAGGAATGCCAGCCACCACCAGGTCTCTTCAACCAGAAGTTCACTAATAGATCTAGACTGGATAGCCAAGAAGTCACAGAAATCCTCCTGTCTCCATCTCCCCAGCAGTGGGATTACAAGAATGCACCACCATGCCAACATCACTGGGGCGTTTTGGAGGTTGGGTTTAGCTGGCTTGACTTAGCGTGTAAGAGCATCAGACTGTTGCAGGACAGAACCCGAAGGTTAGAGACAAGTGAAAAGGTTATTGTTGACACCATGCAATGGAAAGGCCAGAGTTAACTCTGACAGGAAGTCATGGAGTGGCTGGAAAGGTCTGGAAATTAAATATGAGTAAGAAACAATGCAGGAGAAGAAGTGGGGATTAAATGCGTATATTTTCAAGTAACTTTGAAAAAAGAGAAATGGACCAGTAGGTCTTTTCATTTCAGTTCAAGAGGCATGTGTGAAATCCTGTAGACGAGGACACTGGGCTTTGTAAATTGTAGAGAGACATGCCAAAAGTCAGAAAGCTATGAGGTAGTCTGATCTTCCAAGGCAGCTGTTGAGTAAAAAGAGTTCAGGACCTAGCAGAGTGAAAGCGGCTCACCAATGCTCTTCATGGATATTTGTGAAATCAATTTTAGCTTACAGCCAGTGCCTGTGATGTTTTATAAGCTGTAAGTGACATTCTGATGATATTGCATCCTTTCTTCATTGTATAACTTCCTTCCAAGTGTCTTCATGGAAAGGGAAGGTAGAAAGAGCATTCCCTAAGCTCACCCAGGCCCAGGAGCTCAGTTAGTCATGGGGTTTCAGAACAGAGGCTTGCTTAAGTTTCAAGCATTGACTTGTAGGCGCTCTTAAATGAGATGAAGTCATCGCAGGCACATTCCCCATGTGCTGGAAAGGAAGCGTGAGGGATTGCTGCTGGCCTATGACAGAGTAGGCATTTTCTGCTTAGGGGATGCGGTTCATCCCAGAGCTCTTGGATTAATGCTAGTGCACTCTCCAAACCAAAGGAATTTTGCATTAGAGCAGGCAGCTGTTTCCACCTCTCCAGCTGCAAGTCCTCAACTAACTCAGTTGATATTCATGCAGAACACAAGCTCTGATTTGGGAATAATTGCTAGATTAGCTAATAACAGAGGTCCCTCTTTCCTGCTTCTATTGCCCCTTGAATAGCTACTCTGATTGTTAAGTCCATTTTCATTCCAAAGAGAAGAGCAAATTCCAGCAATTAGTGAACATTTTATAGTTCTTGACCTGTTTATAAGAGCATGTTTCTGTTGTACATATTATATAGAAAGTCAATAAGGAGGGCATGCTTCATTAATTGCAGTTGCTTGTATGTGAGCCAAGTTTTTTTTTTTTTACCACATGTACCAACTTAAAATGCAGTAGCTCAAAAATTAAAGATGTTTGTTATTTATGGATAAAGCTGAATAACTGAAAAAAAGGTTATATAACGCAGTGCAGTGTGATTCTTTTGATGCTACAACTTTATCCTCAGGAACTGTTTAAAGAAAGACAGTAGTCAGAGAGAGTTTTGTAAATGTTTCCACATGTATCCAACCAATCTTTTGTTGGTGGCTTTGAAACCATGGTTAAGTATAATGACCAAGTCCCATTTATTCCATTAGTTATACATTTTAATACCTACATGATATGGTATTCCTGTTCCATAAAATTCCCTTATTGTAAGTAAACATTTCAATGAGTTTCATTGCCTTAATCATGTCAGAACATCTCTGCCAATCCAACTCGCTTGTACCTTATATAGCAATGCTCTACTCCCTCCCCAAGGCAACAATTGATATGTATTTTTTTGTATTTATAAAGTTGCCTTTTCTAGAAATTTCATACATGCAGTCCTTTTTGTCTTTGACTCATTCATTTAATGTAATGTTGTTTTATGTTTGTGTTATAGGATGCACTAGCATTTTGCTTTTTTTTTTCAAATTAATGGCTTATACTGGTTAGTTTTAATTGTCAATGTGACACCTGGGAAGAGTGTAAGAGTTGCCTTCCACTATCAGAATGTCTGTGAGGCATTGGTTTGTGTGTTTGTTTGTTATTTGCTACTTGATGTAGAGGTGGGCAGTCTACTTTGGGCAGTACCATCCCTAGACAGGTCAGCCTGAGCTGTCTAAAACAGTAGCTGAATGTGAGATTGGCACAAGCCAACAAGCAATTTCCATCTGGAATCTGCCTCTGGGCTTATAGCTGGAGCTTCTACCCTGGCTTCCCTCACTGATGGGCTGTGATGTCTAAGCCAAATAAACCCTGTCTTCGCCTGAGTTGGCTTTGGTAGGCATTTCATCTTAGCAACAGCAAAGCAAACTAATGCATCACTAATGAAGACTCCCTTTTGTGGAAATGAGTCTTTTAGAACTCATTTGGAAGTGAATGGGCATTTGGAGTGTTTCCACTTTAGGGCCACAGCAAACAGGGCCACTATGAAAGTGTGACTTGCTTTTGTAAAATGTGCTTCTCTGTGAATTTTGTTGAGCAGAGTGTTCTCTCTTCCCAATGTCTTCGGACTCATCCATATGACCTACCCTTGCCAGCAGGCCAGCAGCAGATGAGATCCAATAAGGCGTCCAATAAGATAAGTCTTATAACATATATAGATTTATGATAGTTAAGATTGAGCTAGCAGATGAGAAGTCCTAGTCATTGGCCAAGCAGCTTTGAACCTAATACAAGTTTCTGTGTATTCATTTGGGCCTAACTCGGGCAGGCGGCTGGCGTAAAGCACACACGTGGCAGTGGGGCTCAGACAGCTTTTGGCGGAAAGATTTATCGTAACACAATGGTACTGGGCTTTTACAGCCAGCTTTTTCTCTTGCTTGTCTGACATCTCTCCAGTAGTGATCAGGCTATCTTCTGCCCCATTAGCCTGGCCCTACATATGAAAAGATGTTAAGTCCTGACCACAGAGAATAAATACTGAATAATTTGGATGGCCTTGACTTTCTTCTTCAACTTGTGCTTGTATTTCTTAGGATCTTCTTCTACTTGGAATAAATTTCACTTAACTTGCTCAATACATCTCCACTGGATTCATATATCAATTTAAATATATTTATTTCAAAAGAAACATATGCACCTTTGCCAAGTAACAGAATTCTTCGCAGTATAATAGTTTAAAATACCCCCATTTCATCTTGTGAAACTAAGTCAACAATGTAGGCTGGGCCAGGTATTTGGCTTTGACATTGGTGCTAAATACATCAGACCAATGGGGTTAGATAGCTTGACATTCGTACACGTGGGACATGCTTCCAGCTGACCTACAGGTTTCCAGCAAGATAAGCTGGGCTTCTTCACATGGGCAGAACAAAATTGCAATGCAGAAATGCCTTTCAAGTGGATGCTTATATTATCTGTCCTCGTGTTCTTTTGGTACGAGTCACATTGTCAAACCTGGAGTAACAATGAGAGGGAATTCTGACGGGGGATGTCCTTTTGTGTATGTTTCTCTTATTGGTTGATGAGTAAAACACTGTTGGGCCAATGGCCAATGATGCAGGAAGATGGGTGGGACTAGGAGAGGAGCAGAATGCTAGGAGATGTAAGAGAGGGAGCCTGCCAGATTCCCGGCGCTGCCCTACGAGTAACAGGTACTCCTCTTGTAGTTGAGCTCATCGGGACTGCTTCTTTAGACTTCAACTGCTAATGTGCTTTGTTTTGCTCCTTACACTATTCTAATATATATCAAGACTTGTAGGGGAAGCTGTAGCCACACCTTCTTAGGGGCTGGCTACAGGAGTACCTGACCAGGCTTGTGAGGGCGTGGTCAGAGTGAGTAGGGGGACTGCGTTTTGGTTTCGGTTTCTTTTTTTGCTTCTTGCTGTATAGACTGCTACCACCAGCTGGCTGGTTCGCTCTGTAAGTAAGGCTTTTCCCTATTAAATACCCTTATATTTCTACCTGACTCCGTATTGGTAATTTCCCACCATAAAGAGTACCACTTTCTTCAAGAAAATTTAATGGATTTATTTCTTTAGTTGTCTCTTATCCAAAACATGAGGAGTTAAACTCCTTGTATAGCTGTATACATAGCTTTAAGCTTTCTGAACTTCTTACGTATCACATGATACTCATGGTGTTAGTCCAAATCCACTCCCATATTTCTTTTGAAAGAAGCTTCTGAAACTACAAATACTCAAGACTGTTTTAAGATTGTGATTCCATTCAAGTATGCGCTAAAGTTTTTGGAAATAATTTTGCCCAGCTGAGAGGGCCTATCAAAAATAACCTTAATATTTTAGTGAAGTTTCCCAAGAGTTACGTAGTCAAACTCTTGTTTTCATTTTGAATCTGTGAATTCATTAGTTTTGTCAAGAATCCCATGGCTCACTAGAAAAATAGAAACTATAAATTTTCTTTTCCAGCTCACAAGATCACAGCTACATCGCATCTCCTTTGAATTTTGCTTACAACGTGGTCATGTGCAACTGATGTGAGACAATCCATTTCCGTCATCTTCCCTGGAAATCTCTACCTCAGGATGCACAAGTACGTTAGGGACACTTTCTCTCTCCCAGCTAACTCACACGACAGCTGGGAAATACAAATGACTGTTATACAACTCACCGCAGCAGTGTCCTTAGCATTTCTCTAGACTATCATTTTTTATTCACTGTTTTGTAAGAAATTGAGAACAGTTTACTCAGCACTTTTCCATAGATTGAGCGTTCTCAAAGACTACAAATTCTATTTTAGGTTTTTGTGTGACACTACACATCTAGGTGTCGTCAACCTTTGCTTGGTAGCAGTTCACCTCAAAGCATCCTGTCCCCTGGTGGGGAGAAGGAATACTCAGAAATCAAGTGACCCACAGGAGTTTCCAATTGAAACATTTCCTAATGGAGGGTTGGAGGAGGCTCAGAAAACTCTCGAGAAATATAATCATCAAAGATCATGAAAGTTTGGAAGCCTCAGTAAATAGTTGCTGAGGGGTGGGGGACTCTTCAGTGGAAAGTTGCAAGTTGCCTGTGACCTCCAGCGTTACAGCTCGTGTGAGCCATCACTCACACTGGGATGTACTTCTTTGTGATGTGGCTATCTGACTCCTCCTTGCTTCTTAACTAATCCCTATAACTCATGACATCACCAAGCTGACATTGGATAGAACGACTATTTTGTCCTGTTGGTATCTTCCATGGAGATGTCCTCTGTGTGCAACTTCCAAGGAAACATGAAACACAGGCTCTGCCCAAATGAATGACCAAAGGGATCAATGGCAAATAACTAAGTGTCATTTTTCTCATATTATTTATTAAAACAAGCATCAGAGTACACAATAGACCTTTAAAATGTATTAGTATTAAATAAAAGTACATTGAAGCATATTTTATTATATGTGTATCAATAATAGAAACATATTAAAGCAAAGTACTGCCTCAAAGTTCACCCAGGTTACCTGTGTCCAGACTGAGATAGGATGTGGCCTTTCCTAAAATAAGGGCTGTATCTACTTCTTTCTCTTGAGGAAACTTTTATTATGAGGAGGGAAGAGAAGAGATCAGAAAACTTTCCTGACTGGGATCACAGGTAGGCAAAGCCTTTCAGTTGCTCAGCTCCTGTGGGGATCATGGGTACAAACCATAGCAGACACAGGATGAGGGCAAGACTGGCCTCGTTATGCAACAGTGACCACACCATAGGTAGAACCAAGCACTTCTCCCCTTTTATTAAACCCTGCAGAAGTTTAGACTGGGCAGTACAAAAACATTCTCCAGTACCTGTTGTTGGGTAATAGCCTCAGGTCTTGAGGAATTGCATCATGCTGTACTGGACAATAGCTCCTGACCATAAAGAATAGCTTGGTGCCAGCCTGATCCTTTTGCTTCACTAACAGAAATAATATGCTAGGTATTGAAAACATTGCTACCCTTCTCCCAGTCAATCAAGAAAAAAATAGATGTAACTTCCTGTTAGCTACCTATGTATTCGTACCTGTCCCCCCAGCCTCCTCTCCCAAACACATTCAACCTTTATCCCACAGAAAGGGAACCCTTGCTATTCCAAGAAGGCAGTTTCAAGCTGTTGAGATCCAGTCTGTCTGCTTCTCTGCCTTATTATTCTTAGACCCGAGGTAGCTCAAAGCCCACAGGTGATTGCAAAGTGGCTGGAGTAAAATGCAACTGTTATGATAAGTCTTTCCGCCAAAGCTGCCCAAGCCCTACCACCACATGGGCAGTCTCCACCAGTCACCTGAGTTCTGCCCGCCACATGGATTGACAAAATAATACACAGACTTATATTAGGTACAAATGCTGCTTGGCCAATGACTAGGATTCTTATCTGTTAGCTCAGTCTTAATTATCATAAATCTATATATTTTATAAGACTTATCTTATAGAGGATGCCTTCCACTGGCGCCCTCTCTTGCCGGTGGATCACATGGTGCTGCAGAAGAAGGCCAAGGGGGAAAAGGGACCACTTCCTACTTCTCCTTGCTTAAATATGAGTCTCGTTGCTATGTCACTTCCTGCCTGGATCACTACTTCTCTACTACATTTCCCAGAATCCTCCTTGACTCCTAGTCCTGTCTAACTTGCTGCCTCATTGGCCAAACAGTACTTTATTTATCATCCAGTAAGACAAACACATACACAGAAGCACTTCCCCCATCATGCAACCAGGAAGTTAGTGACCTATGAGAATGAGGAAGTGATAGAAAGCCTGAAGCAACCCAAGATGTGACTAAGTCTCATCGTCGACTTTTTTTTTTGCATTAATTCATTTTTTTCACCTATTTATTACTTTCATTTCTAAAGTTAATTGAGTGCTTATGTCCATAGTGTATAGGAATGAATGGCATGGGGGAAATACTTTATAGTATCAAGGAGCGAATGACATGGGGAAATAGTACAGCATTTTCCACTGTGGCAAGAGATGGATATGTTCTTCATGCTTGCATCTTTCTATTGCTTTGATTAGGACTGCAGATTCACCGTGACAGGGCACCTATACATTTTTACTGTTAGACTAAGAATGGAGAGCTATCTTTACATCTGTCTGTAGCTCTGCACGGATAGTACTCTGGTTGTATTATCAACAGGATACAAACTGGTCCTGGAGCTCATGACATCTTTCTGCTCGGCTCCAGTAGAGCAAGTAGTCTTGTGTAATAGGCACTGTGGGAATTGAGCATCTCCAGCATAAGTTGCTTATCCCAGCTGATTGAGGCTTGCAAATTTACTAACGACACAAGCCTTTGAAGTGACAACATCTATATGATCTAACCATCCACATGATCTAATGTGCATAATTTGCCAGTTTCTAGTCCCTTCACAGGAAGATTTATGCTAACATATTTGTCAGATTCATATAATGCACCAGTCTTTGTGGCGATGCATATATGTGCACCTTCATTTTTATGCAACCTTAGTGGTGAAATTATTATCCCCATACTACAGATAGCTATAGTCCGCTAAGTCAGAGGGTTGAAGAGAAGGACACGATGGAACACATTTGATGTTTTCTGAATACCTTTTGTGCTCAAGGCTTCAAGCTGGACCTGAGATTGAAGACACAGGGATAGGTTCTAGCATCTGATATATTTTTTTTCTGGCCACTGCAGTGTTGCTTTTGTAAAAGTGGTGTGGGGGCATAAGAGGGGGAAGTTGGTCTGGGTCTTGTTGCAAACACCCTGGATTTGTGTGTGCTATCCATGCCCATCTCCTCCATCTTTCTACCCAGCCTCCTCCTCTACTCTTCCCTCCTTCCCCATAGCATTCAAATCCTCCCCTCTCCCTCCCAGACAATAGTCCTTTCTGGAACATTTCCCTTGGAAGGATAACAACAGTGTTTTCCCTGGTGGCGTCGTCATGTGATCAAAGCATAGCTCAGGAAATGGGGTCTTCTGAAAACTGTTTATCTAAAATCTCTGGTTTCACCAGTTGGAACATTTTAAGAGGACACTCTGCACCTTCTCTCCCAGAGGGCAAATATTTCAGTTACCTGTGTATTAAGAGGCAGGCAGAGGCCACACATACTTCTGCAGTAAAAGAAAACGCCCCCACGCCGCCACCCACTCACTCCATGTAGGACAACCCCCTCTCCCCCCCACACCCTTTATGTTCCTTTCCTTCAGCAACTCCAGCTGCTCTGGAGGCCAGGAGGAAATCCTGATCTAGTCTCCTACAGGAAGTCTAAGTGATTGTAGGCATCAGAGACTTAAAGACAAAGAGCTCTAATTCCAGACTTAGGTGGGAGGGTTTTTTATTACTGACAAAAAACAGAGTTTCCTTTCTGGGTTATTCAGATGAACTCAGAGTAAATATTTATCCCCACAGCTAATAGGTCTGTTTTGAGGAGTTCTGTGGCTCCCAGACAACCGGGTTAATGGATCGTTTCTTGCTTCCCCACTTGGAGGAGGACTGGGCAGAGCTACTTGGCACAAAGAGCCCTTTTCCTGTGGCCTGCCTGTCGCTGCTGTGTATGAGGTATAACACCCTTCTTTGTGCCAGAACAGGGTGGGTGTGAGGGTAGGCCTTGCTAGGACCTCCCAGCTCCACCGCTCTGAAATGATTTAATGGTTGTATCGTCAGGATTCCCAGAGCAAACAGCCACCCACCTCCGAGGAGAAAGATGGATGGCTGGATCGGCAACCCCCACCCTCCTCTTGTGTTTCAAAGCAGGACTTTGTTCACTGCAATTTGCACAGAGTGCAGAATTCATGCCACGGGCACTCCCAGTGTACACAGGCACAAGCTTGGAGGACAATTTACATACATGAATAAATGCAGAGGTTACATATGGACATAATGCATAGAGAGCCTTGAGAATAGAGGCTCTTCCTTATTCATCTTTGTATTCACACATTGCCTAGCAATGCCTGACACAGAGAAGATGATTAATACATACTTTTTGAATGAATACATGAATAAGTATAATTGCAACCATTTAGTTAGCACTTAGCAAGTGCCAGGCAGCAAGAGAAGTGCTTCATAAACCATTCTCTTCCTTAGCTCACCACAAACCAGTGAGTGAGGTACTGTTACCCTTCTAGTTTCACAGAAGCAAAGAGAGAGGGTCCGAAGGCAAAGCATTTCACTGAAGAAGACAGCAGTGGCTTGGGGTAGCAAAAGACATCTGCCTCGAGAGCTGATGTTCTTCCACCTGCAGAAGGAAGCTAAATCTATTTCTATAGCCATCACATGAATAGCAGAGTCATTGCTCAGGTGCAAAACCCTGTCTATGAGGCTTGGTCCCAGAGTGGTTGTCTTTGCCCTGTATCCCTAGTTATCTGTTGCTCAAGGAGGGATTGGTTTCAGAGCAAAGATGATTCATTTGTGATTCACTTTGTGGAAACAGTCTTAGTGCTGCTCTTTTGAGGCAATATAGACGTTTGAGAAAGAGTAAATCCATCACTCCCTCCTTTCTTCCTTCCTTCCCTCCTTCGCCCTCCCTTCCCCCTCCTCTCTCCCTCCCTTCTTTTCCTCTGTGCTGTGTAATAGTGACGTGGGGGGGGGTCAGTGGTTCAGTGACCCCAGCATCTCTAGTAGAGGATACCAAACCACCAGGCTTGCTCAGTGCACAAACTCTAACTACATAAGCATTGAAAAATGACCATTTCCATAAGGCCTAGCTTCTATAATTTGCCAATTTTCAAAGTCCTTTATCAAGATTTGTAGTAACATTTCTGACTCTTATAAAGCACACTGTCTCTGCTAATACAGAGATGCGCATTCCAATTTCACAAAATTCTAGATATAAGCATTGCTAGCCCATTCCTTCTCTCTCCTCTCTTCTTCTCTCCTCCCTCCTTTCTCACTTACTTCTTAGCTACAATTCCTTCCCTTCTTCTTCCCTCCCCCCTCAGTGTAGCCTAGACATTTCTTAGAATCATGACCCTCCTGCATCTACCTCCTGAATGCAGAGTTGAGTGGTGTGCACCAAACCATCCAACACTGCACTAATTTCCTGCCACTCCCAGACCACATTATCATGGACTTGGCATTTTCAAGTAATTCTCACTTATTGTCTTGTGTTTTTGTAGGCCAGAAGTTTCAAGTAGACTCAGCCAGGCTCTCCTTGGAGACTCGTGAGGCTAAGTTCAAGGTAAGTACTGGTTGGATTCTTCTTTGAAGGCTCTGAGAAAACACTTGCTTTTACGTCCATTCTGGTTGGTGGTAGAATTTAGCTCTTGGTAGTAGCAAATGAATGCCTGTTCCCTTGCTCACTGCTATGGTTCAAATATTAGTGTTCTCTTGAAAATGTATGTGGTGACAATCTCTAATGCAAGGGATCATGGCGAAGTGTGACTTTGGGAGGTAATGGGACCACAAAGTCTCTAATCCCTCTTACTGGGTGGAGGACAGTGGTTAGGTTCCTTCCATCTTACCCTCCTTTCTGCATTTTGAGAACATACTGCTCCTCCCTTTGGGGGATGCAGTTTCCAGTGTGACATCTTGTACATAGGATTGTTCCCTCTAGTTTACTTTTCTTAAGGACTCATGGGATTTGGTTATGGATATCCTCCTCTGGTGAGCAACTGTGCAATATAAAAACAGATAATTATTGGAGTAATTTGCAAGTTCCTGGGTTAGGCTAATGGACCTTGGGTGTCACTCTTAGTAATTTGTTTGCCATTAATTAAAACTGAGGGCAAGTATCTAAGAAAAGTCTGAGGAGAGATAAAAGGGAATAGCCATGCACATCTTAGTAGTGGCCCCTGGCGTTGAAGAAACTGCCGAAACAGAATGAATGAATTACATCACTACTCAGAAACAAGGCAAGCCATCAGGAGAGAGCAAGAAAAATGAGATACATTAAGTAGGTTCTTGATTGATGGATCTGACAACCTACCATTCAAGTACCATGTGTATTACATGGGGAAGGAAAAGGAAAACCTTCACACAGTCCCTAGTAGCATAAGAACGGTTCACATGTACTGAGTCCTCACTATACATCAAGCATAATTCTAGGTGCCTTTCTTGTATTAATTCATGTTATTTTCCAGTGAGTGAATGATATTCAATTATTATTATCCTCATCTACTGATGATTAATAACTACATTAAGGAACTTGACAAATGTTACATAGCTAGTGGGTGGCTATTTTCTGACACCTTATTCTTAGTTATTACACTGCACATTTTGGGATCCAGACCATTGAGGGATGAAGTCATGGATGAAAGGACTAAGGCAAAAGGCAAAACATAAAGTAAGGACTGTGACTCTGAAATCAAGTGAGGACAGTGAAAGTCAACATGGTCTGATAGGCAGAGCCTAGAAGTTAGAGTAAGTTCTGGTGCAGATGAAACAGTGAGGTGATGGTTTTGACCTCAGGAAATTCATTTCAGTTTTCCATCCTCCTGTTTTCACTGTATTTGAGGATAACACTTGTCTTGTTCTTTAAAGAATTCTCATATTTTTCAATAGTATGCAAACACCACTTTGATGGGCTGTCTATAATATTACCGTCTACTATTAGTACTTTATTTATTCTAGATCCCAGAGGCTATGTGGAGTCAAGAAGGCTAGCCTTGTTAGTTAAGTGTAGTTTCATTTATTTTACACCAAGATTTCTCCTCAACCACAAATGGCCCATCTTTGTTTCTCTATCACATTGTACCAGTTAGTTTCTGTCAACTTGAACAACTAGAGTCTGTTGGAAGAGAGAAAATCTATTGAGCAATTGCCTTCATCAGTTTGGACTGTAGGCAAGTCTATGGGATGTTTTCATGAGCAATGACTAATGTGGGAGGGCTTAGACCCCGTGGGCAGTACCTACCTGGATAAGTAGTCCTGTGGGGTAGAAGAAGGTAAGCTGAGCAAGCCATAGGGAGTATTGCTTCTTCACAGCTTCTACTTCAGTTTCTGACCCTAGGTTCCTGCCTTGGCTTTCTTTGATGATAGATTTTAAGTTCTAAGTGGAAAACACCACTTTCCCCACCACATTGTTGTCACGATAAATCTTTCTGCCAAAGCCTCCGAGCCTCACCACCACATGAGTGCTTTATGCCCGTCGCCCACCCAAGTTAGGGCCCAAATTAATACACAGAGAGACTTGTATTAGGTTCAATGCTGCTTGGTCAATGACTGGGATTCTCATCTGTGAGCTCAGTCTCAATTACCATAAATCTATATATTTTATAAGACTTATCTTATCGGATGCCTTATTGGCATCCCTCCTTGCCAGTGGCTCACATCCTGCCGCTGGAGGAGCAAGGGGAAAAGGGGACACTTCCTATTTCTCCTTGGTTAAATATGAGTCTCCTTGCTATGTCACTTCCTGCCTGGATTACCACTTCTCTACTACATTTCCCAGAACCCTCTTTGACTCCTAGTCCCGTCTAACTTGCTGTCTCATTGGCCAAACAAGTACTTTATTTAATAATCAACAAGATAAACATACAAAGAAGTACATTCCCCATTACATCATTTTTGGTCAGAATGTTTTATCACAGCAATAGAAACAAACCAAGATATGTAGTCATCATTTGCTTCCTTTGACACATATGTGAAGCGTAATAGTTTGATGTCCTTGAAGGATTCTATCAGCAATTAACAAAGGACCATATGGAGGGAAAGAGGAGTAAGTTGGGGAAATGTGCAAGGGAGGCAAAAGCAAGACAGAATAGATGAGTGAAGTGAGCTTCCTTGGCTCTTCTGCTAATGGATAAAGGAAGAGGGGGTGAAGGACCAGGGAACTCAGGAGAAACGGTGACACTAGGAGCAGCTGCTTTGAGAAAAGGAAAGGGAATTTAGTAGCGACAATGATGAAATACTTAGAGCCTGCCTAAGATTGGAAATCATAAATTTGTTATGAAGTCAATTAGCATGATTACACAGTTTCCCTCTAATAGGTCACAGCTGGGGAACAGAAGCAAAAACTCCCAAGTGTTCATATGAAATTTAAGAAGAATGGGGTTTCTATTGGGTTCCAATGATTCATTCATTCACTCATGATAAAGTTTTTATTGAATGCCTACTATGTGACAGGCATGGTTTTAAACACTATGGGCGGGCCATGTTAAAGAATTATGAATGAAGATTGTGATTTGTATTTCACTAGCCTCATGTGTAGATGTGAGCATATGTGTAGACACAGTACATTTGCATGCACAGACACATGTATAAAGTTAAATTTCAATGTTGGTTATGTATGTATGTGTGTGCAATCTTCATCTCTGTAGCCTCACACAAATGTGTGAAGTCATTTTATAAATTAGACTAAAGAGACTGCAGGTCGTCATTGAGGTCATAGAGCTATAAATGTCCAATCTAAGATCCAGACTCTGCTGAAGTGTTCCCGCATGGGCTCATTTCCTGTGGCGTCAAGGTCTCCACAGGAGACCTTGCTCAACCCATGTTGAGCTCCCTTGCAAGGTGCTGTTAATGACAAGGAGAGAGAAAGGATGGACTCAAAGAAGCAAAAGATCATGGAAAAAGAAAAAAAAAAGAGGAAGGTCTTTCTTTGGACAGAAAAAGAAGTCAAGAATTTAAAATGTTCTTTGGGGGATTCCATACTATTGGGAGATGGCTCCAAGCTAGATGTATGTAGCCAGGAAGCTGTTACCCAGATTCTGTTGGGGGTGTGCTGTCAGTGCGCTCTGAGTTTCAAAGTAGGATAGAGTTGACATTTCCTGGATAAGAGGCTTTTCTTTTAGGCCTAGTTTGGTTTCCAGAGCTCATCACAGTTGTCACACGACAGGGGCTTTCTTTGGGAAATGGAGCTGATGTATGCATATGTTTATAACCCCCATCAGAAGGTGAATGATCAAGAAATACTGTTTTGGGTGCAAGTCCCTTTTTCCTTCCAATCATGTATATGACTCCAAAACTAAGCAGCCCTGTAGTGCTTGTGATGGAGGTGGCAGGTGATTCATTCACCTGGGCTCTAGGTTGGACACAGTTAGAGAAAATATATCCCTTTTGTTGGTGATAAAATCCCTTGAGAACATGTTTGATGAATATGCATTGGGCCATTTAGACAATGGAATCCGTCTCCTAAATTTTATTTCCTCTGACTTAAGAGTGATGTCAATTGTCTGCCCTCAAAGACCTGGTGTAAACATTCCAACTCAGTGGCACCTGACTCAGCACATCACAGCCAGGGACGGGGTAGTTCAGGGAACAAACAAAATGGTTTATTTATAAGCCGATTTCCCAACTGCAATCCCAGGAAAATTGCTGTTCTCAGAATTAAATAAAGGTCAGGAAACCTTAGTTCATATCCAACAGAATATTTTGGGATGTTTGTTTCATGATGGGCAGGGCCACACAGGCTGCACTACTGCTCTGATATGTTGGCTTGACATGTTTATGGTGATAGATGAGATCATTATCCCACTAGTGTCATGACACACATGAGCATGCAGGAAAACTCTGCACTGGTCTCTACAATATGCACAATTATGGGTGAATTGAAATGTGTAGAAAATAGAAATTGGGGGTTGTAAGTGGCATGTCTTTACTCCTCAGCAATTCTCACAGCAGTGGCCACAGCTGGGCTCTCTGCTTCTGTGCACCCCTAGCCTACTGTATCCCCGCCCCGCAGTCCTGACCATCTCACTTCCTCGTTCATAAGCTTTCCTAGGCAGCATCAAACTGAGACCTGTCATTTGTCAATTTCTTACTGCACACTAAGATAATTCTCATCATCCCTTTTGACCGTCTTGCTTAAATTTCTCCCCCAGTGTGCAGAACCTGTATATGCCTGTTCCAAAGTAGCTGCCAGTCATTTGCCTGTTTTAGAAACTGCAGCTTTATGATGGTGAATTACATTCTTAAGATGGTAGAAAGGAATCCAGATTTAAAACTCGGGCTTGTCTGATTTCAAGGATTGTAGGGGAAGCTGTATTTCCCACATTAAAGGATGATTTCTTAAAAACAAAAGTCAACCTTGACTCAGCATGTTATTTTAGCATCTGCTCTAAAGAACACCAATTCCATCTTTCTGTCTACCTCCAGCCTTGAGGAGGGATCATGCCTCACAGATTGTCTCACGATGTTCAGAGCTTAATCATCTTTAATGTGTCATCATACGCCCCACCTGTGTGGGGACTGTGTGATAGCTTCTCTTCATATGCAAGAAACAAATGTATGTACATTTCATGTTTTTGATGCAAACAATGAACATGGTAAATTTTCAAGTTAACAGACTTAGTAGTGTGTGTGTGTGTGTGTGTGTGTGTGTGTGTGTGTGTGTGTTCCCTGAAAGGGATTTGGCAAGTGCTTTTTAAATTAAATCATATTAAACTTGATACTAAGTCTTTGAACTTCCAGTTTCTTCCAGCAGCTAGATTAAATGGTGATAGTGGTTAGAAAACCTAGTCCAGTTTTGGCAGGCAATGTGGACCAGAGAATAGGTTGGGTGCATTCAAAGGAACAAATGCCCCATGGCTGGATGGAGACTAAGCAAAGGAGGCTTGAAGAATTTCACCTACATCTGGACATCCCTAATTTTGGAAACTAAACTTCTGGGAAAACTAAGAGAACACATGCCTCCCAACACTCTAACACAAAAAGGCACACACCCATTTCATGGAATGTCATCACATCTAGACGTGTGAGTAAGAATCCAATGTAAGGCAGGGCTAGTGGCAGGGACAGAAACAGTTGGACCACATCTGTAGTTTTTAAACATGGATTTTGTGCTACTGCAGAACAAGGCAAGACGTCCTGATACGTTGACTTAGAAGTCATCAAATAGAATTCCAAATGACACTACCTGAAAATCCTACCCCCATTGTTCTTTCCTTTCTCTTTAGAGGTAGCAGAACTGCAAGCTAAGATGATTCCAAGGTAGTTTTAGCTGTGTATATTGATTTTTTTTTGTCTCTGGGAACTACTGTATTCCATTATAGCCCCAAAACAACAGAAGAGGAAAATCAGTTGCAGCAAAATCTTATGTAAGGCATGGCAAAATAATATTAAAATGATAGCCTGCTAGGGAGTAGCTAAACTTCCAATGCTTGCATATTATAGCATTTGGAAAACTTCTCTCTTCAGTGGTTTCTGGACTTAATCATGCCTTTTGATTAAGGGCTTTATAACAGAATGTAGTGTCTGCTGGCAAACTATTGAGCACTCCTAGAGGAGATGGTCAAGATCAATAACGGACACTGTCAAAGCACTGGAAACACCTGACCTCTGCTGCAGAGTTCTTTCTCTATCAAGATTTCTGATTTCCATCCATAGCACTGTTGCCTGTATTGAATGACCTTGCAGCTCTGGACCCGTGCAGGTCTTAGTTTTTGCTATCCTTCCTGACTTGACTTTTGTGTGGAGTGTATGGGAACACTGACGCCATCTTGTCTTGTCTTCTGACGAAAGATGACCACCTCCAGGGAAGCTGTTGGTGACTAACCTAAGAGTGCATACCAGCCTATACCTTGCTTTCAATCTATTGATTTTTGGGTAGCAGGTGAAGTTTTCTTCTTGAATTTCTGCCTGAGCCGGTGGAACACGCTTGCATTGTTTTCATCGGAGATGATCCTGCCCTTCTCTACTTTCTACTTTCATTTCTTTCTATTCAGAGGAAAGGTGTTAGGTATGTATTCACTAGTATTCTCCTTTCTTCTTGGTTTTTTGAGTAGTGGTGTATCAAAACACACACATTTTAAGTTTCTTGTGCACTTGACTCTTTGAAGGGACCTTGATTCTGTAGAGGTCTCTGTACTCCAGTAATTAAGTTGAAACTGCAATTCTAGTAACAGGTAAAAATATTGTGTCTAACTCTGCTTTACTGGTGGTAATTAGGTAAGTTTTATTCTTATCTAGTTAATTCTGGATCAATCTCTCAATATAAGATTGTACTGCTGTAGTATTGTTTTATCTTCTGTATGAGGTCTGGAGAGGTTAGAGATTTTCTTCAAGGTCACACAGGTGTAATAGGCACAGTCAGGATTTGACCATAGCTGTTTTGCCTTCAGTCAATGCTCATTCTACTGTTTCATAAATATATCCTATTGAACTTCTGGGAAAAGTGGCGGAGTAGTAAGAAAAAGAGAAAAAAATAACTAGTATTCATGAGAGTGAACCAGGAAGAATTAATTTAAAAAAGGAGTCAAAGAGCAAGAGGCCAGCAAAGAGAGGGGGACTTCCTTGAGAATGGGAGATATTTTTGAGGATTTCCAGAGTGTTAAATGGGGAGGCTAAGTGGATAAAGAGGACCCCCAAGCCCTCCTCTGGGTTATGCTGAGAAGGTATGTTTGAGCATTTCCTAGCAAGCATCTACTTTTAGATGAGTTGCTCTCTCCTTGATGAGTGATAATCTATTATTTCTAGTTAAATTTATGTTCCTTATCATAGTAGGTACATAATAGAACCTGCACTATTTATTAGCTGTATATTAATTATTAATCTTTATTAGTTAATTAAGATATATAAATTCCATCTACAAATGGAAGCATCCCCATGAACACAATTCATTATTACTGCTAATTATAATCCACTCAGCATGACTGTAATACCAAGCAGCAGAATTAATTATTTTTAGCTTTCTCTTGTCATCTCATTTTGTTTATCAATCCCCTGGTTACTCTGATTAGGAAGATTTCAGGTTTGGGTTTAAATTAAGTGATAGCTTGTATGGGATCCTGCATGGTGAAAATGTCCTAAAATCCATGAAAGACAACTATCTATTTCCAAAGTCAGTAAGTCCAGTCCTAGAAATAACATAGCTCATATTCATTTTTTTAATGTTTTTGAGAAACAAAAGTTGTATATATTTATGACATCCTAAACGATATTTAGAAATAAGTATGAATTGAGAAATGCCTAAATCAAGTTAATTGATATATTCAGTACTCATTCATATTTACATAAATTTCATGGTAAGGACATACAATATCTATCCAGAACAATTTTAAGTGTATGCAACATAAGAACGAAAATAATCCTGTTGTGTAACATATCTCTGAAACTCGTTCCTTCTGTATGTTGAAATTTTATAGCCTTTGATGACTTTCTTCTACATCCTCCACCCCTCATTTCCTGGAAACCATCCTATTTTATTCTTCATGAATTCAACATCATTTAGATTAAAATATAAGTACTATAGTGTGACATTTGTCTTTTCTTACCTTGTTTATTGACTTAACATGAATGTTCAGTCATCCACGTTGTTGCAAGTAGTAGGATCTCATTATTTTTTAATGTTGACTGTTATTTCTGTGTATGTGTATCACACATGCTTCTTGCACACACCTACTGATGAAATTAGACTCTTACAGCACATGCAGAAATCAGCTCAAAACGCATTTGCGGCATCCATGTAAGACCCGGAATTGTAAAAATATAAAATCGAGGGGTAAAGTTGCAAGACATTGGTTTAGGAGTGGTTTTAGCCTGTCATAGGCAGCAAACAAGGAAACCAGCACCACAGATTGTGTCAGCTGAAAGGATTTCAGCTCAGCAGAGGAATTCACCTGAGCAAGGTGAGGAAGTATCTGCAAAGGACATGTGATAATGGATCAGTAATCACCTGTGTGAGGAACTCAGTGCCCTGGAGAGAGAATAAATAATCAGATCCAAAACCAGGCAAAACTTGACTTAATGATCATTAGAAGACACAAAGAATACCAACATGCACATGAAAAAATGCTTAAAACCACTACTCATCAGGGAAGCACCAATTAAACATTATAGAACATGACATCACCCCCACACCCCTTCAAATGATGATTTTAAAAAAGATGAAAGAATGGCAAGGGTTGTTGAAGACATCCACAAAAGGTAACCTTCGTACATTATTGTTGGGGATGTAAATTAATGTGGCCACTTAAAAAGTCAGCAGTGAAATTCCTCAGAAAATTGTGATTAGTTCTACCACGTGAGTCTACGATCCTACCATGGGTGTATGGCCGAAGAAAATGAAATTTTTTTTTAGTGTGTTGAGGGGTTATCTGCATTGCTTTTTGAAATCTATTATTGTTCACAGCAACCAGCATAGGGAATCAGTCCCTGCTCTAAACACCACCCTCCACTGTAAGACTGGTTCATACTTTTGGGTAGGCTACTCTTTAACATCCTGAACTGAGTTTTATCCCTCGTATTTGTCACCCTGGTCCTGGCTGCCCTATTTGAAGGAGCAGGGATGATACAGAGAGGATGTTTCTGCTTCTAAGATTTGGTAATATGGATGAGGTCGTATGGCTGATGGTTTCCATAAGGACTTGTCAAGTTCTGGCTGACTCCAATGTCCATGTTCTGTGTTGCCATCTGGCCCTTGTGCTGTCTTTAATATTGAAGATAGCAATAACTTATGAACTGGATTCATCTCCTGATGGTGTCTAGTATTACACAAGTACTTGAATTCAGGAGAGATCAGTTATGTGAATAGGTCCAAAGCTGCACCTTCTTCTAGTGATGCCTCAAACCTAATTCCAAGCCTGTTCATGTGTTTCACTATTGATTCTGTCATTTCTTTGTTCTTTTGGTGGTATGCCACCTGAAAAATGAATAAAAGGGTGTTGGCATCTTACAGAGTGGAGAAGCATTATTAGGTAGTGACATAGTACATGGATTCTGAGGGCTGGTTCCCTGAATTTAATACTCTGTCTCCTCCAATTCTTGTGTTACTTTGGGCAGTAACTTGTTTGCTAATGGAAATAAAGTGAGGTTCTCTTCAATTGAGTTTGCAGGTAGGACTCAGTGTAATATCCAGTATCTTAGTATGTTTGTAAGATTTTAAAGAGAATACTAATCACATACATTGCTAATATCAAGGTAATATAAGGAACAGTTTTTTTCTGTTTAGTATAATATTTTTTTTTACACTGCCCTAGACATCAAAGCTTGGGTTTACATAGTCAACCTCTTTTACTATTTTTAAAATAGTTCCTATCCATACTGTTGTGCAAATTATATTGCAATTCCTTGTACTTGTAGCAGCAAGGTCTAATAGTGGGTTAGAGTGTAACTTGCCTCTATTTGTATGCGTGAGTGAATATAAGGAATAAATAACTTGCTTCCCTACTCTCACAGATTGTAGTCCTAATTTCTCTATCAAATGCATCTGTTCTATGCCTTTGGCTTCAAAACCACTCACTTTGATTTAAACAGCAGGTACATAAGCATTAGAGAGCATACTCTGCCATCTGTTAACATGCCACCTGTCACAAGCTTTGGTCTTGTCTTCCATGTTTTGTGCATCTATCACAATCTCTTAGAACTACCTTTGAGGTCATTGCCTTGAGAGAGCTCTTATTTTTGTCTTTTTATATTTTTTGTATTTTTATAATTGTAATTAGACCAATTTTAAATTAGAAACAAGCTTCTTTTACATGTCAACCCCAGTTCCCTCTCCCTCCCCTCCTCACCTGCCCCTCACTGACCCCCTATCCCAAACCCTTTCTGCCTCACAGGGAGGATGAGTCCCCTGTGGCTACCTAGTACTGTGTCATTCTATGAAGGTAGTCTTTTAATCATACTGATGTTATCTAGTTAGTGTCTGGGGCTCTCTAATGAAGAAGTCTACTCTCACTTCTAATTCACTTCAAACTCTCTTTGTTTGCAATGAAAGTTCAGGAGTAGGTTATAGTGGTAGGGTATTTAAAGATAACATTGAACATGAATGGAATTGGTTGGTGTCATTCTGAAAAGTAGGATATATGTCAACCCTGAGTATATGTAGGGGTACTGAAAAGATAGTCAGAGTATTTTTCATGCCAGAGAGAAATCTGGATGCAGTAGATAGAGTAGGCATGTAGAGGACGCAGATTAAGATCATATGTCTATAGCTGTAAAAGAAGATATGGTACCTAAAGCTTTATATAAATGTTATGGGGGTTGCCTTGTATGAGCTAAGCCATCTTGTAGATGCATAGGTCACAGAATCCCTAATATCACAAACCTTACCACCTATCTGGGACACTGACTATTCCTGTCTTTAGGTGGTGGAACCTGGTGCAATAGTAAGAAATGATTCTTATTTACTCCAATATCCAGGTTCAGTCCTCAGAGGTACATCTACCCTGGTAATTCCTAATTGCGCACAAAAATGGTGCAGAGATGTATGTGACATGAAAGCAGAAATAGAGATAATTTAATGAGAGATAAAAGGATGGGGATCGGAAAATATGTATAAAAATGCCTATTGTGGTAACAAATATTTTTTAAGTGAAAAGATTCTGTTTACTCTTTTGTTCCCCACAACAGGAAGAACTTTTCTTCAAAGCATTGGGTCTCACAACTTAAGAAGTATAAAATATGTTTTATGTACTTGTTCAAAGGAGTTTTAGGAATAGGTTATAATTTTCTCTCCTGTGATCAGGGTAGAACAGAGACCTGTGTTTATATTAGAGTCACACAGACCTGGATGTTGATGACCAGTTCTGCTGTTTGTAGAAATTTTTAAGTTGTAAAGTTGAAGATTAAGCCTTGAGCATACTAGGCAAATACTCTACTGAACTAGGTTTCCAGCCATAGATTCTTTTTGAAATTGGGTATCACTATCTAACCTCATCTGTTCTTGAATTTGCCATCCTCCTGTCTCTGTCTCCTAAGTGCTGGGACAAATGATATACATCACCGTGTCTGCCTGTATTGTGAACTCTTGAACTTAGTCCCTCACTGTATCTTACTGACCAACAATGAATAAGGATTGTATGCATTTTACAGTGATGATCAACATGAAATGCCTTGGATGTTCAAATTCATTCATCCAGAAATTATATTGGTCTCTAAAACAACAGTTACAAGACCTCTTTTGTCTGCTTCTTGAAATCATCCTTGAGTAGATAGGAATGCATATATTCCCACAGCTGAGACAGGAAATTGTGCTTCGCTATGTGTATGGAGTTATATCTTATTAATAAAACTGTTCACAGTGCTGTGATTACCACCATAATATTACAGAATCTTCTAGCCATTTCCCTACCTGCTACACACTGGAGAAGTTGTTCAACAGAAACTTTTAATTAATTTTCATATGTATTGTTTTAGCAATTCCTCTAGGAAATTGCAGGTATACCAGAGAAGTGGTTGCTATGGTAACTTACTATGGATAAACATTCCCATCCATTATGGGAAGGGAGGCAAAAATCTACAGCAGACCATAGGAAGATGAAGAAGGCCACACTGATTTCTGAGGAAATCTACCTAGAGTTTTGGACCTTGCAAGTCAGTGTATAAGGGAAGTCCCAATGTTATATCATGCCTGTAGTCGTCTCCAACAAATAGGATCGCTCTTTTCTGGATGAGCAGACACCACAGTTTTATAAAATAGCTTGTGAAGGTTTGCCCGAGGCAGGGAAAATCAAAGCTGGACTGTCAGCTTGGATAGACTACTGACTGTCTACTTGGCACCAAACATTCACAAGTTAGCTGATCAATTCACATCCTCTATTTATGGTTAATGTAATCTACAAACATTTTTCCCTTTATAGGATAAGTTTAATAAGAGCCACATCCTATGTAAATCATATTTTCTTGTATGCATGCACACCAATGATAAAATTTTACCTATAGATTATGTACAACAGATTGACAGCAATACAACAATTATAAAACAAAATGTGGTAAGTTTTTAAACCAATGAATTATTTATTTATGCAATATTTTTCTCTTTTGGTTTTTTTGAGACAGGCTTTCTCTGTGGCTTTGGAGGCTGTGCAATATTTTTCTCAACAATTTCAGACATTTTTCACCTTAAGAAAAAGAAATCAAGACCATCAATGTAGAGTTATTTTGCATACACACTGTGTTAAACTTCTTTAGTGCAAGTCATAGTTCCTGCTTCTTATTTTTTTATATGATCTTAGGCAAGTTACTTAATTTCTCTAGTCTTTATTTTCCTCATATGCAAAAATATGAAATGATGTTGATGGTGATAAACCTTTCTCAACATTTAAAAATCTAGCGGGGCATTGGTGGCGCACACCTTTAATCCCAGCACTCGGGAGGCAGAGGCAGGAGGATCTCTGTGAGTTCGAGGCCAGCCTGGTCTCCAGAGTGAGTGCCAGGATAGGCTCCAAAGCTACACGGAGTAACCCTGTCTCGTAAAACCAAAAATAAACATTTAAAAATCTACTTAAACATTGAGACATTTTTATTCGTTTATGGGCATTTTTTTGTTCATGTGTTCGAGAGCTAAAGAACAAGACAGAAATACCTAGCTAACTTGTGAAAATAGTGTTAAAGACATACCATTGGATGAATGTGGTGATTTGAATAAAACTGGCCACCACAGACTCGTAGATTTGAATGCTTGGTCCCCAGGGAGTGGCACTATTAGGGGGTGGGGCTCTCATTGGAGTAGATGTGGCTTTGTTGTAGTAACTGTCACTGGGGTGGGTGGGTTTTGAGGTTTCAGATGCTCAAGCCAGTTCCAGTGTCTCTCTCTTCCTATTGCCTATAAATCCAGATGTAGAACTCTCAGCACCTCTCCAGTGCCATGACAGCCTACAAGCCACTATGCTCCCCACCATGACGATACTGGACTAATTCTCTGCACTATAAAGAAGCACCAATTAAATGTTTTCTTTTATAAGAGTTGCCCGGGTTATAGTGTCTGTCTGTTCATAGCCATAGAAGCCCTAAGACAATGAGTGTTCTGGGTTACCATGTGCAAAACTGAGTGGATAAGCTTTTTTTTTTTGTGAGTATTCACTCTCCATGTCTAGTCTCCCTCATCAGCGCTAATTAGGGAAAGAGTCAGATGCAGGTCTCTGGTAACAATACTCTCTCAGAGTATTGCTTTTGTATTGAGTACTCATGTCCTGGACCCTCTTCGGCCAAATGGACTTTATATGCCTGGCTGCTCTGCTGCCATATGGAACTGAGTTTCCCTCTTCCTTTCTGCCACCTGCCATTGTCTTTTTCATGGAGTTCAGCTATCTTTAAAACTACAACGTAAACCCCACGTATGCATATATAATCGCAAAAAAGGTTAAACATTTTTATTGCTAACTCTTTATGATATGCATAAAAATATCTTTTGTGCACACCATGGTATATTATAGCTGTGTATGTCTGTAGCATCTTCATCATGAACTTCCCAGAGGGCTCCAGCAAAATCTGTGTTATCTATTTCAGAATGAAACATCCTGTCTGGAATGAATATGTATTCAATATCTCTGAGTTGAGTCAGGCAGATTCTATCAAGTCAAAGATTTCTTTTAAATTTAACTGTAAAAGTTCTATAAATCTAGAAAACATATTTCAGAACCATGGCTTACTTTTAAAAAAATCCAGAAGTGCATACTCTGGATATCTGTTGGCTGTTTTAAACATGTCTTAGTTAGTATTTTTACTGCTGGGATAAAACACCGTGGCTCAAACAAGTTTGGGCAGGAATGTGTTCATTTCAGCTTGCCGTTCCTCTGTGCTGTCTATCACAAAGGAAGTCAGGGCAGGAACCAGGAGGCAGGAACTGAAGCAGAGGCCGTGTAAAGGTACTACTGACTGGATTTCTCTTCATGCCTTGCTCAGTCTACTTTCTTATAGCTTCCAGTACCATTTAGCAGCTCTGGAATGGCATGACACAGAGTGAGCTGGGCCCTCTGACATCAATCATCAATCAATAAAATGCATCACAGGTTTGCTGACAAAAGCAGATAGGGGTAGGGATTGTTTTCAGTTGAGGTTGTCCCTTCCAAGGTGACTCCAACTTATGTCACATTGACCTAATGACTTCCAGAGCAACACACAAACTCGGAGGTTTTGAGCCAACAACTTTACAGTTCAAGGATGTAGTAATCATTTTTTTGTTGTTGTCATTTCTTTCCTTCTTTTACTCTGTGCTAGTGGTTCACCCTAGAGCCTGGTGCAAGATATGTGTGTCTTCTTCCAAACAAGTGCTTCTCCATCCTGCCTTTCTTGGGAAAAGAGCTTTGTATGAGGCTTTACACTAGATCCCAGGGTGCGCAAACATCCATGTCTCCTATCCCCAAGGTTTCAGGGCAATTGTGGTCACATAACACTGGGTGGAACAAGGGACAAAAGAGAAGTAGAAGGCAGTTGTATCAAGGCTGGAGGAAACTGAGGGGAGTAAGAGCCCATGTGATACTTGGAAACTGGCATGGGTTCAGGTTCCTAGTTCTGCCCATGCTGGCTTTCAGAGCGGGTTGTTGCGCATTTGTGTGATGAATGGAGAACACTAGCAGGAGAACAAGATAAATCCAAGCAGAAGTAACTGCATTATTCGAAGTACAATTATCAGGGCCATTTTTAAAACCACAAATTTACCAACCTGCCTTTTAAACTGGTGAATGCCTATGCTCGGGCCTTGAAGAAGGATCCACAAAACAGGTGTCTTTTGATGAAGAGACAATGGAAATAGAAAAGTCCGATGCCCAACCACTGCTAAGTGAGGTAATGATATGGTTAAAAAAAAGGGGGGGGGAGATCTTCCAATTAAGATCAAGTCAGTTGATCTGTGAAAATGAATGACAGTTCGGTAGAAATGCAGGTATCACCATCTTCAGTGTGATTCTGAGGTCCATGCTGTATTTTAATTACATGGTGTAAGGCTATGAGTACAGGGTAAACTTAAGAATAGTCCATACACATATTAAATCATGAAGAGTAGAGAAGGTAGGAGGATGCTGAAAATGTCTCCTCACTTGGCCTGGAATTACCCTCACAAATATCCACCGAGACCTATTTTGAGCCAGCCTGGATCCAGGTCATCTCTGATGCTAAGTTTAGAAGTAGGTTCGAACACCTCCTCTCTTGGTTTCCAATACAGTCAAGGAACAAAGGGAATGTCATATCTAGGTTAAAAATGAAAACAACCCAGAGTCAGTAGAGATTAAATGATAACAATCAAGTCAATATAACCACAAAGAAGAAAATTTAAGGACTGGACTTTTGGCTGTTTTTCAGGTCAAAATTTCCTTTCCCACCCCAAATAGAAATATGTAAGTGCATTTACCCCATCTGTCTCATAGTGTGAGTTTGTGGGACTCATATTAATATTATTGATGGAAGACCATGTTTTGTGCAGTTGTAGGAAGAGCTGGAATCCAGAGACATGTGTATGTCTGTAAATCGCACTAAAGAGATTGAAGAAATAATCACTAAAACATGGAAGAGTCTCTCGGCTTCAAGACTGACTTCCTCCCTTACTGGTCTTCATGTCTTTATTTGCAATTGATTTTAATCCTTAATGTCATTTGACAATGTGTTTTATATAGTGGCTAGAAAGTAGAGGAAGGGAAGCAGCCCCACAGGAAGGAAAGGGGTGAAGAACAGAACAGTAAAATTCCAAAATACATCAATGAAAGAAATATTGGAGCTTTTTCAGAGGTTTTATCCTTTTATATCCTAATAAGCAAGTGGGGGTTTAGATAAATGAATTGTTCTGCCTTAAGCAATGTGTATTGGGCGAAAAGGAGAAACAAGTAAGTCATTCTATGCACATTAAATGGAACCTCTACGTATTTCCATGCCGTATATCAATGACAGGGGATGGAAAAAACAAACAGCAGCCGCAACAAAACTGAATATGGTCCTTTATTATAGGAAGTTGCTAGTGTAGGCAAATGATGATCACAACTAAGTACAGGAGTGGCAAGAACTCCGGAGGAAAAGCAGGGGGTACTTGAGAAGTATGTGAAAAAACAGAGCTGAAGGTTTCAATCAACCCAGTAGAATGTTCTATAGTTATATAATGTTCTACGATACTACGTCTTTCCAGATAAGTAGCAACATGGGAGCCTCTGCTTTTGTAGAAAGTAAAAATATAATAAATAGGGACAGTAGAATATGTGTGGTATGAAAAAAACACATGATGCAGAATGACTGGGAGCTAGAGGTTTGAGTAGCAATGATAATACAGGGTGGGAAATGAAGGGTGAGGCATGGGCTAGCCAAAACTAAGGATGTATGTAGAAACCATACTAGTTTGTGAACTACTTAAAGCTTTTTACACAGAGTTTGAACAGAGATATCCCATGTGGATAGACAATGCTGGTCTCAGAAACCACAGGTTATTAAATGAAAATCATAGTACCAAACATAAGATACCTCCCTAGATGTAACTAGGCCCCCAAATACCAAGAACACAACAGGATAATCCATTCCTCTTGGTTGCCTATCGTAACTGGATGGTAAGACTTTGTTACTGAAGATGCTGCATACTATGGGTGAAAGACATAGATAAATTAACCTTGAATTGACCTGGAAGTGTTCTCTTTCTCTCTCTGATGGTTATCTTTTATAGTACTGGAATGTATCCTCAGGTTTTGGGGGGGTGGGGAGGAGAAATACAAAATATTTTGCCCAGCACAGCACTTTGCATGTTACTATCAGACATGCCCACTATTGCAAGAGTGGTAAGGTTATTTAATAGGGGAAGCCAACCTTTATTGGTTTTGAAGCCTGTTCCTGGGAAGGAAATTTATTCTTGGTATTATAAACATGATCAAAGCCTACATCTAGTGAAGCCATGTGCCCTTGGGGAGAAACTATTGATGTTGTTTTTTCTAAATGGTTTAGTTGTCAATATCCCTTCTAAATATTTAGGCTTATAACCTCAGATTTGTGCTGTTCTCAGCCTCTGTCAGAGAAGCTCCTTATTACAGAAGGTAGTAGTTAGTGTAATGACTGTTCAAATTGTTGAAAGTTCTGTGACTGCTGAACCAGAGATAGGACATCTAAATCAACTCCTGCCCAGCAGATCTCATCATGGGAGGCAGACAACGTAGAAGAGCCAGATAATGAAAGGAATGTCAAAAGACTGACTTTAATACATGCATTGCTGTTACAACATGGACTCACAGCAGTTGTGCTCACCAGCACAAGACTTCCACAAGAGAAAGAGTTACAAATTCCAGCATAGAGTTGGTAGAGGCTCCCAAGGCCCCACTCCTATTTGAGAAACAATTGGCAGTAGGTGGTTACTGAGAGAATATTGTGTGACAGATTTTTACTAGAGAGTCACAAAACCTCAACACTTAAGTCTACTCACTCCGGATGAGGGACCTAAGAATGGGTACCACCAAAGTCCAAATAGGTGAGCCAATGATAATGAAAGATGTGGGTGATAGGTTTCTGGCAGGGGCAGAAATGGCTCAGAGACAGTTACAGCACCAAAGCCCACCTAAGCATTGGTAAAAGTTACCAAAAGCTGGGAGGAACCTGAAACATATTGCACAACCTGCAGAGAGCACACCAGGTTAGAAAGTGTCCTTTCCAAATGACTCACTCTCCCAAGCAGATTGGTTGGGTCACACTTCTTCTAGACCCCTGGTCTTGTCTCATAGTCTTCTTTGTAGCATGGTTCATCTGAGAGTGACTCTTAATCTTCCCTATTGTTTATTCTTGGGAGAGAGGAACCTAGTGAATCTGGTCAGTTTTTTGAGACATCCTGAAGCTATTTTTGGGTTGCTTGTCTTAGGGATGTTCCCTGCAGGATGGAATGTTTCCATCTCCAAGGAAACTGCTAGAGAATAGGGTTTTTTCTTTGGAGAAACAGTAGCATTTAGTAGCTTGCCAGTGCTGAGTGATGACCTTACATGTATGTGCGTAAGGATAGCACAAATTTAACTTTGTGTGTGTGTGTGTGTGTGTGTGTGTGTGTGTGTGTGTGTGTGTGTGCCCGTGCGTGCGTGCGTGCGTGCGTGCGTGCGTGTGTTTTAATGTTATGAAGTCTGATGGATGATGGGTGTAGGGGTTGCTGGGTGAGGGAGGATCTGGAGGGAAGGAGGGAATGACTATTAATATGGCCAAGATACATTGGAAGGGCAGAGAGGAGCAAAATGATGTAAATATAGAACTCACATATGTAATACTTAAAAAGTAAACAAGTGCAGCATGAAGAAAATACAAATAAAAAAATTCTGATTTAGGTATTTAGAAACGACATTCAGTTATTTTAGTAAAAGCAGAATGTGGTAATGATAAAGACCAATCAGTTTATATTTTGCTAAGTCAGAACTCAGAATATAAATTTCTACCCTGTCTGAAGGCCATTCCTGCTGATGCTCTTACAGGTATCTGTGGGTGGTTGGTAACTCCCACAGGGTGAGAAGTGAGATGGATTGTTTTGTGTTGTGTTTGAGAACAACTGAAAAATTAGCTTGGTGACTCAGAATGGGCTTTTATTTAAAAGTTAAATACAGGCAATAATTTCTGAGCAGCTCCATACTTTCTTTCCCATAAGCCAAATTTCCAAAATTGAGTTTTTGAATAAAGACACCTATTAACATGTAAGTTTATTCCTAAATGCACTCTGAATAGTTACACAGCACAAGTCAAATATACTCCCAAATGAGAAGTTTCTCTTTATTAGAACTGTTAAAAAAATGATACACAGTTAAATTCCAAATAAACAGCAAACATCTCCTTTAGTATGACTTCTAAATATATCTACTATTTATCTATTTGTGTGTCTTAATTTTTTTGCTGCTGACACTCTGCCCCTAACAGGACCTCAAATTAATTCTGCAGTGCAGTTTAGAGCCATAAAAGCCCCAGGCCATAGACAACCAAGGTTCCGGAAGATGCTCTATTTGATCCTTCTAAGAGTTTAAAACATCTCTCCAAGTAATATACAGAACTCTCTTCCCCAGAAGAAAACAAAGTTTGAATCTAGTGTCTGGGACAACAGAAAAATATTTCTTCAAAAGAAAATACATTGCCTAGAGTTCTTCTTCGTCGTCGTCGTCGTCGTCGTCGTTGTCGTCGTCTTCTTATTTCTTCTTCTTCTTCTTCTTCTTCTTCTTCTTCTTCTTCTTCTTCTTCTTCTTCTTCTTCTTCTTCTTCTTCTTCTTCTTCTTCTTCTTCCTCTTCTCATCCTCCTCCTCCTCCTCCCTCCTCCTCTTCCTCCTTCTCCTTTTGTCTGAGAAATTCACACCCCGTGTTTTAATTACATTTGTCCCCAGTCCGCCACTGATACCAGATCTACCAGCTTTCCTTTGCACACATTCTTGTGTTCTCTTCTCCCCGCTACACTTCAACTACAGTTTGTGCTGCCCATATGCTCTTAGATGTGTGGACACTAGCTGCCACACCTTCAGAGAAAGCTGTCTGTCCTCCCAGAAGCCATCGATTGCCAATAGCTGCTCAGCCATGGGCGGGACTTGGCGCTCAATTCATTTCTTCCTGCTGCACTTGTTTTCTTTTTGACATATTACATATGTCAGTTCTACATTGACATCATTTTGCCCCTCTCTGTTCTTCCTAATTCTCCCACACACCCCCACCATCTCCCCTCCACCCAAGGGATTCATCTTTGGAGAAAACATGTTCCCTCTCTCAGAAGCCGTTACTTGCCTCTAGGTATTCATCTAGAAATGGGGTTTGTGAGTAACTCCCATCCCAGTTGGCATGTCTGTTGGCATCCTTTTTTTAGATCTCATTTTAGACAACCATAATTTTGAGATTTCATGGGTACAGTTTCTCTACTACATATAGAAAAACTGTCTTGTTTATGCTGGAGAGGATATGGAGAGAGGGGAACACTTCTCCACTGCTGGTGGGAGTGCCAACTTGTACAGCCACTTTGGAAATCAGTATGGCGATTCCTCAAGAAAATGGGAATCAGTCTACCACAAGACCCAGCAATTCCACTCTTAGGCAGACACCCAAAAGAAGCACATTCATACAACAAGGACATATGTTCAACGATGTTCATAGCAGCACTATTTGTAATAGCCAGAAACTGGAAGCAGCCTAGATGCCCTCAACTGAAGAATGGATAGAGAAAATGTGGTACATTTACACAATGGAGTACTACTCAGTGGAAAAAACAATGGAATCTTGAAATTTGCAGGAAAATGGATGGAACTAGAAGAAACCATTCTGAGCGAGGTACCCTAATCACAAAAAGACAAACATGATATGTACTCACTCACATGTGGATTTTAGACATAGAGTAAAGGATTACCAGCCTACACTCCACACTGCCAGAGAAACTAGGAAACACGGAGGACCCTAAGAGAGACATACATGGTCCCCTGGAGAAGCGGAAAGGGTCAAGATCCCCTGAGCAAATTGAGAGCATGGGAAGAGGGGGGAGGGAGCTATGAGAATGAGAAGGGAAGAAGAGGAAGGATGCAGAGGTCATGAGGGAGCAGAAAGGTTGAGTCAGGGGAGGAATAGAAGAAACTATTTTCTCATGCTTTCATTAAACTCTTTAAGTTATGTGACAAAGTTTATAATAATTCTTTTAATAACGAATAGTGCCATGGATTCTTCTATGTATTTTTTTTTGCTGGAGAACATTTCTTTAGTTAGATTGAAAAGAGACACAATCTTGACCTTTTATGCTATTTGTATTTGGCTATGTGATCTGGGCATCTGGATGCCTTTGTTTGGATGTGTGTCTAGTGTAAGGTCTATCCTACCTTAAACTGGGCCAGTGCAGGAGCTATGTGACTGCAGCTAGGTCACAGACAGCAGGCACATGAGCTTTTCAACTGGAGCTAAGCCTGCAAGTTTGGAGATGGTCCAGGGTTTTGAGGGGCATGAGAAACTCACCATCCATGCTGGATTTATGTCTGCCCTGAGATCACAGCCTTTATGCATGTTGTCTCAATTTCTGTGAATTCATATATGCAACTATTTTCTGCTTGCCCTGGGCTCTTTTTGCTATTTAGTTTGGTTTCATGAAATACCTTTCTGAAAAATATTTGTACTATATGACTTCAATGTCAACTTGACTGGATTTAGAGTCACCGGAGAAACACATCTCTGGGTGTATCCATTAGTTCCTGAAAGGCTTCTAAAGAAAAGAAGGTTGCCCCAGAACATGGGTGGTGCCATTGATATCATAGGATCCAGAAGTGAATAAAAATGGGAAAGTCATTGCAGCAGCAGCTTTGTTACCTCTCTTCTTCTTGACTCTGCACACAATGTCACCAATTGCCTTAAGCACTCTTTAGTTCTCCCCAGCGATAGAATATACCCCAAAAGTAAGTCTAGACAGACCCTCTCCTAAGTCCCCAAAGTTATATTGCCAGGTATTTTGTCACAGCAATGCACAATGTTAGACTTGACAATATCTCCATCCCATTTGTCATTGTTAGGCTTGACTATATCCCAAGCATGTCCTAGTTGCTGAGACATGGCTTCACTTCCATGGTTGAAAACACAATTTGATGCAGGGATGTCTTTCTAGGTTCCTCGTGGACAAAAATATGCACAAACCATGATTTCTTCCCACTAGAAATGTCATACCTATTTGTGTGAATAAACTACTATAATAAAACACCAAAGATAAAAAGCATAATTTCAGTTGAGGGGCATCTAGTTTGCTTCCAGTTTCTGGCTATTACAAATAATGCTGCTATGAACATGGTTGAACATATGTCTTTGTTATTTGAATGTGCTTCTTTTGAGTATATGCCTAGGAGTGGAATTGATGGATCTTGTGGTAGACTCATTCCTGTTTTCCTGAGGAACCACCATACTGATTTCCAAAGTCGATGTATAAGTTGGCACTCCCACCAGCAGTGGTGGAGTGTTCCCCTTTCTCCACATCCTCTTCAGCATAAGTTGTCATTGGAGTTTTTTATTTTAGCCATTCTGACTGGAGTAAGATTGTATCTCAGAGTTGTTTTGATTTGCATTTCCCTGATGGCTAAGGATGTTGAGCACTTTCTTAAGTGTCTTTCATGCATTTTAGATTCCTCTGTTGATAATTCTCTATTTCGTTCTGTACCCCATTTTTAATTGGATTATTGGGTGTTTTGGAAACTAGCTTCTTGAGTTCTTTGTAAATTTTGGAGATCAGCCCTCTGTCGGATATGGGGTCGGTGAATATCTTTTCCCAATCTGTCGGCTGCCATTTTGTCTTGTTGACTGTGTCCTTTGCCTTACAGAAGCTTCTCAGTTTCAGGAGGTCCCATTTATTAATTGTTGATCTCAGTGTCTGTGCTACTGGTGTAATGTTCAGGAATCTGTCTCCTGTACCAATTTGTTCAAGGGAACCTCCCACTTTCTCTTCTAAGAGGTTCAGTGTAACTGGATTTGTGTTGAGGTCATTGATCCATTTGGACTTAAGTTTTGTGCATGGTGATAGACATGGTTCTATCTGCAGTCTTCTACATGCCAGCATCCAGTTATGCCAACACCATTTATTGAAGTTGCTTTCTTTTTTCCATTGTATTTCTTTAGCTTCTTTGTCAAAAATCAGGTGTTCGTAAGTGTGGTTCCATATCAGGGTATTCAGTTTGATTCAATTGGTCTACCTGTCTGTTTTGTTCCAGTACCAAGCTGTTTTCAGGACTATAGCTCTATAATAGAGTTTGAAGTCAGGGATGGTGATGCCTTTGGAAGTTCCTTTGTTGTACAGGGTTGTTTTGGCTATCCTGGGTCTTTTGTTTCTCCATATAAAGTTGAGTATTGGTCTTTCAAGGTCTGTGGAGAAGTGTGCTCATATTTTGATGGGGATTGCATTGAATCTATAGATTGCTTTGGGCAAGATTGCCATTTTTATTATGTTGATCCTACCTATCCAAGAGCATGGGAAATCTTTCCATTTTCTGGTATCCTCTTTAATTTCTTTCATTAAAGACTCAAAGATCTTGCTATACAGGTCTTTCACTTGTTTGGTTAGTGTTACCCCAAGATATTTTATGTTGTTTGTGGCTATTCTAAAGGGTGATGTTTCTCCGATTTCTTTTTCAGTGAATTTATCATCTGTATGTAGTAGGGCTACTGATTTTTTTGAGTTAATCTTGTATCCTGCCACTTTGCTGAAGGTATTTGTCAGCTGTAAGAGATCCCTGGTAGAGTTTTTCGTGTCACTTATGTAGACTATCATATCATCTGCAAATAGTGAGAGTTTGACTTCTTCCTTCCTGATTTGTATTCCCTTGATCTCCTTTTGTTGTCTTACTGCTCTAGCTAGAACTTCAAGGACAACATTGAAGAGTTATGGAGAGAATGGACAGCCTTGTCTTGTCCCCAATTTTAGAGGAACTGGATTGAGTTTCTCTCCATTTAGTTTTATATTGGCTGTTGGTTTACTGTATATTGCTTTTATTGCTCTTATGCAACCTAGATGCCCCTTAACTGAAGAATGGGTACAGAAAATGTGATACATTTACACAATGGAGTACTACTCAGCAGAAAAAAACCAAAGGAATCTTGAAATTCGAAGACAAATGGATGGAACTAGAAGAAACCATTTTGAATGAGGTAACAACATGGTATGCAGTCACTCATATATGGATTTTACACATAGAGCAAAAGATTACCAGCCTATAATCCACACCACCAGAGAAGCTAGGCAACAAAAAGAACTCTAAAAGAGACATATATGTTCCCCTGGAGAAGGGGAAAGGGACAAGATCTCCTGAGCAAATTGGGATCATGGTGTGTGTGGGGGAACAGGGAGCTAGGAGAATGAGAAGAGGAGAAGAGGAGGGGTGAGGAGGACATAAGGGAGCAGGAAGGTTGTGTAGGGGGAAGAATAGAGGAGAGCAAAATAGGAGATACCAACAAAGAGGGAACCAGTAAGGTTTAAAGCAAAACCAGGCACTAGGGAAATGTCCAGAGATCTACAAGGATGACGCCAACTAACAATCTAAGCAGCAGAGGAGAGGCTACCTTAAATGGCTTCCCCCAATAATGTGATTGATGACTAACTTATATGCCATACTATGGCCTTCATCCAGCAGCTGATGGAAGTAGAAGCAGACACCCACAGCTAAACCCTGAACTGAAATTGAAATCCAATTGCAGAGAAGGAGGAGTGATGAGCAAAGGGGTCAAGACCAGGCTGGTGAAACCCACAGAAACAGCTGACCTGAACATTGGGGAACACTTGGTCCCTAGACTGATAGCTGGGAAACCAGCATGGGACTAATCCAGACTCCATGAATGTGGGTGTCAGTGAGGAGGCCTTGGAAATATAGTAGATCAGTACTATAACCCTAGTGTAGGAATGGACTTTGGGATCCCATTTCACATAGAGGGATACTCCCTCAGCTTAGACACACGGAGGGGGGGGGAGCTAGGCCCTATCCCAAAGTATCTGACAGACTCTGAAGACCCCCCCATGTTAGGCCTCACTCTCCCTGGGGAACAGAAATGGTATTGGATCCTTAAGGTGTTAGTGGGGGGCAGGGAAGGAGGGGAGGGAGAAGGGAACTGGGATTGACATGTAAAACAATCTTGTTTCTAATTCAAATAAAAAATTCCAAAAAAGAGAAACACACACATGAGTGGGTAAAAGCATAATTTCATGAAATATTTATAAATACCTATTAAATCTAAATACCGTGCTAATTGCTAAATAGTCATTAAGCACATGTATGCATTTAGCTTTCATGTGACAGAGATTTGCATTTCACTTTGCCTCCACATCAAAACCACCTATTTGCAACAGTTTATGGACTCAAATGCATGACTATAAGTATGTGAACATCGAATCTCAGAGCCCTAACTTCATCTGTGAAGTGGAAAAATGCCTAACTGTCACCACAGACATTTGGATTAAAATGGATAGCCCTTATAAAGGACAAGGCTTTTACTCGGGTCCCAAGAAATGAGTCTTCACTTGTATTTCTAGTATCCTTCCCTTCACCGGCTCATCTGAGTTCCTTGGGTTTCAGCTACCTCAGCAAATGAGGGGAGTTCATAGAGGAGGAAAAACTCCACACTTTTATTTCATCTTATTTTTACATGTTAAAAATAAGTCATAGTCCTACTGAGCTATATTTTCCTAAAGTGAACCAAAAGTTTCTGTATAAATCAAGCCTAACCAAAAGCAAAACAGAATAAACCAAAAGGGAAGAACAAAAACAAAAGTATAGATTTCCTCCTGATTACCAAGACCCTGTGCTGCAAGCTCATCACCGCCTGGGTCACTGTGTTTCTTAGTTACTAAGGCTACAGTGTTTATTTACAAGAGGAGCACACACTTGGCCATTTTAAAAAATAAAATGTAGGGACAGACTGTTCACCACTAAGGGGGAAAACCCACAAATGCATCTGGGGAGGATTGCTCTGACAGTCCCTTTAACTCCAAGAGCAGTATTATCTGGAAATGCAGAAAAAAAAATAAGGAACTTAATTTCATACTTGGCTTGGAGATGAAAATCTCCACTTTCTTTCATTCGCTAAGGATCCCAGTGCAGCAATATGCATTTATAAGAGGAGCCAGGAAAGAGCGAGGGGTCGTCTTTCACTCTTGAGTTGTCTGTTGATTTGGAGTCTTAGAAGTACAGGAAGGGACGAACACTTACCGTGAGCTCTTAGAAACACCCAGATGTTCGTGTAGGAATTGTTGTGCCCGGGATTGGGGGGACGGTGAGGCTTGTTCACATTGAATAGAGAGGCTAGGTCTGGAATGAGGTTCAAGTTTAAAGGTTCTTATCACTGATATTTCGGGTTCTCACATTTGGTACTGATAGGAAAGAGGAACAAGTTGGAGATGGTGGTTTCTACCGCATATGTGCAGAGCTGTGTTCCCATAAGAGTGGGAGGCATTGCTCCCCACACAGTCAGAGGGAGCTAGATCACCGAGGAAGCAAATTTAACCTTTTACCCCTCTCCTCCCACTGCAAGAACTTACAGTGCTTTTAATTTATAACTTGAACCACTCTTTCCTTCCCACCTGGCCATCATGGGCTGCTCATATCCGGCTACATCATCTCCAAATAGACAGAATTGTTGGAAACTGTACATGGAGAAAAATCTTGAGATTTCAGAAAATCTCATGGAAATTTAGGAAAACTGTACTTCAACTGAGCAAATATCACTCATCTGATACCAGGAAACTTGAAGATAGCAACATATTTTAGTAGACAGAAACTAAAGGAGTTTGTCTCCGGAAAACCTGTATTATAGAGAAAGTGAAAACCCTGTTGGCAGAGAAGAATGCAAAGTGAAATGTGAATCTTCAAGACAGAATGAAGGGTTTACAGAAGTAGCAAATACTTGAGTTATAAAGAAAGAGGATTTTTCCTTCAAATTATTCGATTTACTGATGACTATGCAAGGCAAATTTATATGGTGATCATAAATATCAAATATCACAAAGGCTTTGAGAACTAGAACTGGGTGATTATAAGATATGTACACTATGTGAACGAGTGGGCCTCTTGGGGCCTCTTTTCCTTTTGTTGGGGTGCCTTGTCCCACTGCAATGTGATGGTTTTTGCTTTGTCTTAATAGATTTTTTTGTCATCTTTTGGTTGTTATCTCTAAGAAAATTGCTCTTCTCTGATGGAAGAAAGAAAGGGAATGGTCCAAGTGGTAGGGGAGGCAAGGAGAAGCTGGGAGGAGTAGAGGGAGGGGACACTGTAGTCAGGATATATTGTATAAGAAAAGAACTATTTTCATTAAAAGAAAAAAAAACAACAGTAAACAAAAGAAAGAGCTCTACACTGTCCTGTGGCACTTTAGTAACACAAGGTAGAGTATGAGATATTAATGGGTAGACCTATCTGGAGGTTCAACACTAGGTTACGATACAAAGACAGAAAACTTAGACTTTTTAATATGTGCCTGGAAATACAGGAAGGGGAGAGAAAGAATATTCAAGTAATTAGATAGCAGAAAAGAAAGTTTTGTTTTTAAATGGCACACAGAGAAAAGAATGAAATGCTAGACAACTACAACAATAGTCACACTAACAGGTACTAGTTTAAGAATTATGAAAAAAAAGTTGATACTTTTAGAATAGAGAGAAATTCAAGGCTGCACTGTATAGTGCTTAAAGAATAATCAATCAGTCAAGGATAAAGAGAGGTTGGAAATGTATAATATAATGGAGATATAAAATGAAACAGTGTAGAAGACAGCCTGTTCAGTGGCTATTGACATTTCCTGTGTCTTTTCCTCCTATGGATAATCTCCTCACCTAGTATTTATCCGTATGATATGGCAGAAAGCATGAGCTGACATTTCTATGGTGAAGGCTTCAGACAATTATAGCATCTACCTTGAGTCAATGTCCCTCTCACATTCTCTCTTGAGTGTGTGGGGGGGGGCGTGTTTTTCTGTGTGCACATGCCTGGAGGCCAGAGGTCACTGTTTTGTATCTTTTATTCTTTTATTGTATTTTTTATGGAAAACTCTAGTTTAATGCAGGTTATGGAAAGTTTTAAAAATGCAACAAGATAGCTTTCTATCCAACACAAAGTGTAACTAAAAGCTCTTTCACAGATTTATATTCACAAGTTACTAACAATCTAATATCTTTGCCAAATCAAGAAGCAGACAGCAAATACTGTGCCATGATGTAATTACCTCTGCATCGGCTCACGAATTCTGATGATAACTTTATTTATTCAGCTGATTCCAAAAAACAGATCATAAGACACGGAACCATGAGTGGTAATTGGAGATCCACACCTTCCTGCCTTTGAGGTAGGGTCTCTCATTGGACCTGGAGGTCACTGGTTCGGCTAGACAGACTGGGCAGTGTGCCCAGGGATTCCCCTGCTTCTGTCTCCCAAGACATGGGAGTCGAGGCACACACTATAATATCCAGCTTTTGTTGTTATGTGGGTGCCGGGGATCCAAAAGTAGAGATGCAAAAATGAGATCATTATGCTTGTGTGGTAAGCGCTTTACTCAAGTAGCCATTTGGTTCCAGACATGTTGTTCTTGATGGCTTTGGTCTCTCAATCCCGCTGTCTCTACTTCCTGCTGGAAATACATATGCACACTACTGTGCTCAGCTCTCATCTATTTTTTTTAAGTACTGACTGCAAGCAGCTGAAAAGTAGTTAGAAATGCCAATGGCACTTATATCAGTGCAGTCCAACTGAGTCCATAGATTTAAAATTCTTCTGCCCATGGAAGTCTTACATCTTCTGTCTCTGGACCACCTTATGCATCTGAAAGCTTACCATCCTTAGTCACCTCTAATATTAAAGGTTAGGTGATGACCAGGAGAAGGTTAGGGTGTCCATGAGCCCAGAGTGTCACCACTGAAAAGACTCTTAAGGCTCAGATGCTCTCTGAAGATGACAAGTTTAAGATATGAACACTGTTCCAGGAAAGGGGAGTGTACAACTGGAACAAAGAATTACAGAGATGAATAGATGATGGATAAATAGACAGCTTATTGATTTGAATAATATAGCACATATTTTCCCAATCTATGTGTTGAATCCAAAATTGTTGTCTTTCAATTTTCAGGGAACAAATCTGGGGTATCCCAAAGTACAGTCATAAAGCCAGGTGTTGGTGGCACACGCCTTTAATACCAGCTCTCGGGAGGCAGAGGCAGGTGGATCTTTGTGAGTTCAAGACCAGCCTGGTCTACAAGAGCTAGTTCCAGGATAGGCTCCAAAACCACAGAGAAACCCTGTCTCAAAAAAAACAAAAAAAAAAAAGAAAAAAAAAAAGAAAAAGAAAAAAGTAGAGTCATGTCCTTTCCCTGCTCAGGCTATCCATGTCAACCAGAATTTCTATCAACCTTGGGCTACCAAGGGCATCCTGATCTCCGTTTCCACACCCCTTTGCCTTACCCCTGCCCGAGGGCACTAGATGGAGCTCTATGGAAGCAGTTCTAAGATCCTCAGGAGGACAGGAATAGTACCCAAGGAGTTTTCAGGATCTAAACTACTTGACTGGAACTGAACACTGCACTGAGATATTGCACTCCAGATGGTACCCACTGATGGATGGTCTATTTCTAGATCATTGCCACCTCTTAGGAAGTCCCAAGGAGCTGGAATCATAAGGATCTTCTGCAGTTCATCATGTACCAGAGAGAGCAAAGCTCAGAAGTTCATACAAGACACAAGAGATGTCATTTCACTTCTGCTTTTTACAGCTGGCTGGAATTGGACAAAGTCTTTCACTTTGAGATCCAGTGTCATTCCGGTTCACTGACTCATTGGAAAGACTATATGGAGTCAAGAATTGAAATGTAAAATGCCCATGTTATCGAAACTAATCACCTTTTTTTGACGGTGCACACATGGTTCTTTTTTGTTTGTTTGTTTGTTTTTTGTTTTTTCCATTCATTTATTTAGCTCATAAATAAAGTCATGCACAATTATGACACATAATACAGTATGATCACAGTGGCATGGCTAAATTGGACCAATTAACATGTTATATCACACATATTCATCGTTTTTGCTTTGAGAACACTTAAAGCATAGTATCTCACAACTTTTAAAATATAGCATATTGTTATCAACCATATTTATCATGCTCTCAGTAGACCTCAAGACATCACAGAGTCCATGCCTCTTGTCCAACTGCAGTTTTATATCCTTAAACCAATCGTTTCCCCATGCACACATGATTCTTTTTCTTTTTTTCTTTTTTTTCTTTTTTTTTGAGCAGAGGTGAGTGCAGTTTGTAATAAGCAATATTAGAAAGAACTAACTTACCTATGTGATAAGTGTTTTAAAATCCACTTTCAATGTGTTGGTCATGGGAAAGGGACTGAGTGAAAATAGAGAATGGTAGCATATCGCTTAAAGTTTCAAACCCTTCAGGGACTTTGATTTTTCATAATGTGTCCCCTTTTAACCATTATATCTCAGGAAGATATTAATAGTGAGACTGCTACTGCATCTGACACTTAGATAGCATTGAGTGGCAAGCCGTTTTCTCAATGTGCAGGGAATGCACAAATTTGCTTCAGTTCTTCAACAACCCCACACGGTTGATTCTACTATATTTGCACTCTCAGGAACCACAATTTTGTAAGCAGGCGAGAAAGAGTTTCCTCTGGTTCTTGGATGGATTGGAATAAAACATGGACAAAGGCACAGTTACTGTAGAAAAATCAAGAATGCAGCTGGTAAAATCAGAATTTTATCTCATGTAGGAGGCTTTAGGACGAATACCCAAAGATTCACAACATACTTTCCACGTTTTGGCTTAGGTTGAGTATAACACAGATAGCCATGCAGACACATGACCAGACAGGAAAAATAGTAACAGACTAAGGGGAAGGAACTCAGCATGACCAGTCTCTGCAGATTTTATTGATCTGAGTCATAATCCTTCATCTTGGGTATAGGACAGGACCCCCTTAGCAATATACCTGTGACCTTTATTCACACAAGGATGTGCTAGAGAATTGCTTTCTGGTAAACCCTTACACACGAAGACAAGAGAAGACTAGAATAATGCTTTGCAGTTTTGTTTGAGGAGAAAGGTTCTAGTTTTAGGGAACTGGGTAAAGGGAGAGGAAGAAAGAAGGTCAACAGAACTTCAGAAACATCTTGCTTCTAAACTTTTTTCATCAGGTCACTATTTAGGTAATTATTCAAGATACTAAACTGCCATGGTTTAGGTTATTCTGAGAGCCAGCACACATGTGTGTTAATCATCATTAACTGAGTTTTGAAACTAGCTTGGGATCAGAGTCCCTGTTCTTAGCCCTCTTCTCTGTGGCCTAAATTCACCTTGTACTTGTAGATCTGTTGAAGTTTGTCCAGGAACTCTTAATATTTTAGTCCCAGTGTAATGATGTGTCCACAGCGATTTATCCTTCTCAGTTTCTGACATCTACCAGGCCTCCTCCTCCTTTGGCATTTCCTCGGTTTCACTGACAAATAGAACTGGAATGCATTGAGCAATGCCAGCCTCACTCAGGAGACCAGGGAGCCAGACCTGATGCCATGCTTTCTTTGAGATTTTGCTGAAAAATAGTGAGAACTCTTTTGGTGCTAGGGACCTCTGTCTTCATGCCAGAGGGTGGTCTGAGAACATCATCCAAATTCTACTAAAAGGGCTGAAGTTCTTACTTTTTTCTTAAATTACTTTCCAAAGAAATATGTTTTACAAAAACATGCATAAGTTGCCAAAGAGATGATACAACATTTGAAAGAAAGCTATAAACAAATTATTACAAGAAAAAAATGCTTAAAATCCTTTAGTAGCTGAGAAGGAAGGAAATCAAGGTGTTTGTGTTTCTGTTTGTCAAAGAACAAGAAATAGCTGGTTGAAGCCAGAGCCACATTATCTATGTTGTCTTCAGTTACCTTGTAGTCATGGCATAATTTGAAAATCTTGGCTGTTAGCGAGATGGAGAGAAACAGGAGATGCTCACTATGGGAATTTCAATGGGAAAAAAATAGCCAATTTTATTGCCTCTATTGCCCATCCCAAGTGAATGATCTCTTTATTTTCATTTGATATTTATTCTGAATAGACTCCCAATGGTGTTATTATGCCATACTTGTTTTCATTCCCTTTCTTTCAATCAAAGGGCTTACATGATTTTTTTTTTAATTTTGGCCATGAAGATAAAAGAATAAAGAAGAATAGCTTGGAGAAGACAATAGTGAGAAAGGGAGGAGGGAGGAGGGAGGAGGGAGGAGGGAGCACATGGTAGTTAGAAAGAGCTTTGCAAATCACATATTACAGTAGGCATTTGTACATATATTTGCTTATTTACCCCCAACCCCCCCCTCTCTCTCTCTCTCTCTCTCTCTCTCTCTCTGTGTGTGTGTGTGTGTGTGTGTGTGTGTGTGTGTGTGTCCTTGTCAGTGTGCCTGCCTATGTATGTAGATATGCATGTGAAAGCCTGAGGTTGCCATCCTGCATATTTTTCTATCAATTCAATAACTTATTTTTTTGACACAGGGTCTCTCACTCAACCTGAAGCTTGATGATTGGCTAGGGTGGCTGGTCAGTGAGCCCTTCATATCCTCTGATCTCCACTTTCTAGTCCTGGGTTACAGGCACAGACCAACGTGCCTACCTTTACATGGGCACTAGGTATCCGAACTGTGGTCTCCATGCGATGCTTGCAAAGCAAGCACTTTGCCCACTGGCCTCCTATTGCTCACTTTGTCTTCACAAAACCATATCAATAACAATAGTTGTGCCCACATGGATGACCAAAGTCAAAATGAGATTTTGTGACTCATTGTGATTAGTGAAACATCTCAAGAATGTTCATGTGGCATCCTGGTCTTTCATTGACTAGGTTTTTATTGATGTCCTCTGAAATGATTGAGGATGCTGGTGTTGATCAGCATCCCTTCAAGGGATAAAAATGCAAAAGAGATCTGCCCACTCACCTTGTGAAATTCACCATCTGCAAGTGTACTAACAGGAGTGCAGACAGAATACTGAAAATGACCTGTGAAATCAATCCTGTGAGTGCAGAGCAGGGGTCCCACACCTGAAGCTATGGGATGTTTTCTTCTTTGTTTTTTAAATTTAGACCTTACAGTGACACTATCCCAGGCACTGATAAAGAATTTTACCTCTTGATCCTAGCTTGAAAATAGGAAGATAGAAGTTTGTGTTTTGTTCCCTTTTAATTTTTAGGTAGAACATCCATTTTTTTTTCAAAATAAGGTTAAATTATTTGCCTAGATTTTAAAGCAACTTTGAACAACAGTGAGAAAACAAATTCCATTTAAAAATGTGCAGAAAGCATATGGCATGTGTTCTACAGGACAGAGTTAATTTAGATGTTTCCACGAGTCTTTGGGTAGGTAGGGTTGTGTTTCCTCAAAAGCCAAGCAATGATGCTGAAGCCTTTGCCAACACTTGGTGCTTACATTCTGTACATGACCTGTATTAGTCAAGAAATATCCATAATTTCAGTTAGAAGCATCCATGATCACTTTTTTTAAATTTTTATTTTTTATTAGTTCAAATTAGGAACAAGCTTGCTTCAGATGTCAATCCCTTCTCCCTCTCTCTCCCCTCCCCCCAACATCCCACCTGCCCCTAGCCATCCCCCCTCTACTCCCCAGGCAGGGTAAGGCCCTCAAAAGGGGCTCCCCAAAGTCTACCACATCATCCTGGGCCAGGCCTAGGCCCTTCCCCATGTGTCCAGGTCAAGAGAGCAACCCTTCATATGAGATGTGCTCTCAAAATCCCTTCTTTTTTTAAAAGACCTTACATATTTAATACAGTGCATTACCCCTGGACAAATGGAAAAAAATTAAGTTCAACATTTCTAGACCAATATGGCTGTTAAATTTTGTACAATGCCAACTGAACGCGGTAAACTGGGATACTTTTTCCAAAGTTGACAGCACAGCTGAAGTTTCCAAAAATTTAAATTATATATATATATATATATAAAGAACAATAATGGCAGTATGTTATGCATCAATAGCAGCGATAGCTTTTCCAGGTTCTGCAGTCATTTGAACAAAATTGTAGAGATATCCAGCACTCTCCATAAAAAAAAAAGTAAAAAACAAAATCCCAGAAAAACAGCACAGTTCTGTTACCCTTGTGGTTCCTGGCACCATTTTTTTTTTACACAGATCACTGTTTAGTCTTTGTGCCCCTGAAGCCAAGAGGAATAGGGTAGATAAATGTGGCTCGGTGGTCCCTGCTAACAGATAATTTAAATTGTAGTCAAGGAAAGAAATAACAGCAATGTTATGTGTGCATAGGGCTCTGTACACAGAATCATTTTGTCCTAACTCAGCAGGACTTAATGAGACTCCAGGGGCTGCATGCAAAGGGAGAGAAGAGTAGGTTGTGCTATCTTATGTTGCTCTGTGTGTCAGAGCAGGACAGATGCCTGAGAACTGAGTAGATCAAGACTTGGGGGCACTGGAAAATCAGGCAACAAGTCACATCCAGATGTCTGACCTCAAAGAAGATGTAGAAACCCCTCAGAAAGAAATCATAGCGACTGTAATGGCCATAATACAATGGACATTCCTTCCTCTAGCCTTGGCATGGCCAGAGTCATTGTGTACCCATGATGCTGTCCTGGCTTACATAAGACCATGGCCTCTAGTCATGGCAACCAAGTAAGGAAAACAGCAGCACTGATCCAGGTCTATGATAAAAGTGATAGTTAGTCCTGGAAGAATCTCTTTGAAGAAAGTCATCATAGAGAGACCATGAGACCTTCACTTAAGAACCCCTTCACTATGGTCTGTGCCTGGCAGGTCATGCAGGATGTGACTGGTGAAACTCTTCAGCGATACAGCTTTTAGTGATTATATTTGTTTGCTCTTAGTTCCCACGTACTAGAGAGTGACATCACAAATCTTAAGCCTCAGCGCTACTACTTCCTACCTTATGATGACAGGGAGAGTATTGCACCTCATGTGTCTCCTTTTCCTTTTCCCTTAGGAACTGGGGACGACACTCTCTTTAGTTATCATGAATACACCCATGACCCTCTCTTGAAGCACTGGTTGGACAAGTGATAAATTTGGGAGTCACTTGTGCCTCTTTCTATCTCCATTTTGTGACTTGCAAAGTTAGTGTGTTTACTGGGTATGCAGGAATCTGAATTGAGTGTGTGTGTGTGTGTGTGTGTGTGTGTGTGTGTGTGTGTGTATGTGTGTGTGTGTGTTGTGGAGTAATGCTGTAAAGAAATCTACTGCTTGTTTACATAAAAAATAAACTGGAAAAGTAATTCTATATCACATACACCCACAAAAGGTATAAAAGGTTTCCACCCTCCTACCTCAAGGAAATGGACTTAGGGACAAAGAACTCTGCAAGTCCCAGAATGGACAAGAAATACCACAACCCACAGGAAACTTAAGAGGTGGTTTTTTTTTTTCTTTTAGAAACTGGAGATCTTTAAGACCAGGTTTTCCTAGGCTTGAGCTTGAACAACCACAACAAAATTGTCTCTATCGAAGACTGGAAGCAACCCAGGCTTCGAGTCCCCTTCTCTTTAGGAAAGGATCTGATAACCTGATCATAACTAAATCTGTGTCAGCTATCCCTTCTTTCATGAGGTTGTATAAATTGTAAAATGACTGGGGGCTTAGTCCTTTCTTTCCCGCAGTTTTGTCCACACTAAACAAATCTATTTTATTTTACTGAGTTCCTTTAAAATATAGGAAAACTAAGATAGTGTACCATTAGTGCCTGGCAAAGAACACACAGCTTGCTGACCTAGACACACAGTCTGGATTCAGTTCTTGATCCTGGGGGTTTGTAGCATAGTTAAAATCTCAGCTCAGCTACTTATGAACTTAGTGGGGAGATACTTACCTCTCACATTCCTTGGTGATACTCATGATGATAATGATTAGCTCCTGTCAAGAATTCAGAGTTCAGAAGGAAGCATTTATGAAAAGCAGTGGAAGATTCCAACAGCAAGGTTCCACGGGTGGTAAGTAAACACTGCTCACCTCTCATCCCGTTTCACAAGCATGATCATGTCACTCGTCTAAATGAATATGTCCCGAACACCATAAGGATGAACAATGAACATCTGAAGCAACTATTTTATTTTGTTGCTGTTGTCTTGTGTAGAATTAACTAATACGATCTGTATTGTGAACTCGAAACGTGAAAGTAAATCATTTCAAACAATTATCTAGCGCTGACCACACTGCTCAGCAGGTGAAGGCACTTGCTGCCAATCCTGACTCCCTGAGTTTGATTCCCAGAATCACGTGGTAGAAGGCGAGTCCTGGCTCCCACAAGTTGTCCTGTGACCTCCACATAAACACTGTATCATGCTCATGCAGATGCACAGATACACAAAATAAACAAATGTAATAACTTTTTAAAGATACTCAACACAATTTTAATGTTTGAGATGTGTTATTCTAAGGACTCTAAACAGCCCATTCTGTTTGTCGCATAACTCTGTGGGTAAGTCTCTCTGTGAGATGCATCTTGTAGTTGAGAAAACTGTGGCATAGAGAAAGTGAAGAATCTTAATTAAATTCACATGGGTGGCAAGTCATAGACTGCCAGCCGCTGTATGTAAAGTGTGGACTGTTAAACACATCACTACAGATTTTTCTTACAATACAAATAGTACTGAGATTAGTCATGGAGTAATTGAAAACACTAATTGAGTCAAGAGTGGTTGAAGACAGAACTCCTATGATTATGAACCTGTAAAGGGAGACAACTACTTTGAGATACCCCATTAACAAGCTCGCCTAAATCAAAACATGTGCCTCACCCATGATTGATCAATTTCATTCCTAGGTGTGTTCCCATAAAAACCCAAAACTGTTTACATTAGATCAAAAGGGAAAAAAAAGCTCCCTTAAGGAAATAATGTTGTATTCTGTTTATATAATGATATATTATAGATCTATATTAATAAATCAAGTAGTGTCATATACATTCATATAGGGGCTTAGTTTCCCAGGCATAACAGTGAGCAAAATAACCCAGCAACAAACAGTACTTTCTATACAATGCTTCTAAACAGTTCAGAAACATGAATCATTAGGCTGTGCTGACAAAACTTAAATATTGATTGTCAGAGGGGGGTGCACACATGTGGCGGTAGGGTATACATGAGAAGAAGCAAGAGTCTGGGCTTTTCAGGGTGATCACACACAGGTGGACATGAACATCAGATTGCTCTCAGGAACTTGGTGCACAGTAGTTCCAGGACCTTAGCATTCCACCACCCTCTCGTCTCAAAACAAGCCATGTTCCTTATTTTCACAAGTGATTCCAGGTTGTCCTGTGGGTTATCATAATATCAAACAGTAATTTGCTTCATTGGCCTTGAATTCTCAAAAAGAATATCAAAAACCAGAAGCAGATTTTTTTTTTGCATGAAATGGTTAAGTGAGCTGATTTCTCCCCTTGCCACAGCCAGCATCCAATCAGGCAATTCTGCTTGGCTCAAGGGCGGTGGGGTTAGGCAAAGCATCCAAGAATGGAGTCAGTGTTTTATGATCTGCCCCAAGCCACATGATCCTGCACTAAATCAATAAAAATCATCCACAGACTTTTGCACTGACTTTAATAAACTAGCTCTTCTAGGAGTCTCCTAGGCAGACAAGGAACAGCTTGTCACTGGGCCGAGGAACATCTTGCAAAGAACAGTTCTCATTGTTCAGTTTCAGCCTGGTTGATGAATAAATGACTTCACAAGTCCATAGAATGCAAGTGGAGATAGATGGGTTGACTTTGCACTTGAGAGTGCTTTAAACTTTGCTTTCTAAGAAGGGAACTCTGGAGCGTAATGTTACTAAGCACCAGTCATATCTAGTTCATTAGTTCCTATCACTGAGAGCAGGAAGAAGTAGAATTCTGTCTGTTGACTTAGATACTACACATATCTCTTCGTGCAGTTGAATCAAAGATGTTTTAATGTCTGATTTTTAGGAAAAACCACTGATGAAATGCAGCTTAGGTTTAGTAAATCTTTATTGACCATTTACTGATCATTGAAATGTATATGAGAGCTACATTTTGTAGATGGAAACACTGAGTTAGCTGTTTTGCATAATATTCTATTATGACAGAGTCAGAATTTGTGGCAAGTAGTTCTAACCTTGAGAAAAACTCTGTGGGTTTCTGCTTAACTATAGTTACCTTCTTAAAGTGCAACAATCATACAGTAGTTCTAGTTATGTACCTGCCTTTAGTAAAGTATTTAAACTTGGGAAGGTTACTTCACAGCTTCAGCTCCTGTCTGTTGCTCTGAATAGCAAACCCCCCACAGTAGAGTGTCTCCAAAATGTTGTGGTCTTTGTTCCTATCATGTTTATCTCCAAGATGTGTTCCTTCCTATTTCCTGTAATAGCACAAAGAGAACCACATTAAAACCAAAGGCAGCTTCATTTGAACTAGGAATGTGTTGGGAAATTATAATTCGAACCACACAATCTATTCTTTTCTCTAATACGATTATTTCAAAATGCCCATTCTCATAGAGAAGGATGGAAATGAAAGGCTTGCCTTGGGTAACCAAGGCCAGATTCTGAAAATTTCATTCAGCTGAGACATACGATATGCCAAGCAACCCAAGAATGGGTAGACACAATAATGCTGATGTTCAAAGAAATTTAGTATGTGAATTTCTATTAGAAAGGTATTAGTATTATTTAGATCATATGGATGTAGAAAGACAGTCTTGAACCATGATTGGTTTACAGGATCATGTTGCAATTTTGAGAATTTCGGTGTGTGTTTTACTACATGTTTGCTATGGATGATGGTTACTCACCTAAATAGATCGGATTGCATATTTCCTTTGCATATTTCCCAATGGAGAAGTTATTCATTTCCATAAAACCTTAGAGTTATGTGGCTCACGTACCAGAATGATATTGTTAATATGTAACTCTTGATTTCATACAGTTAAGAAAATGATCTTCACTGCTTGCCGTTTGATGAATCCAAAAATGTTCTTTGTCTTATTCTTTGTTCACTTACTTCAAAATTAACCATAAGAATTTAAAAAAAATGGCCTTTTTAGTACTTGAGTATTTGAGTATGTGCAAATACCAATTTGAGTATATGCAAATTCTAACTGAGCATGTACTGTCTATAAATATCAGTGATATGATTTTGGGTAATAAGAGTAACTACAAGATGCCAGGAAATCATAATAAAAGAAATGCATGTGTCTGTAGAGCTATGAATATCTGTCTTAAATATCATAGTAGAGATTCCAAGAAGATTCCTACAAGGGAAAGATTGACAGGGAAAGTTATAAGAATGAGCGGGAGTTATCCAGGTAAATAAGCTTGGGAGGACACTCCTAGAGTAAGGCATGAAAGGGAATTATTCTACACCTAAAGAATTTAAGTATCTGGTTTAAGTAATGGAACAGAAGCCCAATTTAACATAGTGAACTGGGTACTCTCCCCAGAGCCATTGTTCCCCTATTTGGGTAACCCATATCCTAGAAGCTTGGAACACAGTCCTGTGAACCCTCAGAATTTATGCCCTCCTGTGTCATTTTTTTCCCAAAATCTTAAGGACCATCAACATGTTCTTACGTGTACAACAGGAGAACTCTTCTAAGAAAGTAAATGGTATAAAGTTATAAATACCAACGCAACCGTACTTCTTAGTCGGGTATATCTCCCTGTTGAGAAGAAAGAATGAAACCTTTGTAGTCATGCCCCAGATATTTGCCTGATGTTAGTTTAGTTTTCTATAAAGATGGTAAGAAGAGGAAAATTCCCAGGAAAAGACTATTACAAACAGTTGTATGTCTCCAGTGACTTTTGAACAACTAGTTCTGAAAGGGAGTGTGCACATAACATCATAGGATTGAACACACGGAACTTTGTGTTGCAAAGTTCCACCATCTAGTTTACAGTAGTATTAGTGCTTTCACCTTATAACACCCCAGCCTTAGTTGGAACTCATTATTGGGAATGTCTTCGGACTGAAGTAACAATACCTCAGGACAGTTATGCTACTGGTTCATAGTGTGTAGGTGTGCATGTGTGTGCTTGTGTTTGTGTGTGTGTGTGTGTGTGTGTGTGTGTGTGTGTGTGTGTGTGTGTGTGTGATCATAGAGCACATACCCATCACTTTTGTACCAGTGGAAAGGGCACTTAGAAAGAGGAGTACTCATCAATTTCCCCCACTTAACAACCCAGTTATATTTAGAGGGAATCACCATATCATATTACAAATAACCTCCGATGTGGAGACTCCACATTACAAATTTACAACAATGGAATCTGATTTTCAGCATTTCTTGACCATCATTACCTCTCAATTTTCCTGTATTAAAACCCTCCCTTTTATTTATGGAACAAGTTGGTTTACAAGCCTCATTTGCTTTAATGACCTCCATAGATTATGGGTTCAATAATATCATTGTCTTGTTTACAAATTATACAATTAATGATCTCACTGTTAAAGCGTGTTATCCAATTATACGGGGTTATAGAAGAAGACCTTTTATACTAGTCTATTTGGACTCCAAGCCATATGAAACCTTTGCCCTATAGTAAACTATCTCTAGCAACTTCAACAGTAAGGTAAAAATGAATTCACTTTTGAGGAAGATAATTTTCTAGAAATCTCTCAGGGATGGAAAGAATTAATTATGAACCCAATTCCCTCAATATCTAAGCACTTTGAAATGAGTTCCCTGGAAGTTATTTTTGTTCTCTGGGGTCCCATTTAGTACCAGAAGGAATGATCCTTTAAAAGTCTCTTACTTCACTAAACTACTAGTCTGCTTTCAAAAAAAAAAAAAAAAGAGCAAATATTCCATGTTCTCAAAGATGAATTAAATCTTTAGGTAATTTAAAAAAGACAGTAATATAATTCTTAAAGGGTTATTGGAATTAAATGCAATCTTATTTTTTTTCTCCTTAACTTCCAGTAAAACCTTTAAATGGAGCAGAGAGCAGAGCAAATGGTCATCAAGGGAGATGAAATGTCCCTTGAAATGAAATGTCTATGACTAATGAAAGCCCGGTGGCTGTAGGAGGAACAATGGAGACGATGATCTGATCAGTACCAGTCATTGGTCAGCAATACACAAAACCCAAACGGTACACTGGAAGGAAACAAGAAGAAACTGTCTTTAGCTTTGTTTCACGGTGTCTCCTAACTCCTTGTGGCCTTGGGCTGAGGAGAGTCCTCTCATCTCTGGTTGTGAAGGAAGGAGGGACTGTCTCTCTTGATGAACCACGTGTGGCATGTCTTAGTATGTGTGGATCACACTGACAAAAGATTCTGATTCAGTTCATTGGTTTACTTGGTTCTTGTCGAAGAACTTGATAGTTTTCTGTAGTGAATATTTAACATTAAGAGTCCAACCTGGCTATTGTCTTCTGGTTTGGGCCTCTCTGATGATGATGGAGGGATAGGGTGCAGGTACCGTTCAATATGCTGTGGTACCAAATCAGAATGGCACGGCATAATTATAGTAAATGTTCTTTCTCTCTCTTTCCTTTTCCTTTTTCATGAAGGATTAGTTCCGGGGCTTGTGAAAAATAGTGGCAGGTTACTTGTGAGTCTTTGGAAACTTCCTCTAGAAAACATAAAAAATAAAACAACAGACACATAACATTTATACAAGGCTGAAATAAAGAGGAAAATCACATTTCCTCATGGAATGTTATGTGTGTGTGTGTGTGTGTGTGTGTGTGTGTCTGTGTGTGTGTGTGTGTTTGTGTGTGTGTGTATTTGAGAGAGAGAGAGAGAGAGAGAGAGAGAGAGAGAGAGAGAGAGAGAGCCCTACTATGGATCTGAGTCATAGAAGCTAGGTAATCAGTAAATAGTGAGTTAGGGCATTTCTGTATATGTACTTGATTCCTTCCATGTGGGTGGCTTTTATGTATTTGAATATTTGAAATACCCTAGAATATTTGTTACTGGCTACCTCCTATTGGCTCATTTTCACTCTGGCATTCCTAATTTTGTATGTTTGGTTTTTCATATTGAGTCTTTTATTTAAATTTGTGTGCCATGGTTCACAGTTTGTTTGTTTTTTTTTGTCTTATTTTCTCAACCTTCTAGCTTATTCACACGTTCTGAATTTGATTCATGGCTTTTGATTTTATCTCACAGATAAGGTATATTCATAGGAGGCAATTGACAAAACCCCTTTAATGGGGCCACTCTTGGCTTTGGCAGTTCTCATTGTAGCTACCAACTTAACATGGAAGGTCTATTTGATCTTAGATACTTCTTTCATTAAAATATGATATTGTATAATTAGAAGAAGAAAACAGAGTAGAAACCCTTACCACTCTTGAGACAATATGATCAGCACATATTAGATTGTGTAACTCCTTCTCATTCTTTACATACCCTTTGTAATGAAATCACACATTTAAGATTTTGATCATGTAGCTTGCTGACATTCCCCATAGTTGGTAAAATACATTTCCCTACTCTTTTGGTGTGTCCTCATGTGATGTGAATATCTGTAACTTTTGTGGATGATTTAAATGTATTGCTATGATAAAAATTGGTTTTCTTGTATTTCTCCCCATGCAATCCAAGGAGTCTCCATGAGAACTATTGGCTAAAAGAGATAAAGAGGCAACACAAGCTATATCTTGTCTTTCAGTTGACAGTTGAGTGTCCAATAGGGTATAGAGTTCTCATAGACATGTCTCCTATTTTCAGATACAAAGCAAATACTCCAGTTTGAATTAGTAAATAATGCCTGAGAATGGATTACTTCAAAATGCTTACTGTGTGCCTAATGTACATTATTTTAGTATTTACAACTATTCTATTGACAAAGCAATCATTAATCCCACTTTTAATTATTCATTAGCCTAGTCTTTGGGAGATTTAATAACTTGTCCGAGATCACAAATACTATTAGCTGGTCTGAAACCCAGTTATATCAGAGTACCAGAATTTTTGAGCATTACAAATCTGTCCAACTCTATTTCTCTGTTTTTATAGTCTGCAAAAGAAAGACTGATAGACGGGTCTACAGAAAACTGGGTTCAAAATGTAATTATGTGACCTGTAAGTTTGAAGATTTCTTTGTCATCCATGGATGATGGAAAGAGTATTCCGATGGGTTTCTGACCTCTCTCCCTGGGAAAGAGCCAGTTTAAACACTAACCAGGTACAGGGAATGATTGGAGTTCATTCCCGTATTCATCAAGTATTAATTCTCATGTTTGCTCTTTTTTTCTCCTGGTCTTTCTTTAATACCAGCAAATCAAAACTTTGTGTTTCCAAAAAGAACAAACAAAATTAAACTAGGAGATATGTCAGTTATGCTGGTCTTCCACAGGAAGTTAGAGTGCAGCAGACCAGAAAGGAGAAAGACAGCAGTTTTAATTGAGGGGTATTTACAGTCTGCAGTTGCTATGGCACACTAATGACTTTTTATCCTTGTATTACAAGAGTAAATGTAGCCAAAGAAGGATAATGCCTACTATGTTTTTATAGTCTACGATTGTTTCTGCATGTTAAAATTAGTGGTTATACTGTATTGTGGATTTCTTAAAGAAAAGAACTCTATGCGTATTTGAACTATATGTATATTCTACTGTTGTTTCTGTTGTATCAAATTCCCTCACTACAATTCTTCATCATCCTGGAGTTAGTTCCCTGCTGGGTCAGTATCATTTAATTCCCAAATCAGAGACGCCAATATATCAAATAAGGTTGCCCATTATTTAATCAAAAGGACTTAACTATTAGCTGTGTTATTAATTTCCCACACCAAACCCAAGTTAAAGAGATAGACATGGATTCTGTTTCTAAGGAGTAGGAACACTTCTGGGTGGGAGAGCAGGTCAGAAAAAGAGTCAGTTTTGCCAAAAGGCTCAAGAAATGCTCACAAAAGACAATGTCTGAGTGAGTGTTTGAGGTATGGATGGTAAGGAACTTCACAGAGCACTAATGATTTCATAGGACAGAGGCATGAACAAATACTTATGCAAGAACCCACAAGCATGTGGCTGAGTCAGAATATATGCAAAGGGAGCAGAAATGGCCAAGCTAAAAGGCAGGTTGGATCCTCAGCACGGTTGTCCAAAAACTGATCAGGAAAATGTTTGCCAGTAGGTGATATCTTCACTCCATTCAAGTGCTAGGGTAAGCCCATTCATACAGTCTTTCCACTTTTCCATTCATGATATCTCATTAATTGAGTATGGGGACTTGCAAGAAAGTTTCTTTTCTATGCTGTTCATTTGCCCCAACATGCCCCAAGCATTGTTAATGTTTTAGCTCATTACCTCACTTTATTTTATATTTGATCTCTATCTATAGGCTTTAAACAAACATGCAATTTTCACTAGTTCCAATTAACAGTGAAGGAATGAATGCTATATTTGATTTTCACCTGGAGACCCAGGTTCATCTTCAAAGTGATTGGCATTTCTAATAGACAAGAAAGGATTGGTGAATTTTTTTTCTGATGATTTACTTGCCTCCATGCTATTGAGGGATCTGAATTGTGATTGTATGCATACTGAAGACTTGGAATGGTTTTCTAGAGTTGTTCAGCATGGTTGATATTTTTGAGAAGGGTCGGGAGAGATCATGAGAAGCTGATATTTGATGATGAACTCTGCCTGACCAGGCCCTTTACAGGGAGGGCCTCTAGGCAGAAAGGATGAGTAAGAGATCAACTATATAACCAGAAAGGGAGAAAAGATGGGGGTCGGTAGGCAATATGGTGGGAATTAGCATGGTTCTGTCATAACATACATGCATCTGAAAACGAATTTGGAATAAAAGTTCTCTAAATAAGAATTGATTCAGAAAGACATCAAAGGTATAGGACACCTAGGATGAATGTGATGAGGGTTTGTTAATAGCAACTAATAAGATTTGTCACTACTGAACACCCCTTCCATTCCAAAGCCATGCTGTGTGTGGGGTGTTCTTGAAGATCTGAGCCTACTTTTAGCTTACATTGCTAACGTTAAGAGAGAACATTTGTGGTTGATATTTACTGAAGCTTGACTGTAGCCTAAGCCAAATGTATTTGCATGTATACCTGTGTATAAATTTGTGTGTGACTGTGCATGCAAGAGATAGCAAGCTGTACATAAGCACTCAGGAGTATTTTAGAAGAATACCCATGCTTAAACATTTAAAAAGTAATTGCAGTCTCATGTCTTCTTTTAAGGACAGATGAACCTTAGCAGACTCTGGGATTCTCTCAAACTCTTTAGCTGTGTTTTCAAATGCTTTGGGTTTGGCAGGTCACAAAGCTAGTATTTGCCAAGTCTTTTTTCTCTCAATTTTTATACCCACATGTACTTCAAGAGAACTTTATACATATGGTTCATATTCATTTACACTTAACTCATCAAAAAACCTTAAGGCCATCCGAAGCCCCACAAACCTTCAGAGTCAGTATTATTAAAACTTGGGAAATTATTATTAAATCCTAGTACTCAAGGGTAGCATTCATTTACTAATCAGGACGGGTTGTCTTGCACATGTATCTAATCAAGTATTTGCTTCATGAATGAATGACTGCAGTTTAAATTTCAGTGTGGGAGCTAATGCTACCAATACTAGCAATACTGCATGTGTTTTTGAAGTGTTGGCTGTGGCTTTTAGTTGAATCAGCCAGGAGATTCTTAATTCTTTCAATAACCTATTAACTGTCTTTGTAACACAGACAAACAGCAAATTAAACTACTCGGTTAAGACATGTGTTTTTGAAACCATGATGTTGACCTTGCTGATACATAATTACCTCCCTCAGTGATGAAGCTGTAGAGTGGGAAATGTCCGTAAAAAGCCAACACATGAAGTTACAGACACAAGGAGCTAAATTTGTACTGCCAAATATCAGCCAATGCAGTATAATTGGATTTCTGCTATCTACTCAGTTTTCCTTCTGTATATAATCTTCCTTTATTGTCAACTGCAAAGAAAGCATGTACATATAAAATTTATAAATTCACCATCCCCTGTAATAAGTAATGAAGCAAGTAACACACACACACACACACACACACACACACACACACGTATATGTATGTGTACATGCATATGCATACATAGATATAAATGTATATAGATAGATGTCTCTATCATCTATTACTTATTTGTTTAAGTTCTGATTATAAGAGTTGGGGATCAGATATGACTTTGGGATTAGTCAGAAAAAGGTAAAAATTTCCCAGTTTCCATGGTTATTAAATGAAGAGACTATGTTAGCTGAGAGTTTTCAATCTCCTATTTGAAAGTGTGCTTTGTGGCCGGGCAGTGGTGGCGCACACCTTAATCCCAGCACTCGGGAGGCAGAGGCAGGCAGATCTCTGTGAATTCAAGACCAGCCTGGTCTATAAGAGCTAGGACAGGCTCCAAAGCCACAGAGAAACCCTGTCTCAAAAACAAAACAAAAACAAAAAACAAACAAACAAAAAAGTGTGCTTTATGATCAGTATATTCTATATAATAGAAGCTACTATGTGTCAGGAGAGAGGCTGCTATGATTCTTGTCATTTTAAGTTTTTGTTCTGTTTGTGTTCTTCATAATGTGAAAGTAATAACATTATTTTTAGCAAGTGAAGGTTGGTCATCATTTCCCTGATATAATTATATTTATATTATCTTTAAAAAGCTACTCGCTGATGGCAAAGTGGGAACCACAATTTTTTTCAAAGAAGGCTTCTGTGTTGAAAGGTTCTTCCTTTATTGTTGAAGATGTTCTTGGAGATACAAGTTCATTATAACAAACATTTCTCCAAGATATTCTTTAGTTCAGTTCACATCTTTGTCTCTTTGAAAGTCTCTCCTAGTGTCCATGGAAATTTCCAGGCAATAGAAGCATCTGCTCTGTGGGAATCCCTGTCTTCCAAGCTTATTGGTTACACATTATCACACAATGACAGAACATCAGTTAGACTGGGAATTGCCAGCGCTAGAAGCTGTTGGTGATCATATTCAGAAAGGAGATTCTACGACGGCCAATGTCGAAGTCCTTTAAAGTCATCTAAATTCTTTCATTAACAAGGATGCCCATCTCTGTTCTACAGCATTATTGCAAACTTACTAGCTTGATAGAATGCAAATTTATTAGCCAAAGCTTCTGTTTTTCAGGATTCTGAGCACACCACGTTACCTGCTTCATTTGTTAATATCCCATGTATCTAAAATCAACAGACTACCAGGAGCTCCTCTCCAGAGGCTTGGGTTCCCTTTCTAAGTCCTTGTAAATGATTGGCAGAATTAATTTCTTTATGGTTACAGCACTGCAGTTTTATTTTTCTTGTAGCCTCTTTTAGGGGTTAGTATCAGCCTCTAGCAGTCTTTCTGAGATCCTGACCATATGGCATCCTCAAAACCAAAATGTGGCAGCTAATTATTGAAAACCAGAAAGATTATTTCTGTCCATCTGATACAACAGAAAATTACATATGTGACATTATCATGGTATGGCCATCCACCATATGCAAAGGACTGGATCACATTCCACAGAAACTTTTACATGGCATGTTCCCACGGGGGAAGGAAACTTGGGAAATTATTATTAAATCCTAGTACTCAAGGGTAGCATTCATTTACTAATCAGGACGGGTTGTCTTGCACATATATTTTATCAAATATTTGTTTCATGTAACTCATCTTACAATGTGATTTTCACTTTGAGGTCTGGTAGTTCAAGTGTTTCTTAGAATTTATTTATTTTTTATGTACTTTTTTGCTCTGAGTTTCCATGTGGTTTTGTTTTCTCATAAACAAACAAACATTAGCTAAGGAATTATAATATGCCCATGCCCTCTCTAAGAAACCAAAGAATACCTGAAAAGGATAACAGAAATGTCAAAACAAATCTATATTCTAAAAAATGATTTGCAAAGATGCTAAGTTGATCGTCTTCTCTGAGCCAAAAGTGGTCTGTGCCGTACATATTTAAGAATTAATGTTAGGAGGAACAATGTGTGAGTTCACTTCAGTGTGGCCTTCCCCCCACCATACAATGTATTCTTGGTGCGTATACTGTGGAAAACACATAGTATAATTTTTTAGAATACACAACTGCAGTAGAGGTTCTTTTATCTAATATCCATACATCCGTCTTGACAACTTAATTGACACTCTCTGTTTCCTCTTTTAATTATTGACTAATGCCATTGGCATGTTAGCATATAGCAACAGGTGTTCCTTTGCAGTGTGCTTTCACATTCTTCCTTGGGGTTGAGTTATGTACTTAAGAGTCAATTGCGTCTGCTTCTAGCCACTCATTGCCATCTGTTCTGGTTATAGTAATTGTGGATTCTAATAAAAAAATAATGCATGAAATGAGAAAGAATGATTATGGAAAGAATATTGAAGATGCTGACACAGCAAAATACAGGGTTTTTTTTGGAAGGTTTAGTAAGTACAATTTGTTCTTTGGGAGGAACTGAGTTATGACTTTTTTTTGCCTTTCTTGTTAGTTATCCATCTCTTAACTTCCACGTCTACCCTGCTTTCTCATCCTTCACCCCATTTAATCCTTCCTGTTCCATGATTCCCTTTTCCTGCTTTGTATCACCATGTGTTTTTTTCTTTTTCTTCCCCAAAATGGTTATGACATAAAACCTGGGCAAGCTCAAAACACTCGAAATCCCACCATGGAGGGGGTAAGTGAGCAGGAAGTCCCACCCCTACTTACACGAGGAGTTACTGGTAATTGACAGCTGCTGAGAGTGTGGTCCCTGGTATGTCTAACATTCTCCCATGGCTAGTCAGATGAACAAAGTATAAACAAAATACTAACTGGACTCCATGAGCTTATAAAATGCATGAGGACATAGTGTTGGGTATGAGATAGGAGTAGATATGAGAGAAGATTACGTAGGGAGAAGAATATGATGAAAATACAATGTATGAAATTTTCAAAGAACTAAATAGAAATAAATAACTAAATTACAGCTGAATAAAATCATTTTAAAAGATTGAGAAACTGTAGTGAACTATTTTTAGTTTCCAGGAATCTTCCTAGATTATTTTTTTTTACCTCAAATGAACTAAGATAAAGCATGATTCATACTATATAAATAATAGTGTGTTATCAACATAAATGTTGGAGGTATAGCTCAGTGCTGGGACACTAGCATAGCATGTGTAAGGTGCTATGTTCAATCCCAGCACTAGAGAAACAAAACAAGACAAAAATAAAATTCTTAAAAAGTAACATAACATTTTATTTAATGCATCAAATATGGGTGAGAAAACCTTGGACCAAAATCAAGTTTTACCCATACACATACATACATATATGTGTATCTGTGTTTGATTTAAGAAGTGTACACATTATGTTTTATGATTGTTTTCATTTTTACTGACATTTGATCATCCTGCCAACATGATCCTGGTTAGAAGACTTCTGCCTCAGTTTTGTTCCTTATGGCATTAGCTTGACTTGGTATTAGTTCTTACATTTATGATGATGATAATTTTTTGGTGTCTATCTTTTTACCAGCAGGCTCTACAGTATGCCCATTTTTCTTTTCTTAAGATACTCTTTGGTCTGCCAATATTTGGTAGTTATTTTTCTCCCATCTTACTCTGTGGTTGGAAAAGCCTGCATTGATTTTTACTGAATTGATGCTTAGCAGTAAATGGATATAAATGTTTCTATGAACAACCATAAAAAAATGAGTTCAAGGCAAGCCTGGTTGACAGAGTGAGCTCCAGGACAGGCTCTAAAGATTCAGAGAAACCCTATCTGGAGAAAATAAACAAAAAGAAGATCATAAATACAGTGTTGGAATGAGAGACAGTGGGGAATAGAAACCCAAATTTAAATGTAAATAATGCAACTGATGAATTTTATGAACTTGAACAAACTATATCTTTTGTTTCTTAATCTCTAAGTGGACTCTCACAGAACCTTCCAGAAAAGGAAACAAGAACAACGTGGGTTGGAACACTTCAGCTGTAGGTGAACATGGTGTGTTCTGTAGGATCTGAATGATGCTGGCCACCACACACTAGACTTAAAAATGGAGTATGAAGCAAGACCTTGGAATAGCCAATGTATTATGTGGGAATCTTGGAGGAGAACCACAATAAGGCTGCTTTATTTGCATGCCAAACTAGATCATCTTAGTTGAGAATGATTGACTATAAATCTGAAGTAGAGATAGGGGTGACTTATTCCTAAGAACATGAGGCCTAAGGATTTAATTTAGGGTATTAGGCCAATGACGTTGCTGCTAATGCTTTTCTGGATATGAATTAGCTGTGACTGTTTTCTTTCTTCATATGTTCTAAAAAATAAACCTTCATCATATAGAGTGAACCAAAGTTGCCTCTGTTCCTTGCTCTGTGTAGTACTAAGGAAAAATGTACCATATTCTTGGTATATTTGGTGGGACCTTAGAGAATTCTATAAAAAAATTATAAGCATTTTTTTATCATCTGTAAACAGTAAGAGAGAAGATGGCTGACCAGAATTGGTGTTTGTTAGTATAATACTTTCCATGTAATACTTTTAACAATTAAGAGATCTTAGAGTGATGTGAACATTAATTTCTTTAGAGGAAGAAACTTTCTAAATTTAATCAAAGTCTTTCTTTATAGGATATCATAAATCATGCTCACAAGTTAGTAGAGACCACTTCCTGAGAACAGCGCTCATCCAGATCCCCCACCTCCTCCATAGCACAGCCTTAGCTGGTGCCACATCATCACACTGAGTATCATGAACAACTGTGTTTCATTTTCAGCCAGCTGGAGGCATATGCAACAAATTCAAAACTTAACCTGGCCAGGTGATGCCTTCCCTGGGTTTCTCCATTGGAAGTCATCTCCTTCTCCATTCCAGTAGCAGCAGACTACTGGAGGGGGGATGTTGGCAGGAGAATGCAGACTGCTCTGTGATGAGCAGAGTAGAAACCAGGAACAAGGAGCTTAAGTCACTGGGGAAGAACAGCTTTTGCAAAGTCCGGAGCTGCCTCTGTGGGTACCACTTCCTACTCTTAGTTTTTGGCACCAGTTGTGTCTACTGATATGGATGCCAGACTTGAAAGATGTTTGTTATTGTGTGAAATTGAGGGTCAGGTTTTATTAATTTGTTACTTTCCAAGAAAGAATTACTTGTTCAGAAACTAAATTAGGGTGCAGTGACCAATATCTGGCTTTAGGGTTACTTAGAAGGCACCATGACTTGTTGGCTGGTTTGTGAGTTGTGTGTGTGTGTGTGTGTGTGTGTGTGTGTGTGTGTGTGTGTGTGTGTGTGAGTGTGTGTGTGTGTGTGTGTGTTCTCTTGTTGTCTACTGTCAACTCCTATCCTCCTGTGTCATCTTTTCCTAAAAACATGAGACTTAGTCATACTCAAGACAAACGCATAACTGCTTCATACCTCTCTCCTCCCTTCCCCCTTTATGAAATGCTGGGGATAGAACTTGCGACCTTTTATACATGTGAAGCAAGTGCTTTGCCACTGAACTACATGCCCGTCCTTCCCCTACATACTTATAAACCCACAAAATTACATAAGTCGATTGCAGGTCCTTTTATAAATAGCCTGGATGAGATGATGAACCAGTTCACCATTTGTGACACGAAGCGTCTTGTTCTCCAGAGGACTCCTGCAATAGCTGAACAAAGTCACCAGCTCTTCAGCGTGCATTTCTGGGATGGCATGCAAATACAGACAGCACAGAGCCCAGAGTGTGGCATTTGGACTCACTCTTGGCTCTGGGCCAGCTCTCATCCCCATATGACTTGACAAAATGGGACCCAGCATAAAAGGCATAGATGGACCAGAGAGATCTTCCACCTCCTCAACGTTTCATGGAACCTGTCATTTTCCTCAGGCTGCACAAACAGAAAGAATCTTTTTCCTCCAGACTCAAATTGAGCAGAACGGCAGAGCAGATGGTGCTGGTCAGTTAAGTAACAGCAGAACACAGGGAACAACTTGTTTTCAAAAACAAATGGCCCTTCTTGGAAGGTACAATCTAATAGGGCTGTCAAAACTCAAACTCGGAGAATTTCTCTCTAAGCAACAGCCTGCAAGCCATTTCCCTAAGCTGGGCTGCAAGGGATTCAGGGATCTCTCTCTTCTGTTTTTCTTTATGCTGAGGGCAGTATGGCTCACAGAAGGCAGGGGATAATGAATAATGATGATCAGTCCAAGCAGATCAATGTTATTGCATGTTTCTGTTTCCATAGTTCCCACACCTTGACTCACACAGTTTCCTCAATCAAGTGCAAAGAAGCCAGAGAATTCATACTCATTTTTCTGTTAAAAAAAAAAAGGTCAAAAAAGTTTGACACTTTGCTGAGGTGAAGTTGTAATAAGCACGATGTTTAAGGTTGTCTATTTATTGTTCATTTATTCATCTGAGTGTGCATGTATGCTTCGTTCATGGTGTGTGTTGGGCCTGGAGACCATGCAGTGAACCAGTGCATCATATCCTTTGCTTACAAGGAGACTCTAGTTTAGCAGATGGGGACAAAGGAATAGCTAATGACAACAAATACAACAGAGGTGGGTAAGAACATAGGACTATTTAATGTAGCCTGTAAGCAGTGAGGGCAATAGCTATGGAAAAGAATAGGTCCCTGGCCCAGTGAGATAGCTTAATGATAAATACACTTCCTACCAATCCTGAAAGCCTGGGTTAGATCTATGGGACCCTTAGTGTAAGTCATCTTCCTCCCCTTGCATTTGCTATGGCATGCATGTGCCGTATCCCACAATAAAGTTAATTTTAATAGCTTTTGTTGTTGTTGCTAAAAGACTAGGTTCCTCAAAATTGTATCTTTGTTGAGATAAATATTAGTGAGAAATTATTGAGGTAGAAAGCTTGGGACTTGGGGGAGAGGAGAGAAAAGAAAGAAATATCTAGGTTCCGAAGGTAGTCTTCATCTCTTCAGCATGTATTCCTAGGATGGCATGCCAGTCCAGACAGAACCCAGGGACTGAGTGTAATGACTGGGGGCATCTGGGGTTGTACAGGGCACTGATAATGGTTATAGATCTGGCAGAGAAGGTGGACAGTAGAAGCCTGAAATCATAGCATCAATAAGATAACCTTTAGTAGAAGAGTTTGGTTGATACGTGCTGGTAATGAGGAAATCTGCAACATTTTCTTTAAGTGTAACTGATTGGATAAAGAGTATCAAAACTAGAAGCGATAGCTCTAGTTAGAATACACTCTTGCCCTAGTCCAAGATAAAGGATTTAGACTTTGATTCAGGTAGTAAGTAGGTAACAGGACTGAATGTGTTCCAATGACATTTAGAAATTAGTACTTATAAGGATATACATTACATAGATTGGTGTCAATTAAGACTAAACCCATTGCCGGGGTGTTGGTGGCACGTGCCTTTAATCCCAGCACTCGGGAGGCAGAGGCAGGTGGATCTCTGTGAGTTCGAGGCCAGCCTGGTCTCCAGAGCAAGTACCAGGATAGGCTCCAAAGCTACACAGAGAAACCCTAATTCGAAATACCAAAAAAAAAAAAAAAAAGGCTAGACTCATATTTGTGAAATCATGTTATGAGGTGATTCTTCACTTTCTCCTCACAGTTTTATTGTAGACTACCTTGACTCTACTCTTTGGTGACTACCCTACATGAGAGGCCTGATAGCAAGAGACTCCATTATCCCTTCAGAGTACCTTGAGTTGTTGTGGAATATTCCTTTATATTGTATGAAGATATGTCACTGTGATTGGCTTAATAAAGAGATGAATGGCCAATAAGTAGGTAGGAAGAGGTGAGGTGAGGCACAGAAAAGAGGTGATAAATCTGGGCAAGGGAGAGATAGCAAAGGATATGGAGAGGAAACAGGAGGTACAAGATGGAAGAAAGGTAAAAAAATCCATAAGGCAAAATGCAGATTAATATAAATGGGTTAATTTAAGTTATAAGAACTACCGGGATATGCCAAAGCTATAGATTGAGCTTTCATAATTAATAATAAGTCTCTGTGTCATATTTTTGTGAGCTGAAAGCTCAAAGAAAAAATCTGTTGCAGTGAGTGGCATCCAAGACACCATCATAGAAAACTTGAAATTGCTTTGAGATTACATTCAAGGGCAAGCAATAGAACAGTGCCTACTTCCCCTTAGAACAGACGTGGAGGGAATTTAATTCCTGTGAAGAAAGCATTATGGTCTGAATCCTTGTTGGCATATCAACACTGTAGTCACCTGCCAAACACAGGAAAGAAGGTATGTTCTGAAATCTATACTTCATCCTTAGGTACACAATCCGTGTGTGTGTGTGTGTGTGTGTGTGTGTGTGTGTACGTATATACATAAGAGCTTGGGAAGATTTTGAGCATATCTGTTCCTCTCCAGTCATGTAAACAAAAGTAACAGAGTGATGATTTGAGTGTCTATGTTCACTAGGAGTCAATGAACAGGTCATCACTGTAAATAACTTTTTAACTTCTAGATCATTGTTGGTGCCCTGTTTAAATACCACACACTGTTGTCTTAACCATCCATGTACTAGCTGTTGTACTCATTTTAGTTGTAAAAGTTGTTTTTCTAGTTGCCTTAACAGAAAAAAATTCCTGGGACATGTACATGACTTAACTTTCATTGAAGTAACAATGAAAATGAAGACAGCCATTCACTAAATCCACACAACTCCAAGCCATGACCTTTTCACTACATGGTGCTCCTGTTCCTAGACTTTTTAATAAGAGAAGGGTTTCTAAGGAACTTGGATGAGATTAGAGCTCATAAAGGGCTCAAGGTTCGTTTGATGTCAAAGAAAAAAGACAACCCTTCCTCTGAGCCTTCTGCATCCAAAGCTGGTAAGTCCTCACTTGTGGGTGGTGGTCTGAGTTTTTTCATGTAAAAATAAAAAAAGCCAAAACTTTCCACCAAGAAGTGATCTTGAAAGAATGAAGTGAGGCTGGGACCATAATCTGTATTAACTTTTATTTTTACAAAATTATATGAGCATGTTGTAATTTGTTGTAATCTCTAAAGTTTCTACTCTTACCTTTCATGTCTTTATTGGAAAAGTTATTTTTTTCTTTATAGGAAAAATCGTTAAAGTAGGCTTCTCCTTTTCAGTCTACATGATCCACTCTACCACAGTTAGCAATTTAAGAGTGATTTGGGTAATCCTTGAACACTTAGCAGTGTTATTTGGCAGGGCAACCTTGCCCTGTGAGGCTGAGAGAGAGAGGCAAAGCTATTTGGCTTGGCTGAATTCTGTGATGTGATGTTTGAGTTTTTTTTCTCAATGCTCATTATATTAGGAAAGAAAATAAGTTACAGCTTATGACCAGCAGCTGTTTCTCTGAAGAAAACAATGCAGTATATTCTTTTCTGTTTCGCACACTGGAGTCCTGTGCTGTGTGAGCCCAAAATGTGCACTTGGCATCTTACGGAAAGTCCTTCCTTCATCCTTGGAAACACATGCAAAATACCATGGTTTGTTCACATGCTCATTTGTGTCCATCTGTTCTCCAGGCTCACTTACTCTTGTGTTTGTCCATTCACTCACTCAACTGCTTACAGTTTATTGTTGTAATTGTGTTTGTTATGAAAATTTCCCTTTATCTGTGTTTGGATCTGTGGTTCTATGGCATTTACTACATCCTTTTATCACATTAGTGTACAAATATTAACATTTTCTGTTCCTATGACCCCAAACAAACAAACAAAAACTCTATCATCATTATCTCTGTTCATTATTTATACTTTTATTTAACAAATTGGGACCCATGACAAGCAAACTTCTGTAAGACTGGCTATAGAAAAATAAATGTTTTCCTTCTTCATGGTCTAATGGGAAGGATCTAAAACTCTGATGGGCTATGTGTGCCCTCAAGATAAGCCACTGTCTTCACTTCCATTTCCTACCCACACATGGATTTAGCCAATCTACTGGAAGGTATAGGATGAATCACAAACTCTCAGGTCTGATTTGATCCTTGAGATTTTGCTTTGCCTACCTTCTCAGCCCCAGCTCTTGCACTGTAGCTTTTCTTTACATTCCAATTAACCATATAAAGTACAGTTATTAATAAGTGATAGACAACAGCATTATTTTCATGAACAATGAAAGAAACAATAAAGCCAGGAACTCTGCCAGTCTAACCTCCTTAATCTTATGAATTCTTAGCTTCTGGCTGCTTAATCTTACTAATTCTCATTTCTGGTTCCCAGAGAAATTTATTTTAACCATATGCTAGCAAGCAACATGAAAATATGTCCTAGAAGCTTAACTCTTTTTTTAATTTTAAACATATTTCTTTATTGATTCTTTGGAGATTTCATATCATACACTCTAATCCTGCTCTCCTGCCAGTTCCTCTATATCCTCCCCTCACTAATCCCCCCAAATTAATTAAAAACCAAACAAACGAAAGAACCAAAATCCCACCTTAAATGTCCATCTTTCTAGTACCTTTTCATTTATCCTAATGACATCAGGAGCTGAGTTTGGGTTGGATCTGCATGTCCTCGTCTGGGGGAGTACCTACTAAGCAAGCAACCCAGAACCTCAGCACTTTCACTGTGTTCAGCGCTACAAGGAGGACATGGTTAGTCTTAGTAGGTCTCTTAAGGGAGCAATCTCAGGCTGTGTGCATCAAGGAAGAGGAAGCTGCACCTGATGCTTTCACACACAAACCAGTGTTAGGGATTTGACAGTTCCCTGAGACTTATGTGAGAAAGGCTTTGCTAGTTGCTATAGGTCTGAGGCTTTGGATCCTTGTAATAACACACATTCATCCAGGACATTGTTTGCTCTGAGAACTTCCTGCACTCCCCATATGAAAAGAAATGGCTGATTCTATCCTAATTCTGCTGTTAACTGCCTGTGTAGATGACCATATGACCTACCAGAGCCTCAGATTCTCCATGTAGAAAGCTCAAAATGTCATAGTGACTAATGCTATCTAACTGCTGGAAAGGTTGGACATAGTGATAAAAAGTGAAATAACCACAGTTGAATCTTGCCAGGAACTTTCTATTTTCTGGTGTTATTCTGTGTTCTTCATTTGTAGCTGCAGCAACATCACAAAAGAAATGTCAAGATTATCCCCATTGGTCTGGTAAGGAAACATGTTTATGCAGTTGAACTAATTCAAAGAGACTACTTTGGTCATCCATAGTAGAGCATCCTACAAACTCAACCACTCGAGCTGTAGAAACTATAGTCTGGCCCGGGAGTCTATACTCTGAGTTGTTCACATTTATGCACGCAAAGAACATTTAATAAGTTCTAAGCAGACTATAGATATAAGAATATGTAATGTTCACTAAATAACTGATAGTTTTCGCATCTCTTAGAGCGTCCTAGCACAGCCTTACTGTAATCTCAACTTGTTTTTTCCTTAAGCTATTGTAACGTTTTCCTAATTCTCCATGTCCGCTCTTCTTTCTACATCCATGTGCCCCAAGGTGAACCCAATAAACAGGATTTTTCAGGTCATTCCACTAGTCAAAATTCTCCAGTGGCTCATCACACAAGGGATGATGCTTAATTATGTTACTCATAGCATTCACTAGAGGTTTTATCTTTATTTCCTCTACAACATCATTTCATATCTCCTCTTCATGTCCAGGTCACCCTCCATATATACTGAATATATACCCTGAATTTCCATGCCTGTGCACTTGCCTTTCTTTCTGAAATTTATTTTAATCTGTCCCAACATTCTATTTTTTTTCGTAAGAGAAAACAGGCCTCTTTATGACTTGTGTTGTATTTTGTGATACTCTCTAAATCATTTGGATATATTTGTAATAAAAATCAGATCCGATATCTTGCCCCCCACTTTCCCTCCTACATTCCCTCAGTCATATCACATGTGTTCTTCTCCATGCTTCTCGTAGGTTCGTCTCATCTTTCAAGTCCTAGGCAGTTTGCAGATTAATCTCCAAGTGTATCAGATGAATTCTGGTAACTTCTTGGCTCACATCCAGGATTCACAGGGGAAAATAATTTCATATCAGCAATTCTAATTACATTATTCCCTCAACATATGAAGCTGGAAGGAAGAGGTGCACTAAATTACAAAATCTAGTCACAGGAAAAGGTGGAGCTTTTCTAGAGACCAATGGAATGAGAAGGTGCAGTGATTTAAAAACAAAACACAGAAAACAGTAGGTATGCTTACTGAAGGGATACATTTGTACTACCAAGTTCACATGCGTACACACACACACACACACACACACACACACACACACACACACACCGAGAGAGAGAGAGAGAGAGAGAGAGACAGAGACAGAGACAGAGAGAGAGACAGAGACAGAGACAGAGACAGACATACCCAGAGACCCACATGCACACACATACACACACAAACACACCCACACATGGAATATCTTCCCAGTCTTCATATCAGTCATGCTCAGTAAATGTCAATTATTAGTTGAATATGGTTATGTATGTACATTGATTCATTGATGTGTGCAGAGAGCAAGAAGAGAGAAAAATCCCTTTATTTCCTCTCTGGAAAGAAAATGCTGCACCAGACAGTTTCTTATCCTTGACATTAAGTGTGGTCATAGGCCTCGTAATGAAATGGATTATTTACTCTCAAGTTGATAAACATCTGTAGATTGTTTTCATTTCACTAACACAGCTCATCATACACTCTGACCGTTGTCATGAGTTAGTGGGGCTTGAGTTTATGACCAAATAAGAAGGAAATAATTCAATGTTGACTTGGGAGGAGGGCTTTGTTCTCAGTTTGTCTTCTTTTCCATACTCCACAACTGACATGCTTCTGTCTAAAGACTTCTTTCTTGACAGATAGATACCTTTAACCTTTTGGTATTTCAAGTGGTACAAATGAGAAAGCAGGCAAGACCATTACAATAGTTATGAAATCACATAGACAGCCATATACTAAGGATCAGCCAAGTGGATGGTGGGAAACCCGCTGGAGAAAATGATGCCTAATTTGGTACCTTTGTTTACTTAACAGAGAGGTAAGCAGAGCTTACATACTCTGCTCAAAGCTATGAAGTGATAGATCCAATAGACAACACAGTTCTGCACCATGCAAACTAATCTCTGCATACTACATATTTGCCATTGAATCACAAGCTGTTTTCCTAAGGAAAACAAAACCCACAAAGGCATTGATAGGCAAGGACAGGAAGATTACAAAGGCATTTTTGCAGACTCTCATCCACACTGGCAACCTTGCGGGGAGGGGTGCATGAAATTCCACAGCAGGGATTTTACAGAGTATATCTACAACTGTTGTAATTTTAAGAAGCAGTGTACAATAGAAAGATGCCAGCTTGAGGGGAGTTTTTGTTTTTGTTTTTTTTTAATTGGGGGAAAGTGAAAGGGAAAATGCAAAGGGGAAGAAGGGAGACAGGCCTCTAGTGACAGCAGCAGCAGAAGAGAAGCGAGGGACAGAAAGAGAGAGAGAAGGAGAGGGCCAGAGAAGCAGAGAGAATCAGGGAGAATGATAGGAGGTGGGCGGGGCCCTTTTAAAAGGAAACAGTGAATGTGTGCAGGTGGTGCTCTTAGTGGCTGCAGCTGAGGGAGAGTCCTGTCAGAACCACAAGGGTAGGCAAGGACAGATTTCTGAATACTAGCTACAACAAAATGATGGCACAGAAGATACTGAGCTAATTTTTCCTTCTAGTGTTTTATACATATGGCAAGTGTGAAATTTTTTTGACTGTTTTTAAAAAGCCAAACCTTGAAAGGATGAAGATGGTGCTATGCTATTCAATGCTGAGGATACTGAGGAGCCAATAAGGTGATCTGATGATGTCCCATGTGAAAAACAATGAGGCTCATTAGGCAATGCATTGAAGCGTCCATCAATAGATGGATTTGAGATGACAGAGGTGAATAGTAAATACTCAAAGAAATGTTGACATCTTAGAAGCTTGTAAACATTGTCTTAATCACCCTATGGGCACAGACTTCGGACCATGGCCCTTTAACTGTATTAGGTCTCTTTCTGCATCCAAAAGTGACACCACACACATACCGCAAAATTATCACAATCATTCCATGAACTGCATATATTCCAATTATCTTTTTTATATTCTGTGTATTTTAAAACCAGCCATGAAAATAGGACTAGAAGCATCTAGCCAGTGACTGAGCATTTATGTTTGCCTTGTAAAGTGAAGTGACTGCTGCTAAGAAAATGACTTTCCAAGCGTTCACAGAGGTTTTTTTTTTTGTTTGTTTGTTTGTTTGTTTGTTTGTTTGTTTTTTGTAATCCAGTGACTCAGGGGAAGTGAATAACAGGGTCTAAATTTCTGAACTTGGGGAAACATTAATCCATCCCAGTCTTGTTACGATAAATCTTTCTGCCAAAAGCCGCCTGAGCCCCACCGCCACATGTGAGCTTTATGCCAGCCACCCGCCTGAGTTAGGGCGAAAATGAATATATAGAAACTTGTATTAGATTCAAAGTTCTTTGGCCAATGACTAGGATTCTCATCTGCTAGCTCAGTCTTAACTATCATAAATCTATATATTTTATAAGACTTATCTTATAGGACACCTTATTGGAGTCCCTCCTTGCCAGTGGCTTACATCCTGCTGCTGGAGGAGGCGAACGGGAAAAGGGGTACTTCCTGTTTCCTCGATTAAATATGTCTCCTTGCTATGTCACTTCCTGCCTGGATCACCACTTCTCTACTACATTTCCCAGAATCCTCTTTGACTTCTAGACCTGTCTAACTTGCTGTCTCATTGGCCAAACAGTATTTTATTCACCAATCAATAAGATAAATATACACAGTCTACCTAAATTTTGGTTATGTTTCCTGCCCTATCATATAGAGTACAAATTCAGCAATGGGAAGAGAAGCAGCTTCCATCACCCAAACATATCTGGATATGCATAGTATGTTTCAAGTACCTGGTTTGTTGCTGAAAGCCAAAACACAAAATCAAATTCACCCAAGTCTAGTATCACATAGAATCCCAAAGAGACTATAGGTTTACACTAGTTTTATCTTTTTCAGAAGACTGTCTTTAAGCAAAAAATAAAACTCACAATGTGCCCATTATAGTGTAAAGGATAGGATTTAATTGGAACAGAATTATTGAATTTGTGCCTAGATACCTAAATCTTCCATGCCTATTAGGTCTAAAAAGCCTAAGATTCCCAAGACTGTTTAATTGTATTGTCTGTTTTCTTTTGTGTCATAGATTCTACTCATTTCACAGCTTATTTTATATTGGTTCCCATTGAAGTTATTCTAACCAAGATTGCTTAAAGACAGAGAATTTAACCTTAATCCTGCCTTGATGTGTTCTGTGGCTTGTGATACATTATGAGTGAATGGCTTCCAACAATATGTTGAATAAGGCTTGTAAATCCCACAGTGTTCACAGATCATATAATTAGCTCATGCAATCATCCATTCAACAAATATTTACTCTATTTCTGTTATATTCCAGATTAGCGTGTGTCTAGCTTGTTAGCAATTCTGATCCAATGATTCCTGATAAATGAACTCTCATCAGGAATGGATGTACATGAAGGGCTACACAGATGTAGCCATTCCAAGACAGAAAAAATAAAACCTCATTACTGTTATGCAGTAATATCTTATTTTTTTCTTTTCTCTCATTTCTCACAATTTTCCATAATAAATACTTATTACATTTATAATGAGGAAAGCCAGGTATAGTGAAAATATATTATTCTAGTTTTATTTTAAATGTGTTTACCATTAACTTCACCAGTTCAACATTTTTGTTCCTCTACTTTTTTTTTTCCTGGCACTCTCTCTGGAGACCAGGCTGGTCTAGAACTCATAGAGATCCACCAGCCTCTGCCTCCCGAGTGCTGGGATTAAAGGTGTGCACCACCAATGCCTGGCTAAGAGGTGATTTTTGTTTTCTTTATTTTTTTAAATCCTATTTTTGGTTGTGAGCCTCTCCTTTAATAGCTGAGCCATTTTATTTCATTATAGGTTGTTTTGTGGTGCATGGGAAGTGTTGCAAGGGCAGAGAGCAGATACAAAGGAACAGGACCAGGAAATGAATGGGAAAGATCCAAAGAATAGCTAAAAAGAAAGTCTTTAAAAATCTTAAATTTTAAGGCAAGATACCACACGTACATAAAGCATGAAGAGAAAGTTTTGACTCAAGTGTTCACTTTGCATTCACCCATGATAACTGAAGATTGTCTCTCCTTGTTAGTAAATATGGAAACCATAACTTCATGATGGCCTTTTTTGTGTGTGCCACTAGCCCCCAAATAAATGGACCTTTGAGCTGGCAAAGTTCTGTCTTCCACCCTCCCTGGCCTTCCAAGAATCAGTGACTGTTCTCCAGAAAGGATGCAGCCTGTAAATCACAGAAATGAACTCAAATGATTTACTTTAAGCTTAAGCTACTTTGATGAACTGAAGAGTTGAAGATGACATAGCTCAGGTACTCCTAATAATTGGTTTATTGTTAAGCATTCCAGCAAAAGCAGCCTCTGGCCTTACCTGCCACTGAGTAAGAGTTAGAAATTCAGTAAGAGTACCATATTAGATAGATAAGAAATAATAACCCAGCGTACTTCTTTAGATTAATAGAAGTATTGATTGTTTACAAATGCAATTATCAGGATATACTAGGAAGTTAAAAATCAAGAAAGTACTATTACTTGGGATGGTTACTAATTCTTTAAAATGCAAAGAATTTCAAACTGTTTACAAAATAAGTCAAGTATTCTGTCAAACACAGTGAAACAGCAAATGAATGTTTAAAGCTATAGCTTTTAAAATTACCTTGCTACTTTATTATTTATTTATTTGTGTGTGTGTTTGTGTGTGTGTGTATGAGAGAGAAAGAGAGAGAGAGAGAGAGAGAGAGAGAGAGAGAGAGAGAGAGACTATGTGTATGTGTGTGAGTGCCCATGTGATGATCAGAGGACAACTTATTGGAGTTGGTTCTTGCCTTCCACTATTAGGGTCCCAAATATCAAGCCAGCCTCTCAGTCTCTGCAGTGAGTACCCACTGAGCTTGCTGTCCTAGAATTTTAAAATATGGCCTGTTGCTGTCTGAATTTAAAATCCCTCTCCAGAGGCTCATGTGTTTGAAAACATGTTCTCTACCTCGTTTTTCAAGGGTTATAGAACATTTGATGGGTGAAGCCTAAATGGAGGACATGAGTTATGGCATCCGGACCTTGAAGTTCTATACTCTAGACCTATTTTCCTGTCTTCTCTTGGCTTTCTGGCTCCCGGTGCAATGTGACCAGAATTCTGCTCCTGCCTCCATGCCTTTCCCATTGTGATAGACTTTACCTCCTGAAACTGTAAGCCAAAATAAACTTTCATCCTGAAGTTTTTTTCTTTTGTCACAGAAACAAGAAAAGTGACCAGTATGTGGTATTTCTCTATTGTGTTTGTGGGAGAGGCATTGAAAAGGGAAATTTAGGAACAAACAAATTAGGATGTTTTTCCAAGGATCAAGGGGGTGAGCCAGATTTGAACATAGACTTTTCTTAGTTAGGTTTTTATTACTTTGAAGAGAAACCATGACCACAGCAACTCTTATAAAAGAAAAACATTTCATTGGATCTGACTTACAATTTCAGAGGTTTATTCCACTATCGCTGTGCTAAAACTTGGCAGTGTGCAGGCAGACATGGTGCTGGAGAAATAGTTGAGATTTCTACATCTTGATCCACAGGCAGCAGAAGGAAGCTGTGTCACTGGACAAAACTTGATCATATCAGACCTTAAAGTCCACCCCCACAGTGGCACACTTCCTCCAACAAGGCCACACCTCGTCCAACAAAGCCATACCTCGTAATAGTGCTGCTCCCTGTGGGGACCATTTTCTTTCAAACCACCACAAACCCTGACACAAGTTGTCGTCTATAGAGTAAATTTCCCTGCTATCAATGAGGGATTCAGAACATCTCAGCTGGCTTTTTTCTCATTGTACCTCACAGATGTAGGCATTGGCATACCATCAAATGATTAACACATTTATTTCATGGCATTCATCTCTTCACCACATATATATTGCCAAGAGACGTCAAGTTAAATGATATACGAGGAACTGACAGGACTTCTTACTCAAAGTGGTAGATTGTGGGCTTACTCTTTGCATGTGGCTGAATAAAGTTACTTTCCCTCATGAGAAACAATGGTATAAAATATCACTGTCTCTATTTGCAAGAGACTTTGCAAGTATCTTACAGTCCTGGCACTTGAAGGTTGTGTAAGAGCACCTTAAACGAGGCACTTACAACATGAAATTGCATGCTTACCTCAGGATTCTGGAATCTTCCCAAACACTTTGCTTACCTTTGGCTGAGTTTCCTGATGGGATGAAAGGGGATTTCCAATGAGTGACCGCACAGGGCTTATCTCGAGTTGTGAGAACAAGCAGTAAGAGAACTAGAAAACTGTTAGAGAGAGAAATGACTATGTACATTATGAATAACTGTTTACATGGATAGAGGAAAAGGTTGTTACATTCCTAACCATTTGGTAAGCAAGTCTTTTGTTAATGTACTGTCTGTCTTGTAGACACAGGAGTTTAGATGAAGCATGAAATGTTACAATGTTTCAAATTCAGTCCATTGGGTCTTCCTTTACCAGTAAAGATTCCATTCTCCTCTCTTTGTGCCAGAACTGCAGTTTACTTTAGAAGAAGGTATAGTATTTTGAAACAAGAAGAGGTGCATCAATTCCTGGACATATTCAAATTGAATAATATGTGTTGTTTCCCTGGGCTCTTCAGATTTCAAATGGAGGAACCATGATCTCATGCAAAATATAGGGATGCTATAAAGATCAAGTAAGACAATGACTATAAAAGTGGCTGCTAATCAAAAGCTGAGTCTGATAGCAATCTCTGTTGTTATTGTCTTTAGCTAGCCTATCAAGAATTTTACCATTGAATACTACATAGTTAAATTTGTGATTTAAGTCTCAGGTATCCCAAAAGAATGGAAGTGCTTGAGGTTAGGATTTAGTCATTTCCTAACCCTACAACTTCTAGTGAAGTCTGTGCAAATCTCTTACTCTCTTCCCCGGCCCCATGCACTTCCTGCTGAAGGGAATTCCTCTTGAGCTCTTCTTAGTAAAGAATACTCACATAGCAATGGCTGACTCTTTTAGAAAAGGATCCAGCTCATTCTACACTAGGGCCCTGAAACTTAATTTTAGCCACAGCGTTGATGGAAAAGATCACAGAGCTCAGGACACTCTTCAGTGGAAATGAAATTGGAGAAAGACATGAAGCCAGAAATAAGGGCCTTCTGCAGGAGTGTTTGGGGACATGGACTTCAGCACCTCAAGTGCTACAACCCTAAGCTCAAGTGTCTTGCTATAGGTAAGCAGAGTTCCCCTTTACTGACACGCAGCTCCGCAGAAAGGAATGCACCTCAAATAGCCTCATTTGCTCAGTAACCACTTTTGGACTTCAAGTTCCTTAGAGCCCTGCCAAGTGCTGATAGCAAAGACAGTTTTGTTTAGAGAAGGGACTCATGTAAGATGCTCTCAGCTGGACCCTCCCTGGGAAGTCTTCTTTTCCTAATGAGAGAGAAATTCTGAGGAAGAAAAAGACCTAGTTGTCTATGACACACGTTGTACATTTTCATGTTTTCTTTATGGGCTGCATACTGTAGTTCCCGAAATGCTTTTGGACATCCGTTTTTTTTTTTTTTTTTTTTTTTTTTTTTTTTTTTTTCAGAATCCTCAACATCAGATTGTCAATCAGGTTCTATTTGTAGCAGTACACTTACTGCTAATAATAAAAAGGTAGCTTCTTAAAACTTATCATTTAAGTTCTCACACTTAAAATCCCCATAAGACTCATATACTAACAACTCTTTCCTGCTCTTGCACATTAGCGAGAACCCCAGGAATCGGGAGCTTTGATTTAAATGGTCCAAATAACCTTACAAAGTTCATAAGCTTTGGCTGTTCCATTTAGCACCCATGTATTTAACATAGTTTCTGCATGTGTTTGTTTTAATTATTTTACAATTAGCTTCAACAGATGATCTGATGATATATTAACACACACATGCATACACTGATCCAATGGGTGTTCACCTGGGAGACGGACGATGACTGAATAAGAGTCTAAGCTTCCCAGATTCTCACTCCACAGAGACCCTTGCTTTAGTTTTTCTCTTCCCCTCATTCCATTTCTCCATCATTGTTAGAATTTTGCCCGTGTTTTCTCTATTCAGAGTGTGCCATGCCTTTCCTTGTCCTGGTAAACGTGATATGCTTTTGATGACCTTGTGCTTGTGATGACTTTTCTCCATTTCCTTACCTAAGTCCAGCTCATTTTCAGAATTTAGCCAACCTGCCAACATAACCCATCTATGACTCCCTACCTTAAAAAAACTCTTCTTATGTCATCTTACACAGCCCTGAACAAATCCCTAGCAGTACATTACACATCACATTAGAATTCTTTCTTTCCATGTCTGTACTACATTATAAATTCTTCAGTAAGAAACACATTGGTTTGGGTCATTCTCTCATCCCACAAATCTATCTTGAAGGCCTAACTTTTAGAACCTGTAAATGTGAGGTTATTTGGAAATAGGATTTTTGTAGACATAAATTAAGACAAGAACATGCTGGAATAGAGTAAAGTCATAATTAGAAATAACTGATATCTATATAAGAAGATAGACACAGAAGAGAAGTGAGGCAGTTGTAAGCCAATGTGTGATGAGAATTCCCAGCAGTCATAAGAATATAGGAATAGTGTACTCTTGACTATTCAGAAAACACAAGACTTAGAAGATACCTTGAATTCTGCCTTCCATCCTCTAGAGCAGGAATAAAATGCCATTGTCTTTTTACCCACTTTCTTGTGTGATTCTTTTAATGGAATCTTGGGAACACTATAGAGTTGTCTTATATATTACAATATTTATATGCCAACCTAAGCAGTGGCATATAGCAAACAAGTGATCATTTGTCATTTATAGTAATCTGAAAGCATGTGTAATATTCTGTAGCTTTTCTTATCTCGTATTCACTAGCCATCCAAATTCCACTGAACCCTATAGGCCCACATGCAGTGGATTTCTGTCTTGGAAAACTTCTTAGTGAATTAAATCCACCGTCCTTTGGATTCCTGAAACTGTTTACTGTTGATGACTGGAATCCTTGAAGTCTCAGTGCCCTGCAGCATTTACCTTGACTTCAGCAAAGATCTCAAACCCTCAGAATTTTTGTGGATATTCTATCTCTCTTGTCTAGTATCAATTATGAAAGAAGCATGTGATATACTTCATCTATAACATAATAGTAACTGGGTGTGTATATATTGTGTTCAAATGATGACAAGAAAATTAAGCATCAGATTGATTATACGAGTTGCTTAAGACACTACGTCTGGGAAACGGCAGGTCAGGGTTTGTCCTATTTTAGCTTGCATTTCTGTTTCTGCCATTTGGTGAGACTTCAGAGTGGTAACTAAGGTCGAAGTCCTCAATTGCTCTTTGCTGTTGCTGACGAAACCTGAGACTTTTGACCAGCAATAGGAGCTGAGCACACAGATATGTGGGACATGTGAACCCAGCTAACCTAGAGACCTGGAAGACAGAGGCTGCAGCAAACACACACACAAGCCTCTTGTAATCTCCTGTAATCAGGTCCAGCATAGCCCAGCTTCCCATGGGATGGCTCACTCTGATCTAATTGCCTGAAATAGCAAGTCAGCTTTGTAAGTTCAGGTTGGGTTACATTAATTAGTAAACAGTAGAGGAAAAGAGCAACACTAGGGATGTTTCCAATATGCTGTCCTCATGATATTTCATGCCCTTCTCTTCAGTATTCTCCATGGCAGCACTTCCCTGACAGCAGTGGAGAATTTCTTTATAAATACATAGAGTTCTTAAACTGTAAGGAAAATGGACAAGTGCTATGTCTTTCTAAAGTAAAACTAGGTACCAGAACATTCTGTAAACTTGAAAGTGCTGCATCAAGTCATTGCTTTAAAAACATGGATATCCTGATGATTTTTTAACACCGGGACCCTAAATTGGTTCATTCATATTACCTTAGTTTAATTATTTTAATCTGTCTCTGTTTTGTCCGTGGATTAGCTCCCATCCCTGAGAGATGTGCTTCAAGGCCCCCAGTGGATGCTTGAAACTATAAATAGCATAGCCCCCCTCCTTTTAATATAATCTACATCTATTTATACCTATATCTATTTAAGTCTCTATATATGCATATATATATACATATATATATATATAATCAGTGATAAAGTTTTATTTATAAGGTAGCCATGAGAAGAATCACACAAAACAAACTAATAAATTTGAAGTTATAAGAATATATTTTAATAAAACTATGTAATTTTTGATTTCTCTGTCACAAAATATAGGAGAAAAGGGAAGGTTTGTAGGTGGGATGGTGTGAGAAAGAGCATGATGGCATACTATTATTACATCACATTACTCAGAATAGAATGCAATTTAAGACACATGGATTGTTTGCTTCTGCAATTTTCTATTTAATCTCTTCAGACCGCAGGTGACTTTGGATAACCATAACTATGGAAAGTTCAAGTGCGGATAAGGGAGGACTATGGCATTAATTTTGCTAAAATAGTATCTGAGTCATATTGGCTACTTTAACAAAGTGCCTTGGCCTGGGTGTTCAAACAACAGACACTTACTTCTCATAGTCCAAGACAGACATCCTAGACCAAGGTGCCAACAGCTGTTGGCAAGGCTTGGATATGGCTGCCTCCACATTGTTTTTTTACAAGGAAAAAGAGGGGAGAGAGTAATAGGATAGAAAGATAGTGATTATTTCTTAATCTTCCTGTACTATATCCTCATTGTTGGATGATACAGTGGCATATGTGTGTAGTCCCAGTACTCAGAAGGTTGGTATGTATTGGTTGTTCCACCCAGGCTTCATAGCTAGAACCTGTCTCAAAAGAAACAATGTTCAGTCATGGGGCTCCCATCCTCACGATCTCGTCTTGAAATTATCTCCAAAGACCTTACCTCTAAATGCCAAGGCATCAAGGGTTAAAGTTCTCATTTATGAATCTGTTGAACACACAAATATGCTATCTGTGACAAAAAGTATATGATTTGGGGCAAAAATGTTCTCATATAACAAGATCCTATCTGCTCTGTAAATTACAGAGCAGACATAGAATGGTTGATTTTGAAAATTCACGTGGGCTTGAGTGGGTTTATTTGATATTTTTGAAAGCCTAAATATGTATTTTTAAAAATCACTGTGGTCCAAAACCTTGTTTTTGTTCCAAACATCACAAGCACATGACTCTCTAACCTCTTCAGAGTGGCTTATATGGAACAGATCTTCAATAATCAGTACACTTGCCAGTGATATTAGTGTTATCGGTGACTTCATGCATAGACAAGACAAAACTCTGTTACGATGTTACAATTATAAAATTATGGGAATAAAAGTCATTTGACAGTTATCAGAGAAAGAAATATCAATGGATATTGAACCTAAGACATGGAGATGAGGTGTGAAATGGGATTGGCCCTGTGTTGAAGAATCCACTCTAGTAGCTGTTAATCACAGGCATGAAGCAAATAAATTTAATGATGAAAAACGTCACTGACACTAACTGGTCAGAGTGAATGCCAGCATGAATGAGCCTGGTTTCCTGTGACACTAGTTTTGAGATAAAATGACAGTCAAAATTGAATAGCTTGAATCTAATCTTGGGTAAGCATTGGACAAATCAAGATAGGGACATTCTACAGAATATTGTGTCTGTAATCTTCAAAGAAACATGGTTATGCCAGTGAAGGAGAGGCAGAGTAACTGGTCATGGTAAAAAGTGACCATGAAGACAAGACAACTTTGGGTAACATGTGATACTGGTTGGGACCCCTTTGGCGATAAAGATCTTTCCCGGGACAATTGGTTAAAATGTGGATCTGGTTTCAGGGTGGCCAGAAGTATAGTCATTCTTGTAATTAATCTACCTTTGAAATTATTTTAAATTAAATGAAAATAAGAAAAAACTAAAAATACTTGAAAGCTGGAAATTTTCTACAGTTTTTGAAATGAAATATTCAGGAGGCTTCAGTTAACACTCCTATTTTTTAAATAACAGCATTGTTATATTTTAGAATTATGGAAGCTATTTCTATTTTTGTTATACTGGTACTCATGTTTGGGAAAGAGAAAAAGAAATTCAAACATCAAAATGACCTGTTCCTTTGATCTTCTTAATCTGGTGTTATTTGCAGGAAGCTGGAAAGTGAATGAACTTTTATTTAGTCATGTATGTGGTACATTTAATTATAGGCATTATTTAGAGGACACATGAAAGCATTCCCGTGGTATCTTTTGTGCCTTTTTGACAGTAAGAACAAGAGAATTGTTATTTATGTGGGAGAACGGATATATATTTTTTCCAGGGGATAATGCAATTTAAAGTCTCTGTGTGTTTTAAGTGTTTCTTGGGTCTGATTAAAGCCTTCCCTTGGATTGGAAAGTTAGTACTCAAGCTTATCTGTCTCACGGATGTCTTTTGATTACTTGAATTTAAGTGGAAGTGAGAGTCATGGCAGGATTACACAAAGACAAGATTACACAAAGAGATTACATGGCAGGACTGTCACAAAGCAGGACTAGGGAAGGTCAATGAGAAATGCCTGGATGTTTTGAGTTTGGGAACCGTTTTCAGAGCTGTTGGATGTTACATTTTCACATGGTTTAGTCTCAACAATTAAATACATCTTTAATGTGTCTGTTTTATCAGATGCCCCTTTATCTTAGCTACTAATCAGTAATAAACACCTGCTTGAGATCATGCCTATTCAGACATATTAAGAGTGGTATGGCTGGAGAGAGCTAGAAAAGTATTACAAACCAGAGCTGGTAGATGACTCCAAGGAGATAGCATCATCCAGACACAACAGGGCTGATGCACATAGGAACCCTGAAATTTTGGGACAGCAAACATAAGACATATATGGGTTCAAACCAGACAAAATCAGAGTCCTGAGAAGTAGAGGTGGACACAAAGTCCACCCCTATCCAAGAAATTCTTTACAATTGATTCCTACTGGGAAAATGAGAAAAACTGTATTCTTAAATTGAGTGTCATTGAGTTTATCAGTCATAGTCCAGAGCAGGCCCCAGTGCCCAGGAACAGTTGACTAATGTAAAAATGGATTCCATATTGAATTTTGTGTGTGGATGTGTGCATACGTCTTGTGTAGTTTAGTTTAGTATTTTTTTTTGTCTTACTGATTTTCTGTTGTTGATTTTTAGTTTGTTTGATTTTTCTGGTTTGTTATTTCCCTTTTTTTCTTGAGTTGGGTGGGTAGAGAAGTGGAGAAGATACAGGAGGAGTTGACAGATGGAAGGAATATGAGAAAATGTGCTTTACAAAAATTTTAAACAAACATTAACAAGAGTAGATAAAAGCTGGATAAATGAATACCAAGGGATAACTAAAAAAAATCATTGACCCCTCTTGTTGATCATATTTTATGAACATTCTCAAATTTGTGGATCAGAAGTCACTAGACTGAAACTCACTGACAAAATCTTGCTTGCTGTTTAGTTTTACAAATAAAGTTTTCTTGGAACACAGCCATGAACATGTGCACATGGCTGCTTTTATTTAATAGCAATGTTGAGTACTTGCAACGCAGACTTTATCATCCACCAGTTCTACAGGGTTTAGTATGTGGCTCCATTTCTCAAAAGTGTGTTGACCCTTATTCTGGAATGTGATCAAGAGCTGAGAACGTAGAGCTTCAGAGCTTTACTTCCAGGATATGACTGAAAATGACTTCATCCTTCTTAAAATGTCATGGAGGCAATCCTGCTCTTCTGCCTTAGGAAAACAGGAGCAATCCGGGTGTGTTAGAAGAAACAGTTTGTCACAGATAACTGTGTAGATGGTTGCAGGTGAGTAAATCCAGGAAGCTGACAATACTTCCCTCAAATGCCAGATATTGTTGGGAGCCAAATCTCAGGGCTTGGCATGAGATCCTAGGCCATTCTTGGCCAACCACATAGTTGTATATTAACCTTTATAGCAGCTCCTTAGAACCTCAGCTTAAGAAAGGAAACAACTTGACCTAGTCCCCCACTTACAGGCTCAGTCACCTAGGCAACCCCTTCCTGGACCTCTTACTCATGAACTCTTTACCCTGCCAAACATCCTCTTTGTGGCTTCCTAATATCCTGCCTATACTAACTCCTGGTGCACAAACAACCCATTCTACCCCTCCCCATATCCTGCTCTACTGACTATATAAGCTAGCCTGAGAAAAGTAAAGTTTGCCACTTGATCAGCATCCTGTCTTGTAGTTGTTCTTCCTGTGTCTCTTGTCCCCATTCCCTATCCCTGACTCTCTTGCCCCAGGTTGATGTCCTGCGGGTCGGGACAGGATATAAAGACAAATATTAATGAAGTTTCCCAAGGCGAATACTTCTTGTATTACTTTTGTTTATGGTATAGGAACCTGGCTGCCTGAGAATGAGTGTACGTACACCAGTGAGAGCAAACTGTAAGCACAGCTGTTACCATTGTTGGACTGCACTTTTAAAAGACAAGGATATTTTTTTATTAAGGTTCCAGTCAGACATTTCACATACAATAGTTTAACTTGGAGCCATCTCTCATACCATAGGCTAACTTGGGACAGGGTTGGACAGATGTATTCTGCATGCTGCTAACCCCTGGAGAACAGAGATGTAGAAGCAATTCTATGAAGCAAAGAGGGAAAAGGAACTATTTGCATGCCCGCACATGCGTGCATGCACACACACACACATGCACATATATGTTTATACATATATTTGTATGGACATGGATGTGTATATATTATTATTGTTTTGTCCTTACATTTAAGTTGTTGGGTTTGCTTTTTAGATAGAGTCCTTTTATGTTATAGGTGTTAGATAGCCCACGATTGCCTTGAACTTGCAGTTTAACTGCACCCTTTCCTTGAGTGATGGGTTTATAGGTACCCGACATGGGCTCACTAACCTGATTTTAAAACACAGAGTTGTTTAAGATGTGATGACGAGGAGAGATGCCTTAGGATGGAGACATTGAGAAAAATGCAGTGTGTGTAGTACCAAAGAGATTTGAAAGAGTAGAACAAGCTAAGAACACTTGATGCTGCTTTCTTGAAATGCATGGTAGACAGGAAGGCTCACTAATAATGGAGAGGAAAAAAAAAACCTTGGATGGGAGGAAATCATTGTGCCTTTTGGAAAATGTTGGTATTTATATAAACAATAGCAAACCTCACTAGGAAATCCCACAAAGTTATATCTTTTCTTGCCATGATACTCTTTAAATGAAGAGGTGGAATTCAACTAAATTGCCTAGTTATCTACACAATGAACTCTGAGAATGTTCAATTCTCATGATTCAGATTTATTTTAAAAAAATTAACTACAGATCCCAATTCTGAGAGATTCTGTGAAATCTTCAGATTGGCTGGGGAAGAGGAACTTGGTTGACTTGGGTTGCTTCTCTCCAGTGCAGAAATGATGACTTCTGCCCTACACTTCTTACCAAGGTTTATAGTGGCACAGCTGATAATGTATGATAGGGAATTCATGAAGCTAAACATGAGATAATGAATGCCAAGGTTAGGCAAATCATCAATGCATGGTTTTATAGAAGACAATTGAGTAAGTACACAATAGTCTCCAGTTGCTCTTCAAAGCAATTCTCTGTGTCTCAGAGAATCATTTTCCATTCGTCTGGCTTAAGTATTCTTTGTAGGCCGCATGTTGTATGGGTTCTGTCCTATCTTTCCTGGGCTGGGTATATGTTTCATTAGGACAGTGCTTAGGATTAGTTTTCTGCTTAGAAAGGCCTATATTTTGTCCACAGCAGTTATAGAAGAATAAATATACATCTTTACTTTTAACACGCGTAAGGTTAATGACTGCATCGCTTCGCTATTCCAATTGTGTAAAGCAAAAAAAAAAAAAAAAAAAAAAAAAACTGAGTCAGTTGAGAACATCATCATCTCACAGTTTCCCCTGGGTTGGTTTTTAGAATACTTAATGCTAGTACAATGTAGTCCCATGAAACACTGCAGTGTGCTGTAATTGTGCCTGGCCATCTTCTCTTTCTTGCTTCATTAATGATTGAAATTGCCATACTAGACTGCAACAGAAGTTGCTTGTTGACACCCTACAACAGGGTCTTAGCATGGGGCACTACGTACATGTGACCCAGCCATTTTTCTTCTAGATTTCAACCATCAGCAATTCTTTGCTGTGAGTTCCAAATTATTAGGGCTTCATTTCTTTCCATTTTTGGTTCTATTTTATGGTGGAGGGAAGATAGAGACCTTTTAGTAGCCATTATGAAACTAATGTCAATCTTGCCCCAGTGTTCTCAAAATATATGCACTTACCAGAGAACCCCCTTTTCCTGGTGTGTGTTTGATCCCAGTATAGATTTTGCTTCTTGACTACTCCCTCATAGTGCAACGTAATGCACATTGTTCTTTTCTTTTTCAAGCATGTTGGGCGGTATCTTTCTTTCATCTCAGGACCTAAGTTGTTTAGGTTCTTCCTTTGTACACTAAAACTCTCTCTTCCATTCCATACATTGATAACTTCTAATCATCCTTTATATCACCAACCTTAAACAAAGACCCCATCCACGCTGGCTATTTTCTTATAGAATTCTTCCCTTTCTAATGGTTCCATGTTTACTATTACTATATATATATATATATATATATATATATATATATATATATGAGTAATGTGTCTATATATCTCACTTTAAAACAAAACTTGAAAAGGATAAGGATGTTTTATAATTAGAACATTGCTGTATGCCCATGACACAGGCTAAGAAAACTCTTCAAAATCCTGCTTATGTTCCTCATTTATTCCTGACTATTTAGGGTCCAACAGTTTCAGTTAGAAATCTTGAATAATTGAAAAATTAGGACTTTGAGAATGCAGTATCAATTCATTAAGGACATGCAAGCTTAGACTACTTGAAGATGAAAATGCCATATGCTTCTATACAAATGAATCAGAACCTCCTCTATTAAGATGAGTATAGGGGATCAGGATCCAGATTATTGTAGAATGGAAATCAGATTAGCTAGGCTTTGAAACACAGTAAAATAGAATGAAAGATGACCGAGCAAACCAGATACTGTGTCAGAGAGATCCAACACTTGAGTAGAAACCGGCATGAGTCAAGTTCTGCTCATACTTTAGCTGCTGAATCCTTTTTGAATAAATGAAGACTCATTTTTAAAGATTAGCATTGACTCTATTATACACAGTATCATCATAACAATGCCTAAGGCTGGCATTGGTAAAAGCTCCCTCTGCCAGAGACTGGGCCACATGTAATCCAATGATGGATTACATCACTGACGACCACAGTGATCATCTAAGGTAGACCTTATCTACATTCCCATTTTAAAGAGAAGAAACTGGAGCCTTGGAGAATTTACTCAAGTTGGTAAGGTAGTAAGAAGTTCATCCAGCTCTGGAGCTAGAATTCTAATCCATCATTCAACTTGTTTGGTAGTGTTTTATAATTGTACCAAGTGAGGGTGTTCTTTATAACACTGTCAATTGTCTAATCTACTTGAACCATATGGACCCTATTATTCTTTTTTATTCTGCAGTTTCTTCAGTACAAGCCATGCTCAGCAGTCAGCATGGCATCTTCTAGCTCCAGGACTAGCCAGTGTTGTAATTCAATATCTGCCTAGACAGAGAAATTCACAAATTTGGTTCAAGAGAGTTCATCTGTGAAGCAGTAGGATTGAGTTTGATGTCAGCAAATGGAAGACAGAGAGTAACACTCTCAAGAGGCCATGGGCAAGCACTCTAGAGGATAGAGAACACAGAACTTCAAGGGGATACATTTCATAGGCACTCTATTTTCTGACCTTCAGGAAATTATATCCTAGGTAGAATTAAACTTTGTGTTACTGTGTTTTGTAGCCATTGGCCATGATAGATTGTTCTCTATAGATTTCTGTGCAATCCTTATTCCTAAATCTTGGTCCACTTTGAAGTTGTTAATGATGGGAGAATGTCTCTTTATCCTTTCTTTGTTAATGATGTTGGATTAACATTTCAGTTGTTCTGGCAACTTTCACCTGACTCCTTTATGTGAACATAAACACTTTTAGAGGCCAGGAGTCCATTCATGGTTGTTACAGTGGCTAGGTGCACAATGCTAGAAAGAGGAAACACAGCTAGGCAGAGTCAGGGCTAAGGTTATCAGTCAGTCTCAGATTATCTGGCTTTCCAAAGTGATTATGCCAAGGCCCTTTCATTCTTACTTCTCTCCCCTTAGTACCCTCTTGAATACGCCATGGACCTGATGACAGTTATCTGTATCATAGAGGGCAAGCCTCTTCTCAGACACAAAATACTTCTATATATGAACATGACCTGGTCAGACTGACAGAGCCAGGTCATAATTTCTCCAGAAAATAGCAGAGTCATGGGGAAAAGGTCATGAATATCATCAAATACAAAGCTTGACATTTACCAAGGGCAATTGTTTCATCATAAAAGTCTCAGGCTTTTTGGAGCCTTTCAGTTAAGCTTCCACAAGCTATTTGGCCTCTTCACTAAGGGTGTTGGGTGGAGAGAAGAATAACAATGTGTGTGTGTGTGTGTGTGTGTGTATGTGTGTGTATGCGCACACATGGGGGCAGGGGCAGATGAGAAGGGAAGACCAAAGGACTCATTCCTGTGGTTTCAGGAGTAAATTGAGCCCCTAATTCTTTGTGAGCAGTAGTAGGATTAAGAGTTCAAAAGGGCAGGTCACACAAGGCCAGGGGGCCAGGCTGGGTCTTGCAGGGATGTGACCCAGGAAATTCTGGCAGGCTGGGCCCCCATACCTTCCCAGCAGGCCTCCAATTAGGATTTAATGGTCAAATGTGGAATGCATTAGGACATCTCAGCAGAAAGTCAGTGTTCAAAGGAGCTGAATCTCTTTGGCTAAGTAGAAAAACATTCCTCCATGGTCAGTTTCCTCCTGAAACTTCCAATTCTGGGACCTCACTGGCAGTGGTGACTTTCAAAGCATCACATGTCAAGGCCTCTGTGTACATTCTCTATTTCCCTTGAACAAAGAAGAATAGACTCACTCTCTCACTGGCTTCAGTATTTGAAGCAAAGTAAAGAATAGGAAGGATTTTTGACCCAGAGTAAATGTTTGTGGAATATGCATAGTGGTAAAGGAATATAGATTAAAAATATCTATCTGCTTACATGTATGGATATAGGAAACATATCTAAGTTTATGCATACATCTACATGCGTGTCTGCTGTGTTCATTTATATTGTCCTCTTAAAACTTATCTATATATTCTGCCTTGTTCGGAGAGATAGTTGAAGCAACTTTTCAAGAAAAGACCGGATTCTATGTGTATGTGAGTATGTATGTATATGTTGGCACCCATGAAAATGATCCTGGGGGTGGGAATAAAAGGGACAAATGAAGTTCCTATACATAAATACTCAGTGAACATATCTTGATGATATTTTTTGCTTTGTGTGAACATGGATGCTGTATATCATGTGGGAATGCAGGTCACGTCTATTTAACGTGCCTGGGCGAATAGACAGGGAACTGTTCAATGGCTTACATTTTGTGAATAAATATTGTATGCAATATGAGTAATCAGTGAATTAAAATAAATTGAGATATGCTATTATGACTAATGGCTGTGTGAAGACATGAGTATCTATGTCTCAGACAGAGCCTGAAGAGTGCTGAGACCGTGGGGAGAATGTGGTTTGGGGAGTATACTGCTCGCTACGTGGGTTTCTCCAGTAACTTAAGGAATGTTCTTATGTTGGCAGTCATGGCTTTCCTATCTATCATAACACACAAGGATGAAAACCATAAACTTCATCTTTAAAATACAGTCCCTATTTTGATGTGGCCCAGAATATGTTTCGGCTTTCAAAGAATTACAAGAGGAAATACAAAATACATTCCATTTCCTCCTAACATTACTATATAGTGTTTACATACATACATACAAACATACATACATACAAACATCACACACACACACACACACACACACACACACACACACACACACACACACACCCCTCTACATGGTGTTTGGGGTAAGAACATGACCAGATGATTTATTTTGAACATTTGAGTGTTACATCAGTGCTAAATTTAGGCTGACCAGGTCCCCCTACTTTGCCCGGGACTTTCCTGGATAATGAACTAAAAGTCCCAGATTTCAAGAAACCCCCAGTCCTGTGAAGGCCAAGTCAATTTGACCCTTCCATGGGGGTTGTTGAAAAACTGCTGAATGGGGAAATTAAGTCTGCAACATATCCAGGAGAGTGGCACAGCACCATAATTTCTAATTCATACTTTAAAAATTATTTATTTTATTTTACGCATGTTTGCTTGACTGTGTGTGTGACATGTGTCCAAGTGTCTACAGATACCAGAAGAGGACATCATACCCTATGGAACTGGAGTTACACCAAATTATGAGCCACGACTTGGGTGCTGAGAAATGAGACATTGGCCTTTGCAAGAGAAGCAAGTGATCTTAACCACTGGGCCATTTCTGTATCTTCTGTGTTTCATTTTGTGCAGAGGGCTGAAATGTGTTGAATCCTACCAGAAAAATCATTTTTCATGTGTAAGCCTACTTGTTCTGTTAGCCCGACAGGGAGTTCAGGGGAATCTTTTGTTGCTAGAATCTCTTTGGAACTTCACTGATCCTAGGCAGATGTGTGACTATGTGAAATCAAACTTCTGTCTTAGGTTTAGCATCTATAGAGTGAATATATATATATATTCATTTTATTCACATATATGTGTGTGTGTGTGTACATACACACACTCAGTGTGAAGTCACAGAAGTGAACTAGATATTTTTTTTTATTTTACATTAGTGATACATGCAATAAAATGCTGTACTATTGGTATACACACATTTCACAGACAGCAGAAAATATATATGATAAAGGTTTTTTCCTAAAAATGCACAAAATATTGTTCTTGCCATAAAAAGTATCCATTGTACAGAGAACTATATTAAGGCCATAATATTAATAACTAGTCTTTTCTATGACAGGGTAGTAGTTAGTTGCATGAAACAATTTAAAAAAAAAAAAAAACGATTCCTTGCCATGTCCCATCGGCTGTTCTTTCAGTAATAGCTATGGGTCTAGCAGTGGGATAGAAGCTAGAGAATACTTCACAGAGTGAATCAATTCTTTCATGGAAAGATTATGTCTGAAGAACGAGGAAGGATATGTGATTACAGATTGTATTAGAATCCAACTCCGAGTGTCATCCCCACGGGAGAAAGCAGAAGAGAAAATCTGAGAGGACCAATTTGGATTCAGTGTAGCAAGAGCAGTGCCTGGTTTACCACATAACAAATATGGCGTACTGTTGATAAGGAATTGAATTATTTACAAATAGCACCTTGCTGTGAACAGAGAAAGCTGAAATCCTCATACCAAGGTGGTCTTAATGACTTTGATGACATAGATGCATTATTTTAATATAAGCTAATAGAGGCTATAAAGAGAAGAAAGTAGAGCACACTAACTTCTTGGGAATTGTAAAAGGCTTCTCAGAGCAGAGAAGTCAACAACTTGAATTTTCCTTATAGGAGGGTTCACTGGGCAGAAAATTTGGATGGTCTACTGGCTGGCAATTCCAGGGTAGAGACAAATTTAAAGTAAAAATTCTAGAGACTGGGAATAACATATTCATACATGAGAACTGGAAGCAAGAGACACTGGGGAGAAGGCTAGAGCCTCCAAATGGCCAGAATCCGATGTTCACAACGTCTTAAACTCCTTGTGAGACCTGAGTCCCAGAGGATAGAATCCACTTTCTCCATCCTTTGAATGCAACGGCCTGAGTGTCTCTGTTCAGTAAATAGAATAACACAGAGAACAGGTGAAATTATGGACACAAGCCAGGCGTTGGTGGTGCATGCCTTTAATCCCAGCACTTGGGAGCCAGAGGCAGGCAGATCTCCGTGAGTTCGAGACCAGCCTGGTCTACAAGAGCCAGTTCTAGGATAGGCTCCAAAGCCACAGAGAAACCCTGTCTCGAAAAAACAAAAACAAAACAACAACAAAAAGAAATATGGACACAAATTACTCTGCTGAGGAGTTTATACTTGATTCCGTGGATAAGAGGAAATCACAAGAGATTCCAAGAGGCAAATGATTTGTTCCCGATTCGTATTTTAGAACCATCACTCCAAACCTAGCAGCCTAGGGGTGGATTTGAAAAGACAGCTGGAGGGCGAAATTCCTATGTCATCTTTATGACTTAGGAAGTGCCCAGTGTAATCCTGACAGCATAATCCTGGAAGACTGAAGGAAGGTTGCCTGAAGAGCCATGGAGGAAAGATGCTCACTACTGTTCTGCAGAAGTAAATCTGGACAGCTAGACAGCCCTGTTTTCTCATTCACATGCAAGAACCAATCTCATTCCCTTCAAGGTAAGAACAGAATCAGAGCTCTGGGAAAGAGCTAGTAGGCTTTTCAGAACATTTGATAAATACATATGCTCATGCCTGTGGTAAAGCTGTGTGGCCATAGAGCAAAATAAATAAATAAATAAGATAGATGTTGGTAGATAGAGAGATGCTAGATGCTAGATAGAACACTGTATTTTGTAGAAGGATGTCTGAATTTTGTTCACAGCCATTCAACACAGTAGCAGCTTGACTTCAGCTAAGTCCTTTATCCCATCTCGCTGCACCAGTGACATAAAATTGGAGATATAACATGGAGTATCATGATATTGTCAGTTTGCTGAAGAAAATGCATGCGAGAGTCTCTTTGAAGTCCTTGAACACTAGTGCAAACATCAGGTATTGATTTTGCAGACGTACTGAGCAGAGATTGGCATTAACTATTTAAAAGATAAGAAATCTGCCCCAAATCTTGGATCACTAGCTGGATGGACACGAGCTGTCTTCTAAACTTCTATCTTCCTTGCCTTCCACAGCAGTTCTATTTCTGAAGAAATCTCTTCTCCAGTGACAGGGCATTAAAAGAGAATTCAGCCAGAAGACCAGCAAGCTGATTGCTCCATGTCATTACAGACTCTGTTTTTTTTTTTTTTTTTTTTTCTAGAAGGATTTCATTCTGGAGGGAGCTCCTGAGTACCCTGGTGGTTACAACCTGTAAGGTCACAGACTATAAAACACCCCGGGACAAAACCTCTCTATTTACTGCTCTTCCCATGTGTGTGACCCTGTGTCCTGCAGCACATGCTTTATTTCAATTAGCTTCTCACAGTCTCCTTGTTCCCATTTTTCTTTTGCTCTCCAGGCACTGATCCTTTCTCACCTCAGTAGCTCACGGAGCACTCAAGACCCCATTAAAGTCAACAGACAGATGTCCCTGATTAACAGGAAAGATGAATGGCAATAAGGGCTGTAGACAATTTAGATCCATGAAACTCCTCAAACTCTACAGGAAAATAAAAAGGCTTTGTCCAGAGTCTTCATGGTGAACAGATGGCTCAGAGTCATGGCATGACACCTCCAAATTCCTGTCATACAGAGAGATGGCAAGGAAACATTCAGAGCTGCAGAAGCACAGCGCTGGGTGAAAACACTTGAAGATCACTGTGGTGAATAATTTCTGTTGTCATTTGATTGGATGATTGAGTGATGCATAGGGTTACTAAAATCTCTGCGTTTTTTATGTTACCAGAGGAAAAAATATATACGTGTGTGTGTGTGTGTGTGTGTGTGTGTGTGTATACATGTGTGTATCTATGTGTGTATAAAAGTGTGTATGTATATATGTGTGTGCATATATATGTGTGTGTATGTATATGTGTGTATGTATGTATATGTGTCTGTATGTATATGTGTATGTATATTTGTGTGTGTATGTATAAATGTGTATATATATATGTGTGTGTATGTTTGTGTATGTATGTATATGTATATGTATGTATATGTGTATATGTATAAATGTATATGTGTGTGTGTGTGTGTGTGTGTGTGTGTGTGTGTGTGTGTGTGTGTGTGAGTGAGTGTGAGTGATGGCAATAATGGGTAAAGACCCACTCTGAATGTTGGCTAGACTGTTAAATATGTTAGGAGCTTGCAATGGAGTGAAAGTGAAATCAGTGTAGGAGTTTCTCTTCCAGTGCCTGCTAAAACCCATGGCTAGCTTGGCATGATGGACTGAATCCTGTGAACCATGAGCTAAAGTAAACCCTTTTTCCTTTGAGTCATCCTATCTGGTGTTTCATGATGTGAAAGAGACTGGTACATACAAATGCAAGTGCTCATAGTTTTGAAAAGCATCTTGCTTCATTTCAATACATTGCTAAATGATTAGCCAATAATAATAATAATAATAATAATAATAATAATAATAATAATAATAAAATCCTGGTTTCCATACTCTGAGGATGGAAAAATAGTTGAATAATACATTTTTTCTTATTTTACATATATGCTTCCAATATCCAATTAACATGATGTAACAGGTAAAATAAAGAGTAACATGGAGAAAATATCACAATAAATACAACGTCAAAACAGCAAACTATGGTGGATTGGAGGCAAATATGAGCCCTCATGCATTCTTATATATCAAGAAAACCTTCTTAGAAGTAACATTTAGACTATTATATGGAGAATGAGTGAAAAGCCAAATTGTCTAGCAGCTAGAAATTGCTAATAAGTGTCCTAAGAAGAAGGAACAGATTGATGCAGGCTCCCTAGTCAGTAGGAAATGAGAGGAGGCCAGTGAGGCTGTGATTCAGGGAGCAAGAAAAGAAGAGTGAGCCACATTTGGAGGAGGCTTGAAAGCTGATGCATCAGTGTGAGACCGTTCAATAGTGGGTGTAGGAGGCTGGAATTGTGAATCTGTATTTGTTGAGACAATAATTCTGCACTGCAAAGAACTGATCTAAGAGATCAACAAGGGAGGACACAGAGACAATAATGGGTGTATGTTATGGATAAATCCAGAAAGGACTCTGGCCTGGATTAAGATACAAATTGTGGCTATAGATGAAATGATAAATCCAATGTAAATGGAAGGCACTATGATAAAGGTAAGCTCTGATTCTTGGGGAATGCACTAAGGTGGTTAACTAGGACCCTGACTTATGAGGAAATCACTTGGGGAACAGTGATGTATCTGATGAGAAAATGTATTTATTATGCTATATTGTGGACAGAAGGCATTCCTTCCCGATGTCAACACATTTCTCAAGATCTAATCTAGAATTCTCAATTTCCACTACGTTTTCATTGAACACCAAACTTCATTTGGGTGGCTTCTGTGACTTACGTAGTTTCTATTGGATTAGAAAAAATTCAATCAATAGGACTTTTCTCTGTAACTCAAATCAACAGAAGATGAGAAAGTAGGGTCAAACACGAGGCTGTGGTATCACATTTGTTATTGATGGAGCTGATATGATGATGTGGCCTGTGGCTTGGGATCCAGTTGAGCATTCAAGCTTTGAGCCCGGGAATTGGACTTATCTGCAATGGTATGTGCACGGACAGTCGTGGCTAAGAGCAATAGAATGCAGTTTCGGCATAGGATACAGGCTCTTCCTGGTCAAGACATCTGCCAATGGCAAACCGACTCCTGCACATGCCCAGTTCTTTCCTAGCTCAGCATTCAGATCCAAGAAGGTAGAGAGGGTCTACGGATAACACACCAACTTCTCTCTACAAATTAGAGGATCCAGAAAGAAACACTGTCCCCCCAAAGGACTCAAATGCATGTCTTGAACATATTTTAAGTGGTTCTGTCTTCACTCTTGTATTAGTTATGTCTGTACATACTGTGATGCAACATACATCTTGAGCCATTAGAAAGAGAGGTCATTAATTCTTCAGTGTCCCCAGCATTGCACTCAGTGGACAGGCGGCCCTTTGCAGCAGATTGCACCAGACTTGGCAGTCAGATTCAAAGGTTTGAATCTCATCACTGTTATTGATTATATTTGTGATGCTGGTTGATTTAATCTCCTTAACCTCTTGTTTCTCACCTGTAGAACACGAATATCTACTTTGGAAGTGACTCTGGGCATCAAGATACCACCTTTTTAAAAGCCTGTGTTGTAGTCAGCACTAATTAAATGCTATTCCCCTTTGTTCTTTTTAAGGCATTTCAGTGAACACTTCCTAGGTTTCAGGATTCATGTGCTTTTAAATACTGAAGATCCTCACATTCACCCGTGTACAAACTGTAATACTTGGTTCTGATTTGTCACTTTAAGGGAATAGAATAGTGGCTGGAATGATGAATTAGCAGGTTAGTACTGACTGCTCTTGCAGAGGGCCTGGGATTGGGTCCTACAAGGTGGCTTATAATCTCTTGTAATTCCAGTTCCAGGATATCCAAGGCCTTTTCTGGTCTCCATGGGCCCAACACACATGTGATGCACATACTTACATGTTGGTAAAATATTCATGTATACAGATTAAAATAAGAAACTCAAATAAAAGAATGTATAAAAAACTCAGTACAGTGCCTGGTACATCCATAGGAAGCAAAGTGAGTTCTTAGTGGCAATTATGAATAGGTTCTTAGCTTTACATTTTGCTCTTTTATTCAGACGATAGCGCTAGAAACCTATGGGGAAGCTGCTTTCCTAGAACAGCTTGCTATTTACCATTCTTATTATTTGCTTATTTCAAGAAATAAGTGGGATTTTGCCAGTAAGGTGTACAGCACAGATTTTTAATCAGATTGGCTCCATAGTGCCCTAATGGGCAAACTATCTGGTTCATGGCTGTTATATACTCTCCTGTTGGTAGAGGTCACAGGTTGGTAAATTGTAAACACATCCATCCAACAACCATAATCATATCTACCTTTAAAATATTCAGCCATCACCCTCTTAAGAAACTTGATATGGGATGTTATACCACGCTGAGTCAGAATGCAGAAATTTGGGTTGTTGTTTCTTTAGGGAAAATGAGGATTACTCATTTAATTCCAGAGCTCCAAATGAAACATGATGGCAGAAGAACATGTAGCATGAAAAGTCACCTCAATGATTGAAGCAACTGAAACACAGAGGCATACTTTCTCATTTTCTCATGGAGGATTTGGGGAGCCCATAACAGTCAAGTCCCATTCTTTGAAGATAAAGTATCTGACAGGCAATAGGAATTCTCATGAGAGTTTAGGCTGATGTGGCTTTTCCAAATGCCTTCTAGCAAAGAGCGACCACACATTCCACAGAAGCAGCTCTTGGAGAGATGAAAGCGATTTTTCCTAAGAGGAGCTGACATTGGTTTTTGAATCCCACAAAGCATATTTAGGTCATTTCTTGATGGGAAAAGCCTGCCTGGGAGATAGATATAAATTATCTGAAACACTGATGATTTAAGGGAGAATATGTTTTAGTCTGAGTCAGAATTCTGCCCATGACATTGGTTATACAATACCACTGAATTTAGACAACTGACAGCAATATTGATAACAAGCAGCACAATCTCTAATCACAGTTCAGAAACCAAGTAACTCTGAAAAAGAACTGTGTTTTTGTAATTTGCTGCAGATTCACTGATGATCTCTAAAATCTCTATCAGTCTTACTGTGTATCTTCATGTCTTTAACAAAATATTCATCTTTGACTGGAGGAGAGTTAATATGTTCACTTATAGAGGACTCCCTAGTTGGGTTTTTGACACATATATCCCTTTTCCAACACTGTTCAAACTGTATTACCCTTCTGAAAGTCTAAGTTCTGTAGATTCTAATAATCTCTGAGGATCATATATGCTCACCAACAACACGATCAAAAATTGGTTGCTTTTAATATTGGTGTACTACTTATGTTTTTATCCAGTCAGCTCAGCCCCAGCTGTGCATATTTGTCAAGCCTGGAGATTCTGCATACCTAAACCCATCCTAAAGGTATATCCTTAGGAAGATATCTGTGGTCTTTTCTCATGTTTCCTACACTGACTAATATCATAAAGTACAATTCTGTATAGCAGTAAATTCTATTATAAATGTTGTTTCCTTTCCTTATATTTCCCTGAACTGTCTGTCTGTGTCAGGTTTCTTTAGCTGCACATAGTAAGGCTCTGAACCCAGCAGAAGGTCGTTTAAAATGTCCTCAGAAGTTGTCAGTGGTAACATGGGTGACCAACTCACTGTGAGGCAGATGGTACTGACTTAGAGTGTTTGACAGTTTCTTTGGTGGCTATGTCCTCTCCTTGCTCAATTTAAATTACCATGACTGGACAATTAGATCTGTTTTATTCTTGCAAGTCGATATGTTTCTCGCCGTAACTGAGTCCTTCTTGAGAAGTCTGAGATGATTGCTCTCGAAAGTTTCTGGGGTATGCAAGGAAAATTTTACTGTAGCCTATAGAAGCTTCCTGTGGATAAATGGATCCTACCCAGAAGTTCAATGCCATTAAATAGTGACCTGATTTCCTTCAGACTCTGAGAAAGATCCTGTGTCAATATAGGGATCAATTACATGGAGCTGTCCCTCAAGTTCCTTATACTCTTTCAGGAAAGATAGTCAGGTTTAAAACATCATTGCTACAACAAAACATGAGCATTGGTGATGAGCATCTGACCCTCTGGGTTTTGTTTACATCTATCCTTGTAACCACATCAAATTCCTAGGCTTTTCAGTTACTACCCAAACACACACACACACACACACACACACACACACACACACACACACACACGTACTCACACACACATGCACTCTCTCTCTCTCTCTCTCTCTCTCTCTCTCTCTCTCACACACACACACACACACACACAGAGAGAGAGAGAGAGAGAGAGAGAGAGAGAGAGAGAGAGAGAGAGAGGATGGGGGAAGTCTTCGGTACAAATGTTTCTCTTATTGGTTGATGAATAAAACACTGTTGGCCAATAGGGAAGCAAGATAGATGGGTCTGAGACAAGGAGGATTCTGGGAAGTATAATCAGAAAGAAGTCACCATGTGATCCTGGGAGGAGAGGATGCGTGAGTCTGGCATTCTCAGAAAGATAAGACCATGTAGAAATACATATATTAGTAGTTATAGGTTAATATTTAAGACAGAACTAGCCAATAAGAAATTCTAGTCACCGTCCGACAGATTTATAATTAATAAATTGTCTCGTGTGTTATTTGGGGGCTGAAGCAGCAACAGGACCCAGGCGGCTGGGGGAAAAGAGTACACGTAGCACACACACACACACACACACACACACACACACACACACACACACTTCTGGATGTTCTAAACTTTCTAAACCCTATTTGAGGGAGACTATCCTGAGTTTGCACACCTACCTTACAATCCCCAGTCCAAACTTTTGAGTGCATGGGATCACTCTGCACAACTTCTTATATGATGTCTGGGGCTTTGTGATCTAGCATTTCCTTGCATCATCTTCTATCAACAAGTCATTTAGCATTGACCCTCTCATTCCTGGATGAGATGCCCTCTGTACTAGTCTCTAGTAAAGGACTCTTAGAGACATTATGTAATCAAGATAAATGGTATTCAAAACTATTATGTATTCAAGGCCAATAATCCTACACCGTCTTCTTTCATGTCACCTCCTTTGTTCAGTTCATGAATCCTGAGTCCTTATTATATACTAGAAACCAAAATAGACTCATGAGATGCAAAGACAAAGGTGTGTGGCGCTCAAGAAAGACAGACTACTAAGAAGAAAAAGATGGATAAACTGGCCACATAAGAATACAGAAATATAGTATTCAGAGGACTCTGAACTTCCAGAAACACAGTTGTGGCCTTGATTTTGAATGAACACATGTCCTTCAGGTGGATGGGGTCAGGAAAGCACAATGTGTTAGCTTATCCCACGGTCCAAAGCAACAGCAGCATGGAAGTTCATACAACTGAGGTCCTGTGCAGTTAAATTGCTATCAGACAAGGGATAAAACCCTGTACATGGTACAAATTAATAGGACTTTTGGTTATATTTGTATTTTCACAATTTGGGATGCTGTCTGATCTTGAGTATTCAAACATTCAAACATTTTTGGAGTTTTCAAACAATAAACAATTACAAAAAGCAGGATTAATATTTTCGTCTTGGCAAACAAAGATGTAAAAGCACAAACAGAACACATAAATTTGGCCAATTCTAGACAAGGAAAAAAAAAACTCCATCCTTCTGGGAGGAAATTGTGTTCAATTATAAGATTAACTATGTGCTGGAGAGTGAAAATTATATTTTAGATTCCCATCTTCCTTATTTGGGCAGAAATTCTTTTATTTCCTGGAGAAACACTGGTGACTTTGTGGGAAATTTTGTGTTATCTTAGGAGAAATAAAATTAATCTAAACAACAGAAATCTCATAGATCTGGGCTATTTTAGGAAAAGTGACTGAAATTTAGATAAAAATACTTTCTAGTTTTCCTGGGATTATCCTGGCTTATGTTGGATCTCTGTCCTGGTGTTTTGATTGCTATCTTCTCCTTTCTCTTTGTGAAATGGTGAGTTTGGAATACTAAATTCCCAGATGAAATATTAATTAATACAAAACTCAGAAGGAATGAACTATGCACAGTGAAATGTAGAATTCTACTCTGTGGAGTATTGAGTGTTTGAAAATGAGAAGTGATATAAATATTCAACAATGAAGAACCATATACATTAATAAGAGAAACCCCCATCCATGAAAATCATGAGACTGCTGAAGTAGCATTGCAGACCAGTTATCTAGTGGGAAGATGTACAGGGCACAGTGTTAAACACTGAGAAAGCATGTATGTGACAGTTATGTTTTCCCATTTCATTGTTCCCAAAGAGAAGGAGAGGAAGAGAAAGGAAAATAGATACAAATGGGGAGGTGGAAAACAGAGGGGAGGAAGAGAGGGGAAAGAGATATTTAAAAGTAGTTATGGGTGCATTTAAATCACTGTTCTTAGATTTAATTTCTGAAGAAACCCCTCAAATTATTCTTTAGTCAGCCCTTCTAGCTATCAGATTCATTTTCCTTGCCTGTGAATTGTTTTGTAAAATCAGGAACTACCTCTTAGTGCTATTTTGAGGAAATAGTATAGTTGAGACATTTGTACATAGTGGTTCTTAGGCAGTGTGGCTTGGGCTCCCCTTCGATGTTTGTAAATAACTAAAAGTTTTTCCATTGTTGAGCTAGTGGTGATGCTATTGGCATTTAGTTAAAAAAAAACCCACAGGAATATTCTACTGTATACAGGACACTTAAATACCCTAGTGTATATGTCTCTCATTGACCAAATGATCAGTAGGGCAGAGATTGATAACTGATTTAGAAACGACAAGTACTAGGTGGGCATGTATGATTTCTTTCACTGCTAGTGTTGGTGGAATGGTTTAGGGTGTATATGTGTATGCGTGTATGTGTGTATGTGTATGTGTGTGTGTATTTATTATGTGCATCATCATTTCATATTACCATTGTGGTGAAAATATTTTAGTAATAAAGTAACATTTTCACCTCAGTGCTTTTTGAGAGAAGACCTCCTGGTGCTGCTCAGAATGGTCTTGAAATCCTCAACTCAATGATACTCCAATCCCCCCTCCTGAGTACCTGGGACCTCAGAAACATGACCCTGAAATCAGAACAATAATTTTAACATCACTATTTTAAACTTCAACTATAATTAGTTATATTATAGAAACCCCTTAAGGCCAGAAATCAAATCTCATCTGCATGGGATAGGTCCTAGCATACACTAGTGGGTTAATAGGGCTTGCTGAATTGAGATGAACACGTATAAAACTGTTAAGAAAAAGACAGATGCTAACTAGTAGGATTATCTGCATTTTTGTTAGTGCTCTAAAAATGTGGATAGACTAATGTATAATTGGTATGTTATATAACTGCAAATGATATGGCAAACCTTCTCTTGAACACATTATCTTCTGTAATGTGTTCTAGGTCCTGGCTATCTATAACCATGCATTAAATCATCACACGTACCTTAAAAGAGTAACACTGAATATACTTAACAACTTAAAATGTGTTGTTTCCTTTCTATTTATATCATTCATTTCCTTTACATCCTGTAGCTGTTATTAATATCTCTAGCTTAAAATGTAATTTTCTTTTCTTGCTCTTTCCCAGTTCATCCAAAAGAGCCTCTATTCTGATTTTTGTAAGACCCCGAAGGGGAACAGTGTTAACTTGTGCAAAGTATAGGAGATTGGACAATGCCATTGAAGATCCATTTCTCCACCTGTATGATTAGAGTTAGGACTTTTATTGTATAACCATCAAAAATGTTATATAAACTACAATATACAAATGAAGACCTGGTGATGTAAGGACATTTGTTATTCTTTCTCATTTCAACACATGATAACTTTGTAATGCGTTCTAGTTTTACTTGGGATCAAACTGTCTTTTCATCAGGTCCTAAGTCGCAAGCATATGATACATGTCACCTGTCATGGTGGGAAGTACTCTCAAAGCCACACTTGAGTAGAGTTAAAAATATGGAAATCATTTAAATGCATTAGTCACCTTGGTGTTGAGTTGAAGGTCTTCTTGCGAATTTATCAAAAAGCCCAGATTCCTCTTCATCCCTCAGCAGCAGATGCCCATGCTCTCCCTGGGCAGTTAAACCATGCTTTATGTGAGGCCACAATGCTTAGCTGGTCTCCGGGAATCCCTTTTTGGCTGATTCTACTGATACTATGGGGCCAATCAGACATCCCCTTCATGGATTCATCATTGAATAATCAATCAAATGAAAAAGAAATGATGGCCACAGGCTTGTCAGCAACATATTGATTTGCCCATTGAGCTCTGTTAAGATTCAATGAAGGCGGTGAAAGGCATCACTGCACTGAGGAATGACCAACCAAGGACATGTTCAGACACTTTACTGTTCTTTTTCTCAACTACTGTGCTTATTTTGTAAATTGATGTTCAGTTTGTTGATGTAAGAATCTATCTATTCCATCACATAATTGTAAACATTTGGAGGGAAACCTCCTTTCGATCACTCATCTCTGTGAACACAACAGTGTTTCTTCATCTCTTGTAGGATTCATAAAACAAACGTCACATTGAATCTAAGAACTGATGCTAAAAAAAAAAGCCAATGAAAGTCATGGGTAATCACAGGAGAATTAGGGTCTGATGACTTTGGGATGAGTCCCAGCTCTGTTCCCTGAACTAAAAACTTGCATATATCTTAGGTTTTTTTTTTTAACTTATAAAATTTCTGTGAAAATAGTAACTTTCTTCCTGCATCTTTGAATGAGTTAACATAACCCTGTGAGTGATTTTTTTTCATAGTGCCATACTTAAAAGTATTCAGGCAAAATAAACTATACTATTCTTGCTTCTTAAAATTCTTTGCCTGATCTAGTTGCTGTCTGAGTTTTGTAGAGTTTTATTTTCCATTTTATTTTACAGACAGTGAGCAGATATTGATTGATGCTACCATCACTTGTTATCTACTGAAATTCAGTGTTCCAAACTCTACCCATTATAAAAGTTGCCAACATTATCTGTGCATAAAGGCAAATTCTAAGTCTACTTTATAGATTGTTTCTTTCCATTTTTTTTTTTGAGAAAGGGTTTCTTGGTGTAGCTTTGGAGCCTGTCCAGGCACTTGCTCTGTAGACCACAATGACCTTGAACTCATTGAGATCCGACTGCCTATGCCTCCCAAGTGCTGGGATTAAAGGTGAGTGCCTTCACCGCCTGGAGCCTACCTTATAGATTGATGTGACTGTGTGAGTAAAATCTATGGAATAAGGACTATGGGTACATCCCAGTAGAACACACACACACACACACACACACACACACACACACACACACACACACACACACACAATCGGGAGGTGCTTTTTTACATCATTTCTCTTTCTTGACATTAATGATAAAGACAAACAGTTTAAACTCTAATTGGGAACATGAAAGTGGAAAAGGACAAGGCAGAGAGATCCAAGGATATCAACAATGTCCTCTAATTCTATTTTCAGAACAAAGTAATTCAGCTCTTCTCTCAAGAGTCTCTGAAAAGGAATTCCTACCCATGCCTATTTCAGCCTCATAGAATGTTAGTAAAAACATAGCGAAGAAAAGTCATGGATTTGGATGCCGCCCCGTTCCTTCTTGAATATAGGATGTGGCTTTGTGAATCCACTCCCTACGCTTTATTTTATCTGCATGGTGCATTCAACACCAACACTTGTGTGCCATAAAACATTGCCGATAAGGGAATAAATATAGATGTGTCATGAAAAGTTAAAACCTAGAAAATGTATAAGGTGTTTATGTAACCTATTTCACTGGTGGTAGTGATTGACTCAGAGATCCCATGGAAGAGAACTACCAAGTGGAGACCAAAAGGCTGCTGATATGCCAGTTGGCAGGCCATCCTCCTGGGGTTGATAGGGTACATTTATGCATTTGTATCTAGTCTTTGCACCTGCCTTCAACCAACCCCTTCCCTCTGTGGGGAGGCACAAGCCCGCTGTGTATCGGTCTTTGTGTGCCACTAGGAATGTGCTGCTGGTGAGCTCTATTGCAACAGGCGGTGGGTTGGCAAGGCCCATGGACACCTGTTGAGGTTGAGTCATTCCTATTCACAGGATGTGCCTTGCAGCCTGCATGGAGAGCGTTCCGTTAAGGATAAGAGGCTTGACTCACCCAACATGGTGCAGCTGATGTTCTCATTCATTGGCAGCTCTTCGGGGAAACCAGAGAGGCATGGTCTAATTTCACTCACTCCTCATCTTCCTTCGTGCCAGATGGCTGGCTGCAAAGGTATGCGTGTGCACATTTGTTCAGGCTCCCGGACCTTACAAGGAACTATGCTGGGATTGAAGGAAATGAACCTTTCCATGGAAATTAAGATGAGTGATGGTGGCCTTGATAGGACACCTCAACCTATCCCTGATGCTGTCTTTTTATATTCCCAGCTTTGTCAGCACAGAGACTTGGGTCAAAGTTAATGCCATTACAGATTAAAACCTGATCCCATCCAAAACAAACAAAACAAATCAACAACAACAACAAAAAAACCTTGATCTTAACTGACACTTTTGTAATAAGTAATCTGCTACTTTGTGTTTTTACAAGAACCAAATGGCCACTGATACTGCTGCTTCTAGGACAATCTAAAGACTAATGGTTTTCTTAGTTGCCTATCCACAGTTTCAAGTTAGAAGGGATTTTTGATCTGGAACACAACTAGAAGTGAAAACTTTGGGTTTTGAAAAATAAGTTCCCTATTGGCTTAAGAAATATTCAAAGACATACTGTAGGAATTTGGAGGATAACTTCTCAAAGCCACTTAGCTCAGTCTTGGAGTCCTTTCTTTAGAAGTGATATTTTTTCCTTTAATATTGAATTAACTGTACACACACACACACACACACACACACACACACACACACACACACACACACACACACCGACACACCACACAATCAATGGAAGACAAATCCTTGTTACTAAAGAACAAAATTAAAGTACGCAGTTTGAAAGCATGTGGCTTTCTTGCCTTTCTCTGCTGCTTCACACTGGCCAAGCCAGTTAAGCGCAGTAGTGTTGGAACTACAGGGTTTACTAGTAACACGACAGCCTACACTCAGTTATGAATCCTCATTCAGACAGATGCCACAGAGAGATACTCAGAAGAGATCACAAAGCAACCTTTTAACAAATCCCTAATTTTCTGTCTGAAAAAGAGTCTGCCAGATGCAAAGAGAAGGGTAGACATTTGAACTCCATATTTTAGAGAGAACAGATACACCCATTTTAAGGGCCTAAAGTTTTGTTAGAAAACAAGGAACATGAGTTTTATTTTTTTTCCTACAGTGACCATGGTCAAATAAAGATTGTGTTGAAAAACAGAAGAATAGGTACAAGTCTTCATTTGCATCTGAGTGGGACTACGTTTGGCAGCTTAGTCTACTTTCTAAGACTTATTTTTACTTTAAATTATGTGTATTCTTCTGTCTGTATAGGGGTATTTGCATTTAAGTACACATATGGGGACAAGAGGAGGTTTTGAACTCCCCAGAGTTGCGGTTACAGGTGGTTGTGATCTTCCAGATAGGAGTGCTGGGAACTGAACTTAGACCCTCTTCAAGAACAGTTTGTGCTCTTAACTGTCTTGGAGCACCTTTCAAACAGAAGACACACACACTGATGTGCTCACTGAATCAGAATCTTATGACAGTGAGCATTTTGAAAAGAAGACTTGGTGGGAAGCTCAACAAGGGAAAAAAATGTATAAACATAATGGATGATGTATCTATGTCAACATAGAAAAATCTCACAAACAAATTTACTCAGTGTATGCAAATGTGTAAAATAGCTGATCAATATTGCAATCATTTAGGAATTCTTACATATGTTCTTTTTTAACAAAATGAAGATAAGCAAGCATAACCATGGAAACCACAGAAGTCAGTTTAGGGCTTTTGCCTGAGATAGATGGGGCAAGAAAGGTATTGCAGTAAGAGTGCTATGAAGGACATAAAATGGACTAGTGTTATAACGATATGTGTCGTGAGAGTGCTTTGAAGGAAATAAAATAGTCTCATGTTACTTCTAATGTTTCTGTTTGTGAAGTGAAATGAACTTTTTTATATACATATTTAGGATCTCAAAAAGTAGGAAATCATTTTTTGGACTATATTAGTAAAACCCATTCGTATGTGTGCAGAGCATATATTCTGGTCTTCACACTAAATTCTTCATTCTTCTTGGCCAAGTGAACACGATACAAGTCTACCTTCCTTTCAAATGCGGTGTCCAATCACTCTTGGGGTGAAGCTCATCCAGGCCTCCTGAGAGGTCACATCATTTCTTACAGGTGTCATGCTCTCCCAGTGTCTCTTTGCCTGCCTCCTTACCATTTAGAGCTCAGCTTGATGGCCGTCTTCTCATGCATCACCCCCTAAACCGCCCAGTGGTAGAGAACTACCACCCATATCCTATCACCTTAATCCATGTCTTCTTGTAGTCCATATATCTGTTGGAGTTTCTTCTAACTTGCTTGCTTGCTGCAGCTCCCACCTCACTGTCTATTAGAACTTAAACCTTATCTGCTTGTTTCCCACTGAACCCCCCAGAATCCGGAGGTCTGCCTGTATTGAAGGCAAGAGATAAATGTGTGTTGAGCTTCTAAAGGACATTTAGGTCAGAATACTTTAAGAAAACATTCAGCCTGACAGCATGCCACCATCACATTAAGAAAATAGAAACAGTATTTTATTTAAAGATGTTAAAATGTTTATATTCAAGTTTGGCTATGTCTTAGCCCTTGATTCTTATGAAAGTTACTATATGTCTATGGATATTTGTGTATATAGAAATTATGGAGGACACTCAGATGTCACTAACCCCCATCCCAGATAAAAACCCATACATTTGTCATTTCTCTATAGAGAAATGAGAAACACTCACTGGGAAACTAACTGAGCTACAACCATTCAGCCCCTTGCTCTCCAAGGACCATACTTCCTCTTAGATGTATATTCTTCAACACTTAAGAAAGCACAAATTTCAAGAGGAGTAAAAGGACCTTATGTTGAGGAGGGAGTCGTCTATAAAAATTCCATTTTGGAGAGCTGTAAGCTTTCCAAAAAGAAAGAAAATAAGAGAAAGGAAGAAAAAAGAAAATAACAACCTAGAATTCAAGAAGAAACATGGTTTTAACCATATCTGTGTAACTGCAAGCCATACTTTTCCCCCAAGCTCTCCACATCTCCTAAGAAAAATAGTTAATATACCTCTAAACTAAAAAAAAAAAAAAAATGTAATAGGACAACCTGGCATTAGGGAGCACAGGAATTGCCATTTCATAACTAACTTTCAGCAAATTGCCTTTAAGATCTTTCAAATCAACATTTCACAATCTTTAAGAAATTTACTATATTTGTATTCAAGATCTGCCTAAAGGTAGCTTTGAGATCTTGGGCACATTCCTTAATTTCTTTGGGAAAATGAAGGCTCCATAGAAGATGTGGAAGTTAAGGAAACTACTATGTGTAAAGATCGCAGAGGAATGTGTAACATGGCAGATGCCATTCAATTGCCAGCAAAATGAACACAGATATTCAAGCCATATTAGTGTTGGAATGTGGATTTTAATCTTTGTGGTCACAATAAAGGATTGGACCCTTCACTTGTTTCATTTTAGTGTCCAAACTACTTGACTAAATCTCTACTCAGGTGCATTTCCAGATTTAGAATAGCTTTTTATGCTGCCTGCTTTAATAAGGGAATTCTATGATTTGTAAATAGTTATCTAAAGACAGGTGGAGTATCTTGCAAAAATATAGTTGGCTAAGGGTGAAATGGGCACCTAAGTCAAAATGAGAGAAGAATCACTAAAAAAAAAAAATCATAAAATTGTTTACACAAATTGCACACACACCAAAGGCTGTTTGCAAAGAAATTGAAACATTGGAATAGTTATCATGTCAGTCTACTAGGTCTCTTTATGTCGCCCAGGCCTTTCTATATAGAACTAGAAATTTGTGCCATCTCCTCTATCTTTAATCATTATATCCCTTTTGTCTTTTTAAGAAATTTTATTTAGATTTTTTATTAAGCAACAATCTTATTTTACATCTCAATCCCAGTTTCCTCTCCCTCCCATCCTCTCATGCCACCAAACAACACCCCCATTCCCCATCCACTCCTGAGGGATGGTGAGGCCTTCCATGAGAGATCATCAAAGTCTGTCATATCATTTGGGGGAGGGCCTAAGCTGAGAGAATAACCCTCCAGGGGGAATGGGCTCTCAAAGTCCATTTGTGCACTAGGGATAAATACTGGCTCCACTGTCAGAGGTCCCATAGACTGCCCAGGCCTCCTAGCTGACATCCACATTCCTCAGTTTTACGAGTGGAGCCCGTGAGCTCCAACTTGGTTAGGTCAGTGGGTTTCTATGGGTTTCTTCAGCATGGTCTTGACCCCTTTTTTTCCATACAGTATTTTTGATCATATTTACCATTTCCCAACTCCTCCCAGATCCTCACCATTTCCTTACCCACTCTATTTCAGGTTCTTTCTCTCTCTCAAAAATAATTAAAGCAAAGCAACAAAAAATGAAAACAAAACCGACAAATTAAAAGAAAGAACAAAAATCCACAAGACAAAAACTACCAAAAGAAAACCACAACACACACACACACACACACACACACACACACACACACACACACACACACAAAAAAAAAAAAAAAAAAAAAAAAAAAAAAAAAAAAAAAAAAACTCCACTGAGTATTTTTGGTGTTGGCCAAATAGTCCTCGGCATGGGTCATATTCTGTATTGTGGTTGATACATCTGGTGACAGTCCAACAGAGAAAATGGATTTTCTCTTCCCCAGCAGATGCCAATTACAAATAGATCCTTGGTTAGTTGTGGGACCCCATGTCCACTCCATCTTTCCAGTCCTGGGGTTTTGTTTGTTGCACGCCTATTGCAAGTCTTGGCAGCATGGGCTGTTACATTCTCTGAGTTCATATGCACATATGTCCATTTGTGCCTGGAAGATACTGTTTCCTTGGAATCATCTATCCTCTCTGGCTCTTATGATCTTCCCATTTCCTCTTCTGCATAGATTCCTGAGAGCTGATGGGAGGGGGTTGACAAAGACATCTTATTTAGGGCTGAGTATTGCAAATTCTTTCACTCTCTGCATACTCTCTGGTTGTATATCTCTTTGTTCTTTACCATTCAGTAAAAGAAAAACCTTCTCTGGTAAGGACTGAGTGACGCTCTGATCTATGGGTTCCTTTAGCAGAATAATAGTAGTAGGTTTCTCTCTAGGCCTGGGAATTGTCTACTCTCAGGGTTTTGGCCACTTTTGCACTATCAGTTGTGGGTTCCATCTCATGAAGTGGCCCTTAAATACAATAAAGATATTGGTTTGTATCAATCTTGTAGCAGTATAGTTTATAGGAATGTCACTGATGTAGGTTGAAAATGTTTATAGCTGGGCAATATTGATGACTACCTTTCTCTTCTAGTCTTCTAGTATCAACCAAGTACCTTCCAGAGCCATGAATGCTAGTCTGCAAGGATGAAGCTTTTAGCTGGGCACAAGCCTGATTTCTCTGTATTTGATGTCACATTGTGTCTTTAGCAACAGAGTCTTACCATTAGGTTATGCAGAAAAAAAACAATATCCTTGGAAATAGCCTGTGATGTTTGGAAGAGTCTATAGGACCCCTTTGGCCATTGAGTCAGAGAGACGTAACCCATTTTTGGTTCTGGAAATTTTACTTGGTGGCATAAGATGCCTAGTTGGGACGTTGTGTAACCCACTATAAGATTACTCTATTTACATATATTTTAGGAAGCTTCTACAGTAGTAGGTTTCCATGTGTCATTTCTAATTTTATAGAATTATTTTTAAGATAGCATGCAAATGTGATGGGTTTCATCATGACATTTTAATATACACATGTCATTACTTTGTTATTATCTGTTTCTGAAACTTCATGGGAATTTTTTCTTTGTTTCTAGGTCAGCTTTTTTTCATAAACCAAGACATAGCATTGAAAAAGGATGGAGAAGATTTTACTAGCTCTATCCTATTACTATGTATCTACTTTTTGCAGTTTTTGTTTTACTTATTCAATAAAAAATGAAAACTTACTATGTGCCAACTTAAGTATATCAATTTCAGTGAAAAAAACAACTTACCTTTCCTTTAGGTTTTCACAATCTAGTGAGGGAGGAAGGAAGGGGACAGGGAGAAATGGGTAAGGGTAGACACACACACACACACACACACACAGAGAGAGAGAGAGAGAGAGAGAGAGAGAGAGAGAGAGAGAGAGAGAGACTGACAGACAGAGATAGAGACAGAGGGACAGAGAAATAATCACCAGTAGCAAGGAAGAGCAACAAAGAGAACAGAGTATGAAGGAGTGAATTTTAGTTAAAGCAAATAAAAGATCATATCAAAGATCAACGCTGGGGATTTGTATGAGTTCAGCAATTCAGAGAAGAAACAACTAATACAAATTTTGAGTAAAACAAGATGAGGGTGCTCTGGTGACTGGAACCCTCAAATGGAGCCGGCATGAGCTAGGAGCTCAAGGAGATGGGTAAGATTGTCCCACACCAAGAGAAGCAATTGGTGTAAATTCCAAACGAGCAGGTGACTCGTGCAGTGCCTACAACAGCTTGAGTAATCATTCTTCTTCTTCTTCTTCTTCTTCTTCTTCTTCTTCTTCTTCTTCTTCTTCTTCTTCTTCTTCTTCTTCCTTTCTTTCCAAAAGAAGTTGATGTATCTTGTCACCCATCCCAGAGAAGTGATACAATCTCAGAATCCGACTGGTTCATATGCTTCAATTGATAGATGTCCCTACTACCTGTAGCATCGTCTCCTAATCTATAGGCCACTTTGCATTCTTCATCAGAATTCCCCCTGTGGCCTGCCTTTATCTTCTTTCCAGGCATCACCACAGAAGCTAATATGGAAGCCAGAAAACTCTGTTGTGAGTTAGGTTGGCTTGCAGCTCTATGTTGTAGTCACTGAGATTTGCTTTGGTACCTTGATATTGCATGGACTTAAGACCATGCCTCAGCCTCAAATTGCACCACAGGCCTCATACATGCAATTCTTTGTTTTTATCTACTCTGTATCACACATCAGTCAGGTCAATTAGACATGACTGATACAACAATAATGACTTTGTTCCCAGCCACTTGTAAAATCATGTTATCTGCTTTGTTCATTTGGGATATTGTATCACCTGTAATTTTCTAAGCAGATACTCTAGGGCACCTTCCCTTTGAGATTTTCAGGAGGTCTCAAAGCCAGTCCTTTGTCTACTGCCTTGTCTACATCACCTTCTGACATAGTTCCGACTTACTCCTTTTTCCTCTTTCTAGATGAAAAAAAAAATTGCATTTCACATATTTGTAACATGACATTTTCCATCACCTATCAGCACCTTCTCTATTATATTCATTCCAGAATACCTGCTTGGCTTTTTCAGGCTAATCTTCAGGTCCTCTTCAGATGGTACTGCTATTCTACAAGACCAATCTGGGGACCCAACATCACTGGGTGAATTCATGGTTATGTCTGATTATTATTTAATTTATCAGCTATTCACCATATACCTAACACGTGCCAGGCAAGTGTTTACTACACAGCCCTGTAATTGCTATCTGCAGTTTGGTGACTCCACCTAGTTTAAGAAACCTTGACCCTTGAGCTAAGAGAATTAAATTATGTTTTGGAGTTATCTCAGGCAGGGTTCCCTAGAAACAGAGATGGGGAAAGATGTATGTGTGATTGATTGAATGTATATTTGCCTGGGAAGCAGAGTGAGGGGAAACAAATAAGAGGAAGAGAAGTTCTACAAGATGGTGGATCTGGTTGAGTTCCTATCCCAGCCTCATTCTCTAGGGGTGGGCCTTAAAAGACACTAAAAATTCCATGGTTTCTGAGGTCAGGTCAGGAGAGAAAAGATCAGGGTATCTGACAAACTACAAGTTTCTAGAGATTATTCCAGGGGCAGGTTCTGGCCAAAGTTGTAAGTAAAAGTCATCAGCTACATTATCCATAGCACTGGAGGATGGGAACAGCCTGTATCAAAGAAGAGGGAGCCCAGGAGACCTGGTTAGGGCACCAGCATCCTTTGTGATTATTGCAGAAGAGAGATAATGAACCCAGCAGGTGACTTCCAATGAGTACAGGGACTCTCATGACTGTGCGCTTACCCGGAGTGAACAGATGCTTGCAGGATGATGTCAGTGAACTTAGCTCAGGAGGATCTGCTGGAGGGAGCAAAGCAAAAACTCACATTCCAAATGTGGTCCTCGACAGGAAAGATTTGTCCAAGACCACCATCCAAAACAAACTCCCTTGTTTCACAGTCCAACCTGACAGGAGGGCAGTTGGTGGTTTCTATTGGGAAAAATTAAGAACTTGCCTTCTGAGTGTCATTAGGGTATAGCATGACAAACTGGGGTTTGATGTGGTGAATTGAGGATGAAGTTCCCTCTTCCCAGGCAATCATCCAAACACTCTGTTCTTGTTAATAATCCTCGGGCAGGGCCAGAGAAGCGCACACTACAAATGTGTAGATTGATATCAGCATGTGCTGGGAACAGCTCCAAACCGAGCTTTCAACAGTTTGTAAGGATATATATGAGGCACAAAGCAAAGGCTGTAGATTGGGCTGACCTTGGAAGAGGGAGGAAACATACTGTTCTTCCAGGGTGTTGCCATTTGATTTTGTTTAGGGGCCCCTCAGGCCAACAGGAGGACCCGGAGAATGAAATGAATTCAAAATGTGGAAATCAGAAAGAGCATCTTGCTAAAGCCTCAGCTATTCTGTGGATAAAGTTATGACACTTTAAAGATGAGAGCGAGAGGGAGAGAGATTAACTGCCATCTTCGATGCTTCCAGCTGGGGAACAGGCATCGATTCATTGCTCAGATTGCTACTAACAGGTGCCTTCTGTGATGGATGCCAGCACACCAAGTCGTGTTGGGCTTTAATCCTTCCCCAACTGTTGTGTGACAGAGACTGGGAGGTTAGGAATCCTTCTAGAACTTCAAGCTCCTTTTAATTTTGGTTCATGGAAGCCTGACTGACCCCTTGCCAGTTACTTGGTTATCTCTCTCAAAGACAAAGGGACTTTACTGGGAGGCAGCTTTATTATGTCTGCAGCCATACATGCTGGTGAGGCTTTCAGGATTGCTGGCTCAGAGAATGTAGGGTCTGTCTTCACTCTGTAGGGGTATAATGAGCCCCCCTCGCCCTGTTTTTCCTTACCTCTGTTAACACAGAGTTTAAAGGAGACTTGCACCTGAAAGAATTCTGCAGTACTAGCTGCTCCAATATTTTGGAAAGAGATAGGGCAAGCAGTTAGAACAGGAGCACAATACATCAACCTAAACACATTTACTAAATGCATAGCCTTGCCCAGAGATGACACTCTGTATGAATCTGAGCTTCTCAACCTGTGTTGGAAGTTGGGAAGAAGTTTGTCGTTAAAAATCAGTATGATTAAAATGTATCCTGGCATCTTACACTCTCCGATTAACTAATTGGAAGGATCTCTATCTTCTTGCTAAGAAAGGCTGACAGCAGGTGGTCAGAAGGGTGTCAAGAGCAGATGTGTGGAAGCCGAGCACTTGCCTACCTGTGATTTGCCTGTAGAGCTAAGTAGATTATGGGTCCTGAGCCATCTTTCTTGTATTTCCTCACTATGAGTTCTTTGTATAATAACACTAGCATTTCCAGCCTTGGAATATTACTGAGAATATGCTATTACTTGGGTTCTTTTAAATTAGTATCATGAAACCCATAAAATAAATGAGGACTCATGGGATCACACACACACACACACACACACACACACACACACACACACACACACACACACACATTGCACACAACAGTGTTTGCTACACTAGAAGATTCCTGAGTACTGGGTTTCTGCCATGTACTCCAGCTCTGCCTTCGCAAAGTAGAGGAGAGATACATGAGATACACACAGCTCAGATGACAGAAGTCATTGTAGTTTCCTGGTATCAACATAAACACATATCATGACATTAAGTAAAACCAAATGACATTAAGTAAAAGGTGTTTACTACCTCAGAGCTCAAGAGGCTAAGTATCTGAAATCAAGTTGTCAGAGCCATCCTGTCTCTAAAGGTCCTAGGGTAATGTTTTCTCTTGACATTAGGTGAGGCCGGTTACTGGGATTCCTTGCTTTGCAGAGGTGTACCTCCAAACTTTGATGTTAAAATACCTTATCCCCATGAGTCTTGGTACTTCTTCTCATTTTATAAGAACTCTAGTTATTGTACTAGTACCTGTCTTAAACCTGTATTCCTCACTTTAACTTGTTTAAAATTCCAATGACCATTCTCAACTAAGGGCATATTCTCAGTTACTGGAATTTATGATTTGAGTGGGTTTGGATGGTGAGTGAACAATTCAAACCATACTATTATGAGAACAAAGTTCAGAGGAGGGAGGGACAAGATACCTTAGAGGAGCAGTGTCTTACCATGAGATGACTGTGGGGGCTGAGCAGAGAGAAATGCCAGAACTGAACTTCAGTCAATGAACAAATACCAGGCAAGAAGATGGAAGCATTATTTTTGTACTATAATTTTTTTGAGATTATAATATAATTACATCACTTACCCTCCCTTTTCCCCCTCTGAACCCCCCCAAATACCTCTCTTTCAAATTTTCATTGTTGTTACATAATATATGTATGATATATGTGTGTGTGTAACATATATAATACATACATATCACACATATATTACATAGATGGATGGATAGATAGATAGATAGATAGATATACATAAATACAACTGTCTCAATATGTATAATGTTACTTGTACCTGTGTTTTCAGGGCTGACCATTTGGTATTGGATGAACAATAGTTGAAAGAGGCAGATGATTGATAATATGGCTGATATATACTCTGGCCACATGGACACCAAGGTCCCCGATCTCTGGACTGTGCCACTTGCCTTTTAGAACTTCCTTAACATTTTATACTCAAATGTTTCAGTGATTGTTGTCCATTTCCCACACAGTTCTCTTTTTGTTTAAAGGTCAGATTGCACTCAGACGTCCTGAAACCATGAGGCCGAGTTGTTCATCAGGCATGCTATTTGACAGGGCAGGGGCTTGATCTGGCTCCATTCCCTCGAATGACATGCTCACTTTCTCCCACAGATGTTAGGCACAGCCTAGAGGACACAGTGACATTTGGCATCTGCAGAAGGCCATTGTAATTCCTTGCTCACAAGCACTGCCATTCATCCTGTAATATCCATTTAAAATAGTGCCACATCCTGACCTCTGTTCAGGGAGATAAACAGTATTTAGGAGGATAGGTTTGGCCCCAGGCTTTCCTTACTGAGTAAGGAGATAAAATGGAATTCAGGTTTCATTGCATTAGACTTGCAGAGTGCAAAGGAAACTCTGTGTTATCTGGTTTTAAATATTGCTTAAAGTGGCATTGCCCTTTATCACTACATAGACACACACACACACACACACACACACACACACACACACACACACACACACACACAGACAGAGAGAGAGAGGGGGAGGGAGGGAGGGAGAGAGCATTCTTAAAATCTTCCCAAGAACTTAACCTATAGGTATAACTACACATGAATTATTGGTTTGGCCTCTTGGAGGACAAGGAAAAACTTTTATTTAATCAGAGTAGCTCCCATCATAAGAAGACAAACTTGATACATAGCATATTGGTAGGCAAGTATTAGCACAGATAAAATGCAGTATTTGTTATATGTACTTGCATGTATGTCCCATTTGGTCAATTATTATGATCTTAATTTGCTGTTGTTTTTCATGCCTCAGCAGAGATCTGGATTGCAAATTAGGAGCTGATATTGAGTTATCCTTAATAATGATATATAACTTTGTAATCTCTTTCTTGGTATCAAGAATGGCTAGAAATATTCCCAAATTTTGGACTGAGTAATTACTATGGTGAATGGTAGTATCCTGGTTCTACAGAGGATGATGAAATAAATAAATTAAAATTTAGACCAAGCCTTATAAAGCCACACTTCCCTTCCAGAAAACCACCAGACATTGCCAGCTCTTGTAGCTCCATTCTGGTGGTAGCACCCTCTGAAACAAAGAACAGACACTCCCAAGGGAATTTGATTGGCAACAGCAAGGTTGAGACTTCAAATCCCACTGCCATAAGAGTGCATGTTTTGTGATTATGTTAATATGATTTAGAGACACAAATCCAACACTTATTCAGGTGTGAGGTAGGGAGTCATCAGTTTGGTTTTTAGCCAACTAACAAAAAGGCAAATTCCGTGGGATGAAAAAAAGCTGTCAAAAACAAATGCTGGGTGTCAGTCCCTTTAGCACCAGCTGAGACGGTACAGAAATTCTTGTAATAATAAATGACAAAGCACACATAACCTGGAGTTCAGACTCCATCCATTCAGGATCTGTGAAGAGTCACCCAATAATTTTGCTGAGTGGAATGACATGTTTGGGTCTTAAAAAATGTCATTGTGACCACACTGTAGAAGGGATGTGACAATGGAGATGAGGCTTCCGATCAGCAGAAAACAAAAAGGCAAAAGACAGGTGTCAGATACATGAAAGAAGGGAATGTGTGGGATTTTTATGCTATTCAAAAGTTGGGGGTGGGTAATTGAAAAAAATGAAAATGTGAACCTTAGGATGATTTTAGGCTTTTAGCAGACTAACTTGGTAGGCATTTAGCCTTCTATAAAAATGAGTAAAATTTTGGCTGGGTAGATAACCTGGTGATTTATTTCAATCCAAAGAACCGACATAAAAAAGCAAGGCAAAGAGGTACATGATTGTTATCTTAGTTGCAGGTCTATACAAAGAAGGTGGATTCCTGAGGCTTGCTACCCAGCAAACCTGTCATATTGCACTCTTGCCAGTTAGAGACCTGGTCTCAAGAAAACAAATATAATGGTGGACTCTCCAACAACACTGGTGGTTGTCATCAGGTGTCCTGTTTTTACAGTTCCCAACACACACACACACACACACACACACACACACACACACACACACAGAGAGAGAGAGAGAGAGAGAGAGAGAGAGAGAGAGAGAGAATGTAAAATGAGAAAAGGAATGGACTTTCATGAGTTTAATAAAAAAGTGGTATGTCATATGTGTGTTGCATTTCTGGGAATAGATGTCTGAGGTACAATGGATTGGAGGCATACATTTGTATGCTCAATACTGCTAGAAAGCAGGAAAATATAAACCAGAGTACCTGTGTGTGTCAGTGAGAGGGTCTGTGGAGATGAAAGAAGCAAACATGGCTAGAAAAGTCACAGATAATAAACAACACATTATGGTAGGTGCAAGCTGTAAGAGATTACTTAAGAAGAAAGAAGTGGTTGAGAGTTTTAAATGCTGACGAGACAACAAATAAGGTATGAAAACAGGTAATATGTTTCTTCTTAGTTCATTGCATTTCCATTTACAAGATCTCATGAACCCACTCAAGAAGCCATCCCTCAAGCTCTCTACTGTAATCACATCCATTATATAATCAATTAGAGCATCTCATTCCCCCTAACACCAGTTGATACCCCTAACTCATCTATGTGTTACCAGTTTCACTGTGTGACAAATCCAGACTCCATCACTTCTCCTGGACCACTGTGGTCATCTCCTAGTAGTCTTGAAGCATAGGTCCTGACTCCACTGCTGTCTGCTCTCAACTGGGCAGTCATATCCATCCTTGTAAAGGTGAAGTTTACCACATCATAGCTTTTTATGAAACACAAAGAGCTTCGTACCACTTTTTGAATCCATTTCGTTACTCATCCTGTAACCTTTGCTTTGTAAACTTCTCTGGCCCTAGAGATCCCCGAAACTCATTTCCTGCTGTTATGTTCCATCTCTCTTTAATCACTCTACTTACCTGCCTGCACCAAACTTTGAATTCGTATTTCTTTATTCACCTCTCCCCATATCTTCTTTCCCATATTTTGTTTAGTTTTTTGTCATTTCCCAAATCATTACCAAGATCTTACCTAAATACTCCGAAAGAAAGGTGGGTTCTTCTCCAAGCCAATTTTCTATGTTCATATTTTGCTTTATTGTTCTCTACAGCACTCACTTTATGTATATAACTTCAAGAAAACTCTTACACCACTAGTACATCAATTTTTCATGACAAGAATGCCTTCCATTTTGTTCACCACACTGCCTGAGAGCCATTCCTTTCCAGACATAATTAACGCTGAACCTTCACAGTTAGAACTGTATCTCCACTCAGCTCTTGGTTGTTTATTTTCATTTTCAGGTGAGTTTTCTGGTGTCAATGATAAAAAAAAAAAAAAAAAAAAAAACATTCCAACTAGCACCATGGGAAAGTAGTGTATTTTCTCTTTGTATTTATTCTACAGGAAAACTTGTGTTTGAGTATCACTGTATAGAGTTGGGACATTGCCTAATCCTAGATTGATCTTTGTGACCAGAAAGTTGCAATAACCTTGTTGGATGGGCTTGAATGTGTTTCTATCCTGAGAGAGAGGTTTGACTAATGTTGAGATTCAGGAAGTAAGAGTAGTCTATATTTCCCCCAAAAGGAGATTTTGGTGCAGCTTTCAAGAGGAGACCTTAACTTTTTGGTCCTTTGACTAAAATAATCTATGGAAGGATTAATTAAACATGAGCTCAAAACTATCAACACAGTGTTTGGCAGGTGGCAGTGTAAGGGTAATGTGCTCTGAAATGTCATGGCTTCTTGCCATACACATGTAAAAAGGAAAACAAACAAACAAAACTCCCAGAAATCTCTGGTATATGAGACAATAGAAGGAAGCTAGCACATGTATTAAGTATACAAGACCATGGGAGAAGAAGACTTGGTCACACACACAGAGAAGAACAAGTATCAGTTAGGTGTGAGGTAATCCTTTTTTGTTTGTTTGTTTTTGCAGCTGAACATGTTCCCTGCTCAGTGCTAGAATTTACAGAGCAGTTTTTATCCAGGAAGAGAAAGAGACATAGAGTTTAATCTTAAGCCTTTCTCCTCTTACCATTGTCTTTGGCTTGCTGTGAAGAGATTTTTTGGCGGAAAAAAAAAAAAGCTGTGTGTCCCCAGTACAGCTAATCCTCTTGGAGGAAGAAGTTACATAACATAAATGTGTTCACCTTTATACACTCCTCCCACTTAATTTGCAATAACCCCAGGATGCCAAGTCTGAGTGGGATGTGAATGTTACCAGCTAGGCCCTTTGCTATATATTCAGCATTTCAACATGAGGGAAGAGAACATCTAACTGGGATTGTCCTGGGAATGAGAGGCCGAGCTTGCTCACAGTGATGATGGGGGACGTCTTCTGTACATATGTTTCTCTTATTGGTTGATGGATAAAACAGTGTTGGCCAATAGGAGAGCAATATGGGCAGAACTAGGAGACAAGGAGGGTTCTGGGAAGTGTAGTAAGAGAAGTCCCATGTGATCCTGGGAGGATGCATGAGTCTGGTGTTCTCTGTAAGATAAGACCTTATCGAAATACATATATTAGTAGTTATGGGTTAATACTTAAGACATGCATCACCCAAGCCAACTTCCTAGGTGTCCGAAGAGAAGTTGAGGGGTCATCACAGTGGCCCTACGTATGAAATCTCTGGCATCGGTCCTCAGTGTGTCTGTTACTTTCCATTACACATTTTTAAAATTTAAAGAAAGCTTTTCCGTAAGTATACATCACAACAGTGCCATGTAGTAGAAAAATTAAAGATCAAGTCCGTAAAATACAGTAAGTAGCTGCGGAAGCAGCATTCATCCACGTACGTCAACCTCATCATTTTCGTCAATATAAGATACTATATTTTACATTCTTACCATGATTAATATTTGTAGTCAGTGAATTTGGGCTAATCAAATGTGTGTCTTTTCAGAAGTGTTACCGACTCTAAGTTTGTTCGCTAAGAATTATTGAAATCCAAGTGTTGCTGATTTCAGTGATGAGATATTAAACACTCTGCATATGCTCAGTCAAGGGTGACTCTGCCATCCATGAAGCTCCTTAGGACTTTGTGATTGGTATGGCCGATGGCTCCTTGACCAGCACAGTCTGGCACACAGGCCTTCTGAATTCATGGTGAGGTGTCTGCATAGGAAAGCCTCCTTCCTAGAGGACAATGTAGCACTAGCCTGATAATTTCTAGATAGTGCAATCTTTACCAGACCAGAAGGTCCCTAAAGTATCCCAGCCACACCTCAAATGCTCTGCAAGCTTCACAATGTGGTAGGAACTGCAGCCATGGGGTAGATATGTTACACATCCCAAGGGCTGGCTTCCTTTCTGCTGCTCTGATAGTTAGCTCTACTGCGGTGGCCGGAGAACCGACTACCTCAGCATTTAGATTGGAAAGTACACATTAGTGTCCCACATGCCCTGGCTGAGGAATGAGCAATGCTGTCAGTTTACTGCTTCATGTTCATCCAGCACAAGCCCACAGGGAATTCTACACAAAGCTCCCTGGATGCCCAGGATATGAGAAGCTGATACATGAAACCCCAGAAAGAAACGTGACATGGTTTGAAGTACAGAATCATGGCCAATGCATTTGCTGTGACCTCCCTCCAAAGAGGCGGTTTGAGATAAAAATGGCATCCCACTTGAGAAACCCTTGTGCTGCTCTGGTAAGGGCAAAAGTCCAGACATCCCACAAGCCTGTGGAAGAAAAACTAGATTTTCAGTTCCTTGAGGCTTGGGTTTAAATTCCCATTTCAAAAGAATACAAGATGAAAGGACTCCACTAGCTAATTTTAGAGCAGGCTATTTCATTTCAGTGATTGACTCAAACTGGGAAGAGGAACATGGAATTGAAAAAAAAAAAAAAAAGAAAAGAAAAAGGGCTTAGCGATCTTTACCTTAAAAGCACTAGATTCATGAAGCTGGTTCATTCTATACTCAGCTTCTTCAATCTTTTAAAATAGAACAATAATGGCTGCGCCGGAGCCATTTCTCCAAGTCTTATCATAGCAAAGATTCTCCCAGATACCCCAGGTAGTTTATCAGTTGACACAGCAAAGGTGTGGAAATCCCTCAGTGCCTCTGAAATTAGAAGATGAAATTAGAGAATATAAAGGGAAAAGCAGCCTAAGAGGCCAACTAGCTCCCATTCTAGGCAGCAGAGGTCGGTGAAGGTTATTAAGTTTATACCAGGCTGGATTATTAGTGACCGAGAGAAGCAGGGCTTCAGCTGGGATGACCTGAGCCCCAATCCGTTGTTTATTTTTTGACCAAATGGCCTCAACTATTACTTAGTTTCTTTAACAATATCACAGTGATATATTTAATGAAGTTTTAGAGGGCTTTAAAAAAGGCTTAATTCTGAAACATAATGCAGATGGAAGTGACATTTGCTACAATCCAGGATGGACAGAGGGTGATAAAAACCTCCTCAGGACTTGGGAAGCCTTGCTTTGGAAACTCTGTCTCTGGAGACATGAGGAGAAAAAGGCTCAGACAATCGGTGCCTGGAACGAGACAGCAGCAGCTGTCGCTCTAGCACTCTGGATGTTGCAGAGATGGAAAGAAGCAAAGTGTAGCAGAGACCTCCCTGTCTTTTGCTGCTGTGGATAAAAGCCCTCTTGATCTCCCTGGGGCTCTTAAGGAGGACTGAGAAGATATGGCCAGTGCATTAGAGGACACCAGAGCTGAGAATCATCTACTTTCTTCTTCAGCAAGTTCTCATACCGTGCAAAATCGAAAACCCCAAAACAACAACAGCAAACCATAATCCTTGGACTAATTCTAGTCCTTCTGTATTTTCTTACACTTAGGTGCTCCTCTCCCTGTTATGGGGTGTCCTTCTGCATGCTGCGAATGTATGTTGCTTTTATTGGTGGATGAATAAAGCTGTTTTCACCAATGGCCAGGCAGAACATAGCTAGGCGGGAAATCGAAACAAAGATGCTGAAGGCAGAGTGAGGAAGAGGCCATGTAGCTGCCAAATGAGTAATATTTAGGAGTGTCACCAGTAAGCCACAGCCATAGACTAATAGAAATGGGTTAACTCATGAGAGAGCTACCCAGTAATATGTCTGAGCTATTGGTGAAACAATTGTAGTTGATACATTAAGTATCAGAGTGTTATTTCACAAACAGATATGGGAACCCAGCGGGTGGGAGAAAAACCGGTCCAGTGGGGCCAGGTGAGGCAGAGAAGAACATCCAACTACATCTCCCAATCAGTTTCACCCACTGGAAAAAAAAAAGCCCCACTATTACGCTCAGTTGCTCTTACTGCCTAGAGGTCTTCTACCATTGACCCAGAATGTTCATATTCTAACGCCGCACTGATCACTCTTCAGAAGGTCATGTCAGGTCCTGCATAGGCTCAGTAGTCCTCCTGGGTTCCCCGAGTAGCCCCATGGTAGCCTTGCGGAGCTCTGAGGACATTGCATTGTTGTGATTTGTCTAAGTCACTGTCTTGTCATCATCACACTATCACCAGAGTGAACTCAAGAGAGTGCTGTATGTTTGGCTCAGCAGTTTGCTTCCAGACCTTAGCTTGATTCTCAGCACGGCATAGGCCCTCATTAAGTATTCAGTGGATGAATAGCAGTACCTTGTATTATGGAATGTTCACTTTAATGACTGTCACTGTTTAGGGACTTTAAAGCCATCATCACTAACATTTTCAAAAACTTTTAAAGGCAGTGATGTTATTATCTCCCTGTAACATGGAGAAAATTTAATTTGGGGAATCTTTAAAATCCTACCCAAGGATGCATGGTCATCTATTGGTAGGGAAGTGATAGAGAAAGCATTTGTTGTCTCTTACAAACCCGAAGCTCTGATGTATTTTGTTTGCTGTCCTCCATGAATTTCTCCCAGTAGTGGAACCAGAAGAACAGTGTCTTAAAAGACAGTGTCTTTCACCAGTATGCTATCTTTGTGTGATTGATGACTCAGCTGCCGGGTAAGGAGATGCTTCTTAGGCATCTCCTGCTGCCAGATACGTGCCCAATACCTCAACTTCCAGCATCTACTTCAGGAATCACTTCTCCCATGCTGGTTCTGATGATTTCCATGGAGAACACAGCGTTACTGAAGCAAGCCTCATGCAGACTGTGCCCAGCAACTTCTGACAGCTAATAACCTGCACTGATGTGCTTAGGAGTGTTGTTCCCCAAGAATAACCTCTTGCATCTTATGGTATCAAAGCAGAAAGTCAAAGAAGGTAATGCTATGTTATTAAAGGGAGCAAATCATAGCTAGTCCTTTAAATGTGGCTTTTATTTTCTCAAGGGATTGTTGAAATACTTCCCTCTCCTTTACACTGTGTCTCTCCTTCCTTGACCAACTCTTAGTATTAGGTCAGGAGTGGAAAGTAAAGATGAGATCTTTTTAAAAAATTATTTCCTTATTTTTGGAGATAACAGAATTATATCATTTCCCCTTTCCTTTCCTCCATCCAACCCTTCTCTTTCAAATTCATTCAAATTCTCTTATTCCATTATTATTGTTAAATATATCTTTGTGCATATATACTCATAAATAAACCTGTTTAGTCTGTATAATGTTACATCTATGTATATGCTTTCAGACATAGGCATTAAAGAAAGTTAAGACAATTAGCCTAGGAAGAAAAAAAAACTTGCTATAAAGATACAGATTTTACCAATTAACCTGGTTGGGTGGATGAGTTAACTTCTGTTTTCCTTTTCTATCCAGAACACTACCCTCCCCTTTCTTCTTGTTCAGTACACTTTTGGTGGATGAAATAACTCTCTCTGCATGCCACAGCCATGTACCCACCAATTACTGGATGCCACTAAAACCGTGTATACACTAGCGCTCTTTCATTCAACACTCCTACATGAGAACCAACGTCCTACTAAGAACATTAGCCAAATGGGATAATGGCGCACTGGAAATCATAGAGGAGAAGATGGACCAGTGCCTGCTGTGAATATAATTACAAATGTGTGTTCAAGACTGAATTCCTACCATTTAGCCTGGATTCTTCTTTCAGTATTGACACTGTTCTTTCAATTATATGCCAACTGTGTGGTGTGTAGGTGGGTCAACTTGAAGCAAGTGAGACTCTAGAATGTCACATTTTCACCTATAATGTTATTCCTCAATGTTCGAATGATTAGTATTTTAAAACTTTTCACAAGAGAACAAACTACTAACAGCTATTTTTACCTCAACATTAAGTAAGCACATTCAATTCGATATAAATGCAAGCATGAATAACTCTTTTGAAGAGTAGGGCCTGAAAATGTCTTGAGCCTGGGATGTTTGTTATAGAGTGTAATTCAGAAAGAAATGACCTCACAGACAGGTTCCAAGTATAGGTATGACTTTGGAATACAGAAACTAAGGAAGGGGAATGTTCACATTTTACATTGCATTCAAAACCAAGATATTGAGCTAATAGACATTCAAACCAATTATTTGAACTCTGCTATGAACAAAGGAATCAATAGGCTTTATAGAGAGTTGATTCTTTTGGAACATGGAACTATATTGCCTGAGCATGATGACCATCCTCACAGGTGTCAATTCTGCTCTGAACATGGGAGACTACCTCTGCTGCTGGTGAGTTTCCTGTCCCTGGGAATGTTCAGGCAGAAGCCAGCAGACCATTGGAGATGTTACCATTAGTTCCAGCATTAGCTACCCACTTGACAAAATAACAAAACAAGCAAGAGCTATAAGGGCCTGCATTGACCCATCTAGGGTTTCAATTGTTTTGGCAATGAGAACTACATCTGATTGATATTGCCATGAAAATATGGGTGATTATTTAACATGTAAGAAGCTCAAGCCAGTGAGTAACAGACTCAAGACAGTGCCTTCTTTTGGTTTTTCACTTTAGTATCGTTAAGGTCTTGTCATGTTCATAATAATGGTAATAAATAAATAATTTATTAATTACAATAATTTTAAAATTATTTAAAATTCAAGTTAAACCAGCATTTCTTTAGAACTAAAAATGAGCCAATTTTTGTCTCATCCCATTTTTTACATATTAATGCATTTGTTCATGGTTCCATGATGACTATGCTACTGACCTCATGTCTATGTTTTAGTAAACAACAAAAACCAGTTTTGAATATGTTGAAAAGGGGAAGGCAAAAGCTAATCTTTTTTTTTTTTAGGGTGGTGTAAATTTTCCTGCAAGCACACTAAAAACAAGTCTACTAGGGCAAAAGCATCACCTGGACATCCTTTGCTATGTGGTCACAGGAAAAAGCACTATGAATGGTGGTTGGGTCACCAGCAAACAGGTTCTAGCACAGAATTAATCTGCCAATGCAATGATGTCTTTCAGGATCTCTTTGTACGTTGTACAAAGGAAACCAATAGACAGCACCTTGAGCATTAATTTTTGGACCAGAAAAGCAAAGGTCTTACCAGTGCCCTTAGCAACTGTCCATTCACACGTCACTTCTATGTGAGGCTTTCCTAAGTCAGTTTTAATGTTCCTCTCACCCGGAAATTTGACCACCGAAATGTGCTAGACACCTTGAAATAGAAGACAGAGTCAAGTATGAAGTGCAAGCTCTTCCCCTAGGATGACTTTCCATGAATTTTCTGGATCCATTAGGATCTTCCGAGGTAAGTACTCAATGTCGCTTTACTAGACATGAGTTCAGGCTGGCATCAGAATTCAGGGCACACTTCCTGACACTGCTGAGCAAAGCACAGATTCCTTGGATGGAAACTCATTCTCTGGAAATAGAACTTTTTAACAGGTCATTCACTGCTCCTATCAGGTCACAAGTACATCACTCTAAGCCCTAGGTTAATGTCACCTATATCAGTTCAGTGACCCGAGGAAGGTACTTCTTTTTGTTTTCCTGGAGTGGCTCATCTGACCTTCTCTAAGTTGTAAATCCACATCAATGTAAGTTATATCTGTTCCCCTTTTTGACAGAGGCACAGGTACCAGTCAGGCTATTCTTGGAGGGTTTGTAGATTGAAGACTAAAGGAGACTTGGATGATTTGGTCTGAAATATCTTCTGTTGGCCTAGAACAAACTTTGACCATGAGGAGGCAGCATAACACAGATATCAGTGCAGGTTGCGTTGGGTTTGATTCTAGAACCACAGCCGCAGACATCCAAGCTGTAGCTACGCTACCTAAACTCTCTGAGCTCATGTGATTGCCTTTGAAGTGTCTCTAAAGGCAGTGATTTGTGTTATCACTTTATTGATGCCCTTGATACTGATAA